>NC_059388.1:1969478-2278228 GCF_019703515.2 Myxocyprinus asiaticus
CTAATTTTAAAGTACAGAGCTGAAATAAAACAACGGGCCCAAATGAATCCGAAAAAGTCATGATTTGCGTTCATATGTGAATAAAATAGTCAGTTCGGCCACCACGTTTGATTACGCTGACACAAAGAGACCTCAGGGTCCTTCATCGAGACATTGGATGGGAGTGGGGACACACTGACAATGTTTATACTTCTTACCCCTTTTACATGGAAAGGCAACGGTAACAGAATGTTGTGGAGTGCACTCTATGGCATGACAACACCAAGGACAAATAATGAATCCAAAATGTACAAAGGTGAGTAGAAAGATCTGTTTGGCCTCTGCACGTGGTTTCGGTCAACGGCACTCCAGTGACCTTTGAGCTGAGAGAAAGACATCAAGTGATGTATCATTTGAGCATTTGTTGGGGGAACAATGCTTTGCTTGTTACGCTGAAAAGTGTTGCACACTGACATGAATTGCTTCGTGGAGTGGCATGGTCCATTTTGTTTGGTCCCGCACTGGTCAAACCATCCATGTCTGCTTGATTGGTTGTGACCTTTGACGTGCTCACCGTGACCTCATCTCGCTTTGACGTTTCCGGCCGTCCTCCCACGGCATCGCTTCTCGGCCTTTTGGCTAAGATCAAGTGTAGTATCTGTTCTTATCAGTGCTATACTTGGCATCCCGCTTTGCAGGCGAGTTGCGATCGCCCCTCGCAGAGAGGTCTTCGCACGCTATTGCAAGGACTCGCATCTGACAAGAGGTATATTGCTTTTGCTTTTACCTTTATAGTTGCATTTGTTGTCACTTGTGCTTGTGTTTTTTAGGTTGATGAGCAGAGAATGAATGCCATTTTAAAGGGAAGTTATACTTTTTACTATTTATTGCTGCGTTTTAAGTATTTACTTTAGGGATTTATTGTGTGTTAGGTTTTTAGAGAAAGTTTTTCCTGTTGTAAGCTGTTGGTGCCTCCACCATGTCGGCTGCTCATGCCGGCGTGCGGAGGCACCACAGTGTTAGGTTTTTATTTAAAACCAAAGAGGATGGGTCCCTCCTGGGGATGTCTAGACTGGACTTTTCCAGGAAACTCATCCAAAAAATGCTTGGGTTTTCTGGTACAGATATAAATTGCCTACTAACTCTGCCTTTGAATCGTGGGTTTGATGTGAGCTTTAAGACAGCTGCTACGCTTAATGTTTTCTGGTCTCGGTTTGAAATGGTCAAAGCCAATTTCTCTATGTTCACAGTGGAGAAACTGACTGACAATTCTATGAAAATAGTAGTTGTCAGGATGTTTAATGAAACTGTGAATGGAGAGGATATTTCCATATGGTTGGCAAGATATTGCTCTGTGCGTGGACAGCCAGTCAAGGTATTAGACGAAGATGGCATCTGGAACTGCACTTAGAGAGCGCCCATAAAACAATGGGCTGATCCAAGCGGTTTCCAGGGCCTGAGTCATATACCCTCCATGATTGTGCTGGGAGAAAACAGAGGTTACATTCACTATCAAGGGATGCCCAATTTGTGCCGCAAATGTGGCCAGAATTGACATCTCGCTGAGGCATGCCAGGAAGTAGTATGTGGTAAGTGTAAAGAAATTGGACATACTTTTGAAGAATGTACCAATGACAGAAAGTGCAATCTCTGTGGTGAATTTACCCATCTCTACAGAGACTGCCCTAAATCATTTGCCAACAAGTTAAAAATGCACAAAATGGCTGCCCAGCATGGCCAACAAACAAATGAAAAAGAGGCGGTCCCTGAGGAAGTGGAGGGAAATTCAAATTCCCGGATTGCCTCAGATTTTTATCTGAAAGGATATGGGCGGGGCGACCAAGGAGGTGGAGTCAGAGGTAACAGATGAACAGGGAGAGGTGCCCACACCCCCCCAGTTGGAAAGAATTAGTGGAAAGGAGGTTATGGAGGTAATGGAGGACAAAGAAGAGATGGAAGAGGGATCACAAGGAACGGCTGCCTCTTCCCTAGTAACCGTCTGAACAGGAAATGGTGGAGAGTGAAGCAGATAATAGCGGAACAGACTCAATAGCTTTGCTCCCTAATGCTCAATTGCAAAAGAGGCCTGCAGGATCCCCTCTGTGTGAAACAGAGGACAAAAAGCTGAGGGCATCACATCGGCCTGAGTCTGAGTAAATTTGAGCAGGATCATGTGTGGCCCTCTGGGTCCCCAACTGAGGTTTCCTTTTTGCAAATAAAGCTAAGATCATCATCGCCAAAAGAGCAGCGGGGGCACCCCTCTGTGGCCCTGGAGGCCTTGGCCGCGTGCTCCTCTGGTCTCAACACGTGTGAGATCAATGAGAAGCACGTGACACAGGAAATGTTATGATTTTAATATGAATCTGTAGTCTTTTAAAAGATTTTTGTTAAGTCTCATGCCTTTCCTTTTAACCATACTGCTTATGGTCCTCACAGTCTCAACCATCAATGTGAGAAGTATGAGGTCGCACAGAGAGCACAGAGTGCTCTAACCCTTTTAAAAACTTTTAAAAGTGATGTTTTTTTTATTGCAAGAGTGTGCTGTATCTTTTTTACACCAGTATAAGAAGTGGGAAGAGATGTGGACCCCGGGCCCCTCAATATGGAGTGGATTGAACTCAAACAAAAATGATGGAATTGCAATTTTAATAAATAATCCTCATATCTTGGTGAAGGGCATCACAGTGGTGAAAGATGGATGGGCCATTTTAGCAAAATTGACTTTTTTAGACAATGATTTCAATGTCTTAAATGTATATGGTTTTACAGGGAACAATGAAAGGTATGAGCTTTTAGAAGATCTGCAGCCCCACATGCTAGGTAGGGCTCCCCTAGTGGTAGCAGGGGATTTTAATTGTGTTTTATCTAAAACAGACAGAAAAAAGGGAGGGGAAGATTTTAAAGTAGATAAAACATCAGTTTTACTGCAAAGTTTAATTAAAGATTTTAAATTAGTGGACTGTTTTAAGACTTTGCATCCAAGGGAGGAGGGCTTCACCTGGGTCAGTGGTGATGGTACCAGAGCCTCCTGCATTGACTATGTTTTTACACATGACGGCCTGCCAACGGATGCTACATTGACTCCCCTGTACTTCTCCGATCACGCAATGCTATCGTGCACTCTTTCAATATCGTTGGGTGTGACGTTAGGAGGGGGGATCTGGAAGCTGAACTGCTCTCTGTTATGGGATGAGGAGATAGTTAAAGAATACAGGGAGCAGTTCAGCCAGTGGCAGACCCTCCAGGACTTTTTTGATTCACGTGCACTGTGGTGGGAGATGGTAAAAGATAGGACAAGAGGGGTTTTTAGACAGAAGGGTAAAGTGAAAAAAAAAAATAGGGAAAGGAGGTGCATGAGGGGGCTGCAGAAAAGACTGCAGAGGTATTTTAATCTTTTAAATAATGGTTTTGATTTTAATGAAGAAATGAAAGAGGTCAAAAAGGAAATGTCAGTTTTAGCCGAAGTTTAAAGCAAGGGTGTCATTGCAAGAAGTAAAGAACAAGAAATTTAAGAAGGAAAAAATGTACACGGTACTTTTTAAAGAAAATAATGACAAAGGGAGGGGCAATCACAAATGTAAAAGCAAGAGGGAGGGAGGAAAAAACAACAAGGGGGATTTTAGAAGGTATCAAACTTTTTAGCAAAAAACATTTATGTGATGACACTCTAAAGGAAGTTTTACGTTTTTTAGAAAAAAAGGTTGACATAAAGGGGTGCTTTTATCACAAGATTTTAAAATCCCAGAGTTAGAGAAAGCTCTTAAAGGAATGGATGGGCTTCCCCTGACTTTCTGGGATGTTTTAGCACCTGACTTACTGATGATTTTTAAAGAGTTTGAGACCTATGACAGACTTCCTGACAGCTTTAGAATAGGGATAGTTTCGCTACTACACAAAAAAGGAGACAAGACTGACTTAAAGGACTGGTGACTGATTATGCTTTTAAATTTCGATTGTAAGCTTTTTAGCAAGATTTTAGCCACACGTATGTCGACTGTTTTAGAGGACGTAATCCACCCGGATCAAGCTTGTGCTGTGCCAGGGAGGAAGATCACGGACAGCCTAGTGCTGATTAGAGATGCCATCTGTTATGCGAGAGACAGAAATATGCGGCTAGTAGTCCTAAATTTAGATTTTGAAAAAGCATTTGATCGTGTCTCGCACCAGTACTTGTTTCACGTACTGACAAAAAGGGGTTTTCCAGGGAGGTTCATAGCCTGAGTGGGACTGCGGTACAATGACTTAGTCAGCAAAATTCTTGTAAATGGGCACTTAACCAAAGCAGTGAATATCTGTAATGGTGTCCGTCAGGGGTGCCCTTTATCTCCACTCCTTTATGTGGCGTGCATTGAGCCACTGGCACAGATCTTTAGAAGGGATAAATGGAATAAAGGACTAGACGTTATGGGGACTGGTGGACTGACGGCGACCTGTGTTCTATACATAGACAATGTGACCCTTTTAGCCACGGATGTTTTATCAGTAAGAAGAGCAATAGATGTGACAGACTGGTACGGTCGGGCCTCGGGCACCAAGCAGAAGTAAGTCTGAGGCCCAGCTCTTCAGGCCGTGGGGAGGCGTGGACATGGGTAGACTTGACGTAAAGAGACAAATTTAAAAATGTTAGGGGTAAAATTTGACAAGGAGTGTGGCGAACGAGGAAACTGGATGGACCTGTTAGGGAAAGTTAGGAAATGACTGGGGTTTTGGGGGCTATGACAGATGACAATTGAAGGCAAAGTTTTAATTTTTAAAGCTGTGATCTTACCTCTGCTTTTATTGGTTTGTTCGTTTTTAGCCCTTCAAGGAATTTTCTGTTAGACCTGGAAAGGGCAATGTTTTACTTTGTGTGGGGATCTAATTGGGAACGCGTGAAGAGGGAGGTCGTAAAGAAGAGACCGGAGAATGGTGGGAAAGGCCTCCCAGATCCCCAACTGTTTTTAGCCAACCGCTTCACTGCCCTTCACATTGGCTATGCGGTGACCCCGTCTAGAGAGAACAAGACTGCAGCTTTGGCCAGATTTTCGATGGGGTCTTATTTGAGATCACTCAAAGTTTTAGCAATAGATTTGAAAACCCCAGTGTCTTTTAACCTTCCAAAAGAGTAGTTTTTTCAAGACATTTTTAGAGAAGCAAGATGCAACCAGTTTAACAAACCACAAATCTCTTATCTCTCTTGTGCAGGACTGGGACCAGTGAGTCCAGTTCCGGGCCTCACGCTAGGTGAAGCAAAGCAAGTTTGGAGGAACACAGCCCACCCCGCTCTCCAGAACAGGCACAAGGATCTGCCGTGGATGGTGGCAAACGAGATCCTCCCGGTCAGGGCGGTTATGCACTCCAGAGGCATGGCCAAAAACGCAAGCTGCCCCCAGTCCGGGTGTAAAAACCCGGAGACCGTAAGACACCTGCTCTCAGAGTGCGGCGCTGTGCGTGACCTGTGGGCCATGACCGGCCCCCTGTATTTCCCGTGCCTGCCAGTTGGTGGGGTCCAGGTGGATTAAAAGCTTGCCATGCTTGGTGTTGGCAGGGGCTTGAAGGACTGTACAGCACATCAATTTACCTTGTTCTGGCTCACCTTCAACACAATCAAGGATGCAATCTGGACCACAAGAAACCTGCTGGTGGGGAAACACGTTTCGGTCCCCCTCTACACAAGCGAGCAAATGGTAACATCAATTATGCAGGGGTACCGGGTGCTGTTATTTGGATGGGGGGCCAGGGTTACATGGAAGAGGTAGTGGCCGCCAACGTACTTGGCTGCCCGTAGATGCACCTTCACCACCACCGGCTATGGGAACAGCGGGGATCTCCTCTGGGCCCAAGTGCCTGTTTTGGAGACTAGGGTGAGGGCCCACTTGATAAGGACACACTCCCGGTCCTGAGCAACAGGACTTTTTATCCTTTTGGTGGCTTTTACCCTTATTTACTTACTATTTTTAACAACACGCTGTTTTAACAAAAACAGATAAATTGACTTTTGCACATGTTCTGTTGTTTAATAGGTACAACAATAACCTTTCTAATGGAGAACAATACGACAGCCAGCCATAACTTCTGATAACTTTTATTCATTAACATTAGTACTGTAACACACACTCAATATATGTTCCACACATTTCCTATGCATTCTAATACTACCGTATAGAACCTAATACTACATCCCCCTTTCCAAATAAGACTCCTTCACTTTTTATCCTTTAGGGCAGCAAAATAAACTTGCAATGAAGAAATGTTTATCTTCTTATTAGAAAATTAACATTCTTATGCAATGCAGTACATTTTGAACAATACAACAATGTTTTTTTTATATACTACAACATGACAGCAAAACATTTTCTATATATTTTTTTCTATAGACTAGAAGGGTGGGGTAGACTGCCCAAAACCTTCAGCTGAGTGTGGGGATTATTCTGCCCCATTGCCCACTCAGTGTTTGTCCGGGGTATCTCTAACTACATTCAAAGTCCTCTAATCCTGGAAGAATATCGTCTTGTACATTGTGAAGTCTGCTGGCATACCTTCTGAATTTCTGGTGTGATAGTTGAACTTGCAGAGAGTGGAGATGCATGTATATCTGTTAGGTCCAGAAGATCAGAAGATATCACAGGAGCTTTTGGAGTTGGTGAGAGGTGAAACCTGTTTCTCCTCAATGTACCTCTGGGTGTCTCTACGAGCTGAGCTTAAGACACTCTCCTTGAAGACTGCCCTCCTGACTGCGCTCACTTCCATCAAGAGGGTAGGAGACCTGCAAGTGTTCTCTGTCAGCGAAACGTGCCTGGAGTTCGGTCCGGGCTACTCTCACGTGATCCTGAGACCCCGACCGGGGTATGTGCCCAAGGTTCCCACGAACCCTTTTAGGGACCAGGTGGTGAACCAGCAAACGCTGCCCCAGGAGGAGGCAGACCCAGCCCTGACATTGCTGTGTCCAGTGTGTGCTTTACACATCTATTTGGATCGCATGCAGAGCTTTAGAATCTCTGAGCAGCTCTTTGTCTTCTTTGGTGGACAGCGGAAAGGAAGCGCTGTCTTCAAGCAGAGGATTGCCCACTGGCTAATTGACGCCATAACTATGGCATATCATGCCCAGGACGTGCCGCACCTGGTAGGGTACAAGCCCATTCTACCAGGGGTGTAGCGGCCTCCTGGGCCCTGGCCAGGGGTGCCTCTCTAACAGACATTTGCAGAGCAGTGGGCTGGGCAACACCCAACACCTTTGCGAGGTTCTACAACCTCTGGGTGGAACCGGTTTCATTCCGTGTAGTGGCACGTAATACAAGCAGGTAAGTCCGGGACAGCCGGCCGGGTGTATCGCTTGCACATAGTGCCTTTCACCTCCTCTGAGCTGAAGACGTGCGCCATTAACTCCCAGTAGTGTTCACAAACTGTGTTCCCTGGTTGACTTCCTCCGAGCCCTGTGGTAGTCGAATCTTCAGAGAGACTCGCTGCTGGCCCAGTACACGTGCTAACTAAAGCCCTGTACTGGGGTAGGTGCTCCGCATGTGGCGGTTCCCCGTAGGTAACCCCATACGATGTATATCTTCCGCTAATTCGTTTCCCTGTTGGCAAACTGCGTCTTCCTTGGGCAGAGGCCCCTCTGCCCCAGTCTCCATGTTTGTAGTAACTCCTCCCCCATTGGGTAGGACCTACCATGAGACTTCTCCACATGACATACTTCCGACATAGCTCGTCAAGACCATGTGATGTATTTCCACTTATATACCCCCCTCTCCCTGGGTGAGGTGTGGTCTCCACAGTGTCCTCCCCTTGGGAGGGACACCCCTGACTAGACCTGGTCGGCCCAGTCAGATAATCCCCCTTTTTTTAGGGAGTGGAAAAAAAGAAGGGGAAAAGAGGCCACGACTGGGCTAGCCTCTCTCTATCTTTTGGGTAGTCGACTTGTCCAAAAGGGCCGTTCGACACTCATAACAGTGTCGGCCTGGTGCGCTGGCTACGAGGCACACAGTGGTCTGCCCATCACACACTGCCAGTTCATGTAACATAGTTCAGCCAGTTGCGGCGTTTTGTATAGGGACCCCTAGTGTCACTACATCGACACAACGTCGAGTGAGTGACAGATAGGGAACGTCCTGGATACTTGCGTAACCTCCGTTCCCTGATGGAGGGAACGAGACATTGTGTCCCTCCTGCCACAATGCTGAACTACCCGCTGAAATGGCCGGACCTTGTCTCGGCTCCTCAGCATAAAACCTGAATGAGTGGTTGCACGCCAGCTCCTTTTATACCCGTATGTCCGGGGGAGTGGCATGCAAATACCACTCACCAATTTTCATTGGCCTTTTATCAAAGACCAGAGGTGTCTCGGGTTCCCAAGAGTGACCCCTAGTGTCACTACATCGACACAATGTCTCGTTCCCTCCATCAGGGAATGGAAGTTACGCAAGTAACCAGGATGGTTTATTATCAGTTTCGATGTGGAAATTTTTCCCAATGAGAAACTCAGCAAACCTCTCACAGGCCCATGTGGAGGCCAGCGCTTCCTTCTCTATTTGCACGTATCGCTGCTCCGTATTACTGAGAGACTTTGAAGTGTATGCCACAGGTTTCCATACATTGTCTGCTTGCTTCTGAAGAAGAACAGCTCCCAGCCTATGTGAAGAGGCATCCGCAGAAACAACTGTATCCTTGTTTGTATCATACAGCGCCAAACCTGGGGGTATTGTCAGTTCCTTTTTTATTTTCTCAAAGGCCCCTTGCTGATGTGACCCCCAAACCCACATGTTAGACTTTCTCAATAAGTCTCTGAATGGTTGTGTTTTCTCTGTCAGATGTGGTAAGAATTTACCAAGGTGGTTGACCATTCCCAAAAACCACCTCATCTCAATGACATTACATGGTTGTTTCATGGTTTTTATTGCTTTCACCTTATCTGGGTTTGGACTCACCCCTGATGCCTCGATTTGTCCAAGCAACTTGATTTTCATCTTGGAAAACTCACATTTGTCGTTGAGTGTGACTCCTGCTTCCTGAAGTCTCGAGAGCGCTCTTTGCAGCCTCTCGTCATGTTCACTCTGAATGGACCCCCAGACGAGCACATCATCCATATGACACACCACACCTTCCAGTCCCACAAGAATTCTGGACATGCATTTTTGGAAGTGCTCTGCTGCAGAACAGATTCCAAAGCATAGACGGTTATAACATTATCGGCCAAATGGGGTTATAAAGGTGGTGAGTAAAGAGGATTCCTTTGAAAGTGGAATCTACCAAAAGCCAGCATTGGCGTCGAGCTTGGAAAACACTTTGGCACCTACAAGTTGTCCTAATGTGTTCTCCACAGAAGGCAGGGGATGTTTTTCCCTCATAACAGATTTGTTCAGTTTAGTGAGATCTGTGCAAATTCTCACTTTCCCTGTCCGCTTTGGCACCACGACCATGGGAGCACACCATTCCGTTGGCTCCTCCACCTTTGAAATTACACCCTGCTGTTCCATTCGGTTTAATTTTTCCTTCACCTTTGTTAAGAGAGGGAGGGAAATGCGCCTAGGTGTTGAAAGAGAAAAGGGTTTTGCTCCTGGCTTTTTGCCTAAGCCACTGAAGAGTTTTGGAAACTCCTTTTCCACTCTATCTTTTTAGCTTAAGCTGACATCATCCAGCCTGTCTACCAGCTGAAGTGTGGTGACTGTTGGTCGGCCTAGCAATGGCATGTACAATCCATCAAAAACATAAATGTCCTGTTTTGTACATTCATTTTGCTTGCTGAGGATCGCTGTGAATTTCCCTTTTACTTTCAGTGACATTCCTCCTGGCCCCTGGATGATTTTCCCCTGTTGTTTCAGTTTGTTGAACTGGCCTTGGTTGTACAGCATCACAGGAACAACTGTAACATCTGCTCCAGTGTCAATTTTGAACACTGCATCGAAATTGTCAATTTTTATATCAGTCATCCATGGACTTCCTGCCACATTAGCCCTTACTGAGCCAAGGAAAGCAATGTCCTCATTTGTATCCTCAGTTAGCGTGGCGATATTCCCCTCATATACTTTCTTTGACTTGCACACCCTAGCATAATGTCCCTTTTTATGACAACGATTGCATATTGCATCTCTTGCTGGGCATTGCTGCAGATTATGGCCTTTTGTGTCTCTGCATCTTGTACACAATGTCCCCTTTTTAGGTCTTTCCTGAGGTGTTTTCTTTGCCAACTGTCCATATTGTGGCTTCATTTGTTTTGATTTCACATTGCTGTTCTGTTTAGCCTGCACGCTATCCAGCTGTTAGTTTGTAATTTCCCCTTTGAAGTTTGACTTGAGCAATTCTTGTTGTTTTTTTACCTGTTCACTCTGTCGAACTCGAACAACAGCCTTCTCAAGTGTTAGTTCAGGATCAATTTGTAACTGTTCTGACAGCCTTCTGTATGTCAGACCCTTGGCGAGTCTGTAGGGCTTTACCGGTTGTTTAGATCAGTGTTATTATCAGAAATAATTAATAATTATTTCTGTAGTTATTAATCAATATTTAAATTAATTAATTGGATCTAACTCATTAAAACCTCATATGGGACTCCAGTAAATGTAGTGTGCTACGTTTAGGAGCAAGTTTGGTTATTAGCAATAATTAATAATTATCAAAGATAATTATTAATTATTAAAATCAATAGAACATTGATGAGAATCAATGTTAGCTTTTTTAATTCTTTAAATCAACAATTATCAAAGATAGTCGTTAATTGTTAACATCGATGAAACATTAATTAAAATTAACACTAGCTTACTGATCATTCAAATTCAATCAAAGATAATTATCAATTATCAAAAATCAATAGAATATTAATAAGGATTAACATTGACGGGGCACCACCCTGAAATCAGGGACTAATAACCGAATATTAAAACAGTCTCAATATTAGATTGTTTTCTTAGGAAAATCGGCATCCGAAGAATATCGATTTTCGGGGGGAAAAACAATGAATGAAGGTTTGAACCCGAGCACTGACATCCCGTCAGCATGACACAGGCGTATGCAAAACAAACCAAAACACTTCTCTTTGTAATATAAACAAAGTTTATTTATGCAGTAATATCAATTAATAATTAATACAATGCAGTCAATGAACTTCTGACTTACAACTACAAACTAAACAGTGACATGATTAGATATGGAAATAAAAATAATCCTATAACACATAAGGTGTGTGTGTGACTGTGTGTGTCAGTGTGGTTATTGAGAGAAAGAGAGAGAGAGAGAGAGAGAGAGAGATTACCAAGTGACAGCCCGAAAGCTGATTTCGCTATAGCTGGAGAGAAAACAGCTGTGTTCATCACTCAGAGACGCGGTTTTACGAGCGGGGCTCGTAAATGTCCTGCGTTATTTTACTCTAATGGATGAACTCAGTTGCTGTCTCACCCGCGATGGCGAAAATGCACAACAATCCAATTTGGTTGGACCACAATACAGCAAAACAAATTTGTGATAATTAATACCCTGAGTATTAATAATGAGCGGACATGGCGGTCCGTAAACTGTACAAGCAAAAACCTTGAAACACAAGAATAACACACTATAATATTCTATCTCTGCCCAGACGTAAACCTCTTACTTGAATCGCATGAGGACACAGGTAGAATGTGTTTTCCTCCGTCCTTTAACTTTGACCCGGTTTCTTGAGGCTCGTGTGATGACAAGAGGTCGTTTCCTCGCACTGTCGGCGGGCGGTACGGCTGTTGATTCTCGGCGGTCTGGCGGAGAACTCAGAAATGTCAACTTGATTGAAGATGGAAGAGAAATCTTTAATCTCTTCACTTCTGTAGGCAAATGGATGAAGATGCGAATTGCTCGGCGGTCTCCTTCGGATCCGTTAGAGTGTTCGGTTGAACACAGAGTAATCTCAACTCATCCAGCGAGATGGAGATTGTATGGCTACAGTTTCAAGTCGGACATTACTCCCTTGTGCCACGAGGCTGCACCGGAGAGCAGCAAAAAGCTACATCCGTATTCGGTGAACTAAGTCGCTGGAAGCGAAATCTTTAAGCATTTCAGAATTATTTGAAGTTCTGATGATGTCATGTTTGAGGGACGTTCTGTTGTGTGCCTCATCCAATAGGAGTTGAGAGCTCGATCCTTTAGTGAGCAAGGCTTCCTGGATTTGTACTCTGTTTTGGACTCCCTTTGTTTGATTTTGGCGCGATTTTTATCAGTAAAATTTACAACATGGAATGTGTGGGGGCTGAGTTAGGTTTTACGACTGTTAGGCCTGCCTTTGTCTTCTATCTGAATACGTGAGGCCCAACAAGTCTATCTCTCACCATCTCATCGTGCAAATTTTCCGTATCCACAGTGCTCGGCTAGACAATGCAGTTCCGTTATAAAGTGATCCACAGACTCACCCACTTCTTGCTGCTGCTGATTAAATTTAGCCCTCTCAAAAATTACATTTCTGCGAGCTATAAAGTGATCATTCAGTCTGTTCTTTGCAACTTCGTAGTCACTTGCTTCTTCAGGACTTAAATGCAGGGAAGTTAGTATGTCTTCTGCTTCCTCACCAATCATTTAGATCAAGGCATTCACTTGATTTTCATCTGCCTTGCGAAATCTTTTGAAACGTTTTATCCATTTCGACCAGTCCTCTGCTTTAAACGTGAATTTGTCCGGCGGAGAAACTTGAAACTGATTCATGATGGTGCCGCTAACTAGTCCAGTCAGCACCTCCTGCTGACAGAACGAAACAAAACTGAAACTAAACTAACTTCACAACCCCGCTAACTCACGTACCAGCTGTCATTTGTTGTTTTATAAACTCACGTACCAGCTGTCAACACACCATGTTCTGTTGTTTAATAGGTACAACAATAACCTTTCTAATGGAGGACAACGCGACAGCCAGACATCACTTCTGATAACTTTTATTCATTAACATTAGTACCGTAACACACTCAATATATGTTCCACACATTTCCTATGCATTCTAATACTACCGTATAGAACCTGATACTAAAATGATTTGATGTCTCTACCTTTGTTTTTATTTTATTTTTTAAATATTTTGTGATCTCAGTGCAACAGACCTTTTAATATGAAAAATGTGTTGTTTGTTTTTTAACAGATGTATGTAAAACAAGAATTTTGAAAAATAAAACTTTTTGAAAGAAAAAATCTGTTCTTATCAGTTTAATATCTGATACGTCCCCTATCCGGGTACCATATGTTAAACTGATTTTTGGGCCTGGGAGATGGAAGTGGGGCTTGCTCCATCCACTCCACGTATCGACTTGGTATTGCAATATCTCCAGGCATGGTGCGCTCCCCTTTCAAGGGATCAAAATTTGTTATGAAAAGCAGGAATCTTTGTTTACCAATAAAATAAGCATCTGAGAGCGGGCGGGCAAATGAGTATACTTTACTTTAGCTCTTGTTCAGGTGTGTGTTTGCATACCCGTGAACGGACCGCCGAGAGAGTGAATGGTATAGTGGTGCTGTCGCTCACTCCTGAGACCACAAACAGTCACAAGGCAGAAAACTAATCCACAGACTTGGTAGCCTTAAAAGTTGGAATTTAAAGTTGGTGTACATACCTGTCTAATTGCAAAGTGCAGTAACGTACTGGGAGTTGTGGATCATTTGTTTGCATATGAGGTCAACGTTGGTATGAATGGTAAAGAGGAGAATGGGCCCTCTGCCCTGAAGCCTGTGCAATTATATTTACCTGGTAGGGGAGACACTATGATCATGAAGGTGGTTCACCCAGGTCGAGGCTTGGCCATTGCACTACGGCTGTGCGCACCCCTGTGGATTCCCCAAATGTGGGAATCTCGACTGCATAATTTCTGGTAGTGGGGGACTGCGTCCGCGCTCTCCCCTGGTCATTTGTTAAAAAAAGAAAGCTTTCTCAGTTGTGTTCGTCAAGCCGAGCTGTCAATTGTTGTGCTTCACTAACCGCGAACCTCGATGTTACCTTCTGCACGTACAAGATCATTCGTTTTGCACTGGTTGGATTTTAAGACAGCATAAAACAATGTTGAAAGACTTGCATTCTTTTATACAATATTGTGAATCATAAGCAACGTTCCTGTATCAGTAGCAGATACAGTTACCATTTATTTCTCATTTGCATCTCCATCTGTAGAAACGGAATCCTCCCTTTGCCTCAAATAGTTACTCTCAAAGTGGGGAATACAGGTTAAAGTACAATTGACATGGCTCCGAACTGGGGTGTGGATACAAGGCGCTGTTTTAATGTGGACGCATTCAAAAACAAATTAAAACGTAACATTCGTTTGCATGTCCCTCCGTTGAAAAGAAAACCTTCCGTTGTCACAGATCATTCCAAGGTGGGAAACATACACGTTAAAGTTCAATGTTGCTTTCTTTAACAACACCACAACATGAAGGAGTACATGCTGGCAACGGATTCCGTTTTCCCTCCAATCTTACTGATGTTAAGTTTAGTGGAAAAGTAAGTCAAATAACACTTATATGAAAGCACAGGTAGGAAACAGACATTGGACGTAATAAATACTGGGTAAAAACAAAACTAAACACCATGATGTGTGCTTAAATGTGAATGGGTCATTCTCAAAAAAAAGCCTTTCCAGCTTACAATTGACATTTTTAATCAGTTAAGGTTTTGCCCATCAAAGCTGAGGGTAAAACAATTATTTAACATCTTGTCATTATTATTATTATTATTATTATTATTTTCATAAAGGGCAACTTGACTGTGGTTGAATATTTTATAACTGAATTTTGTTTAACGAATAATGCCAGTGTCGATAACACCAGTGACAATTTCTCTTAAAAGATGCATTTTCTAATATGGTGGCAATTCCATCACAAAACATATAACACTAATCAGACTAAAATCAATCAATCATGCCATTCAATTTATAATATTTACTGGTATATTTCATATATATTTCAATAAATATCTTTAACATGAACTAACCAGTTTACCACCGTTGACATTTTTAAAGGAATCATGTGAAAACATTAGAGTTAAAATGTCAAATATCTCTTTGAGCAGACTCTTCTTTATCTGAACGTTGAAACTGGAAGTTCTTTCACACAAGCTGAATTGTCTTGCGCCGTATCAAACTAAGACAAAGAAACTTCGGCGTTCACCGATCTGAGAGATCGAAATAAAGAAGCCCTATCTGCTTTTGAAGTGGACGCCTTCAGCTAAACACGCAGGCGTACCAACATGCTCGCAATGGATTCCGTCTTCCCTCCAAGCTCACTGTTCATTTTAAGAGAAAAGTTAGATTAGCCAAACTTTGGATCCAAACTTTGGATCCAATCGATCCGAAAAAGAAGAGAGAGAGAGAAAAAAGCCACGATTTGAGTTCATATGAGAATAAAAAGTTTGGATCAGCCGCCTCATTTGATTGCTCTGAAACAAAGAGACCTCGGGTCCTTCACTGAGAGATTGAAACAAAGCTCTGTGTAGTATCAGCGTTGGTTGGGCACGCGCTGACAACGCTTACACTTTCTTCCCCTTTTAAATGGAAACATTGCGAAGGGCACACAACAACAAGGAAGAAAACATAAATGCCAAATGTTCAAACGTGAGTAGAAAGATAGGTTTGGCTTCCGAACATGGTTTCAACTATAGGTACAAGGACACGTCAGCGGCCGTCGAGCTAAGACACATAAAGGAGGCGCCTTATAGTCTCAGCGTTTGGTGTGGACACGTTCACCGCAACATGCTGGAGTACGTGCTGGCAATGGATTCTGTTTTCTCTCCAAGCCTACTGATGTTACATTTGAGAGAAATGTAAGTTAAGCCCCACTAATTTCAAAGTACAGAGCCGAAATAAAACAACGGGCCCAAATGGATCTGAAAAAGCCATGATCTGGGTTCATATGTGAATAAAATAGTCGGTTGTGCTGCCGCGTTTGATTACGCTGACACAATGAGACCTCATTGTCCTTCATCGAGACATTGGGTTTGGGTGGGGACGCGTTGACAATGTTTATACTTCTTACCCCTTTTACATGGAAAGGGAAAGGTAACAACAGAACATAGTGGAGTGCACTCTACGGCATGACAACACCAAGAACAAATAATGAATGTTTTGGCCTCCGCACGTGGTTTCGGTCAACGGCACTCCAGCGGCCTTTGAGCTGAGAGACAGACATCAAGTGATGTATAATTTGAGCGTTTGTTGGGGGGAACAATGCTTTGCTTGTTCCGCTGAAAAGTGTTGCCCATTGACATGAATTGCTTCGAGGAGTGGCATGGTCCATTTTGTTTGGTCCGGCACTGGTCAAACCGTCCATGTCTGCTTGATTGTTTTTGACCTTTGATGCGCTCACCCTGACCTCATCTCGCTTTGCCGTTTCCGGCCGTGCTCTCACGGCGTGACTACGGTATCGCTTCTCGGCCTTTTGGCTAAGATCTAGAGGCAGAGACAGGGATCGCTTCTCAGTTGGGCGGAGCCTTCAGCCTTGTTTGTGGCTTTAGGCTATTCTAACTGGGAATACATTTCGGACGAACATTTTAACGATTTCGTTTGGAAAAACAAAAAACAAAAAAGGTAAGTGCTGATTTTATGTTATTTATTGATTGTTTTAGTATAATTTATTTGTTGTTTTAATTTATTTATTGGAAGAAATTGTAGATTTTATCGTGGGTTTTAGGCTGGTGGTGTCTCCATAATGTCAGCTGCCCGTGCTGGCACGAGGAGGCACCACAGCGTGCGGTTTTTATTCAAGGAGTTTGAGGGGAAGCTCCTGGGAATGTCACGTCTTGACTTTTCCAGGAAGCTGATCCAAAACACTCTCCATTTTAAACCTGAAGATTTAAATTGTTTAATGACTCTGCCCCTGAACAAAGGTTTTGATTTAAGCTTTAAAAGTTCTTCCCTGTTGAGTATTTTTTGGCAAAAGTTGGATTCAGTTAAGGCCCAGTTTTGCGGTGGAGAAACTTTCTGATAACACGCTTAAAACTGTGATTGTCAGGATGTTCAATGAAACAGTAACTGGAGATGATATATGTATTTGGCTGGGTAGATTTTGCACTGTTCGAGGTCCACCAGTCAAAGTGTTAGATGAGGATGGCATCTGGACATGCTCCTGGCGATTTCCCATTAAACAATGGGAAGAAGCCGGGGGCTACCAGGGTCTGAAACATCTGCCTTCCATGATTGTGTTGGAGAGAACAGAGGCTACATTCATTATCAGGGGATGCCCAAGTTGTGTAGGAAGTGTGGGAAATTTGGGCATCTTGCTGAAGCGTACCAAGAGATAGTATGTGGGAAGTGTAGAGAAATTGGTCACAGTTTTGAAGAATGTACCAATGGCAGACGGTGTAATCTCTGTGGAGATTCAAACCACCTCTACAGAGATTGCCCTAAAAGTTTTGCTAACAAATTAAAGGCTAACTAAATGGCCGCCCCACAAGCACACCCAACCTTAGAACAAAGAGAGGAGGCGGCGGGACCTGAGGTTTTGGCGGGAAATTCAAATTCCCAGCCAGCCTCAGGGATTGGACAGGAGGAAGGAAGTGGGGCGGTCGTGGGGGCGGAGTCTAACCTTGTATTGGAACAGGTGGAGGAAGCTATTCCCTCCCCAAAGAATAGGGAGTTAGAAATGGAGGATGGGGAGGAGGAAACAGCTTCCTCCCTCCAAACGGTTTCGAGTGGGAGTGAAACTGGGTGTTCACTCCCAAATGCTCAAGTGCAGAAAAGGCCTGCAGGATCTCCTTTGCTTGAAACAGAGGAGAAAAAGCTGAAGGCAACACAGTGGCTAGAAAGTTCCGTATCGGAATATCTGGACCGTGTGTGGCCGCTTGAATCCCCAAATGAGGTTTCTTTTCTGCATGTAAAGCTAAAATCATCGTCGCCAAAAGAGCTGCAAGAGAATTTCTCTGTGGCCCTTGAGGCGTCGAGCACTTACCCTCCTGACCCTGGGCTTTCCAGGTTAAAGGAGGACGTAAGTGTCACAAGTTTTTAATAGGATTTTAATTTATGTCTCTGTGGTTTTAATGTCTTTTGTTTCTTAATAGCTCATACCTTTTAATCACACTGCTCATGGCCCTCACTATCTTTACAATTAATGTGAGAAGTGTGAGGTCCACTCTGTGAGCAAAGAGTGTTTTATCCTTTTTAAAATCTTGTAAGTCAGATGTGTTTTTGTTGCAGGAATGTGCTCTTCCTTTTTTAAAGAATTACAGGAAGTGGGAGGCGCTTTGGACCTCGGGCCCCTCGCTATGGAGTGGGTCCAATTTTAACAAAAATGACGGTGTTGCCATTGTAATTAACAACCCAAATATCATGGTGAAGGGCAGCACTGTGGTAAGGGATGGGCGGGCAATTTTAGCAAATCTGACTTTCTTAGATAAGGATTTTAACATTCTTAATGTATATGGTTTTACGGACAAAAATCAAAGGTACGAGCTTTTAGAGGACTTGCAGCCCCACATGTTGGGTAGGGCCCCCCTAGTTGTGGCGGGGGATTTTAATTGTGTTTTAACAAAAAGAGATAGGAAGAGGGTAGTTGATGATTTTAAAGTAGATAAAACATCCTTTTTATTACAAGGGTTAGTTAAAGATTTCAAATTAACCGACTGTTTTAGAAACTTGCATCAAAGAGAGGAGGGCTTCACCTGGTCCAGTGGTGATAGCTCCAAAGCCTCTCGAATTGACTACATTTTTACAAGAGACTTCCCGCCAACCGATGCAACATTGACCCCCCTCTTTTTTTTCTGACCACTTGATGCTGTCTTGCACCCTTTCACTGCCCACTGGTGTGACTGTAGGGGGAGGGCTGTGGAGGCTGAACTGCTCCTTGTTGGAAGATGAGGAAGTAGTTGGAGAATATAGGGAGCGGTTCAGCCAATGGCAGACCCTCCAAGACTTTTACGATTCACGAGCACAGTGGTGGGAGATGGTAAAGGATAGGACAAGACAGTTTTTTAGGAAGGTAGGGAAAAATAAGAAAAATAGGGGAAAAAGGCACATGATGGGGCTGCAAAAAAGACTACAGAGATATTTTAACCTTTTAAATAATGGATTGGATTTTAGCGAGGATATTAAAAAAGTAAAAAAGGAAATGTCCGTTTTAAGTGAAACACAAAGCAAATGTGTCATTTTAAGAAGCCGAGAAAGAGACCTTGAGGAAGGAGAAAAGTGCACCAGATATTTTTTTAAAAAAAATAATCACAGGGGGAGGAGCAGTTACATCACTGAAAACAGGAGGGAGGGAAGTGCACACAACAAAAGAAATTTAAGTGGGGCTACAGAATTTTATGAGGCTTTATATTGTAAAAAAGATGTAGAAAGTGACACTTTGAGGGAAGTTTTAGGTTTTTTAGAGAAAAAGGTAAGCAGTCAAAATGAACTTTTATCCCAAGATTTGACCATTTTAGAATTACAAAATGCTCTTAAAGGTTTTAAACGGGAAAAGTCCCCAGGAATGGACGGACTCCCCCTAGAGTTTTATCAGTCTTTTTGGGATATTTTAGCACACGACTTACTGACTGTTTTTAGTGAATTGGAGACCTTAGACAGACTTCCCGACAGCTTTAGGTTAGGGATAGTTTCACTGCTATATAAAAAAGGAGACAAGACGGACCTTAAAAACTGCCGTCCAATCACACTTTTAAATTTTGACGTTAAGCTTTTTAGTAAAATTTTAGCAACACGTATGTCAACCGTTTTAGAGGACGTGATCCACCCAGATCAAGCTTGTGCTGTGCCTGGGAGAAAGATCACGGACAGCCTAGTGCTGATTAGAGATGCCATCTGTTATGCGAGAGACAGAAATATTCGGTTAGTAGTCCTAAATTTAGATTTTGAGAAAGCTTTTGACTGCGTCTCGCACCAGTACCTGTTTCAGGTACTGCAAAAAATGGGTTTTCCAGGGAGGTTTATAGCCTGGGTGGGACTGCTGTACAATGGTTTAGTCAGCAAAATTCGTGTTAATGGGCATTTATCCAAAGCGGTGAACATATGTAGTGGTTTCCGTCAGGGGTGTCCTTTATCTCCTCTCCTGTATGTGGCTTGTATTGAGCCACTGGCACAGATCTTGAGAAGGAACCAATGGATCAAAGGACTAGACGTTCCAGGGACGGGCGGACTAACAGCGACTTGTGTTTTATATATGGATGACGTGACCCTTTTAGCTACTGACATTTTATCTATACGACGAGCAATGGACTTAATGGACTGGTACGGTCGGGCCTCGGGCACTAAACTCAATAGGAGTAAGTCTGAGGCCCAGCTCTTCGGGCTGTGGGGAAACGTGGACACAGGTGGACTGGACGTAGAGTTTAAAGAGACCAATTTAAAAATTCTAGGGGTTAAATTCGACAAAGAGGGTGGAGGACGGGGAAATTGGACTGACATGATAGGGAAAGTTAGGAAAAGACTGGGCTTTTGGGGAATTAGACAGATGACAATGGAAGAAAAAGTTTTAATTTTTAAAGCTGTGATCTTACCATTGTTTTTACTTGTGTGTTCTGTTTTTAGTCCCCCAAAACATTTCCTTTCAGACCTGGAGAGGTTGGCTTTTTACTTCTTGTGGGGGTCCAAGTGGGAACGTTTGAAGAGGGAGGTCGTCAAGAAAAGACCGGAAAATGGTGGAAAAGGCCTCCCAGACCCCCACCTGTTTTTAGCTAGCCGCTTCACCGCCCTGCATATTGGTTATGCGGTCTTACCTGAGAGTTTTAAAAATTTTACCAATTGATTTGACAACCCCAGTGGCTTTTAATCTTCCAAAAGAATATGATTTTATCAAGAAGTTTTTAAAGAAAAAGAGTTTAGAGACTCAGGATGCCACCATTTTAACCAACCACAAATCTCTTGTCTCTCTTGTGCAGGACCGGGAACCAGTGAGTCCAGTTCCAGGCCTCACACTAGGTGAGGCCAAAGAATTTTGGAGGAATGCTGCCCACCCCGCTCTCCAGAACAGGCACAAGGACCTGGCGTGGATGTTAGCTCATGAGATCCTCCCGGTCAGGGCGGTTATGCACTCCAGAGGCATGGCCAAAAATGCAATCTGCCCCCGGTCCGGGTGTAAAAAACCAGAGACCGTAAGACACCTGCTCTGGGAGTGCGGCGCTGCGCGGGACCTGTGGGCCACGACCGGCCCCCTGTATTTCCCATGCCTGCCAGTGGGCTGGGTCCAGGTGGATTACAAGCTCGCCATCCTTGGTGTGGGCCGGGGCTTGAAGGACTGTACAGCACAACAATTTACCTTGCTCTGGCTCACCTTCAATGCAATCAAGGATGCCATCTGGACCACCAGAAACCTGCTGGTGGGGAAACATGTTACGGTCCCCCTCCACGCGAGCGAGCGAATTGTAACATCAACGCTGCAGGGGTACCGGGCGCTGTTATTCGGACAGGGGGGCCGGGGTCACACGGAAGAGGTCCTGGACGCCACCGTACTTGGCCTCCCGTAGATGCACCCTTACCTCCAGTGGCTACGGGAACAGCGGGCCAGCGGGCTGGAGGAGAGGGGATCTCCTCTGGGCCCCTGAAGCGGTAGCCCAGGTGCCTGTTCTGGAGACTAGGGTGATGGCCCACTTGATAAGGACTCACTCGCGGTCCTGAACAACAGGACTTTTTTAGCATTTTGGTGGCTTTTACCCTTTTTATTTTATTTACATTTTTAACAACACACTGTTTTAACACAAACTGTTCAATGGACTTTTGCACATGGAAAGAAATGGCTCACACTATGAAACAAATATCTCTATTTTTATTTTGTGATATCAGTGCAACAGACCTTGTAAATATAAAAAAATTTTGTGTATTTTAACAGATGTTTGTAACAAATTTTTTTCGAAAGAAAAAATCTGTTCTTATCAGTTTAATATCTGATACGTCTCCTATCCGGGGACCATATATTAAATTGCTTTTTGGGCCTGGGAGATGGAAGCGGGGCTTGCTCCGTCCACTCCACGTATCGACTTGGTATTGCAGTATCTCCAAGCACGGTGCGCTCCCCTTTCGGGGGAACAACATTTGTTATGAAAAGCAGAGATCTTTGTTTATCTATAAAATTAGGGTCTGAGAGCAGGCGCGCAAACGAGGAACCTTTACTTTAGTTTTTCCTCGTGTGTGCATACAGTGAACGCACCGCCGACTCGTCGGCCGAGAGCGAATGGTATAGCAGTGCTGTCGCTCACTCCGGAAACCACAAGCAGTCACAAGGCAGAAAACTAATCCACAGACTTGGTAGCCTTAAAAGTTGGAATTTAAAGTTGGTGTACACGCCTGTCTAATTGCAAAGCTCAGTCACGTACTGGGAGTTGTGGATCATGTGTTTGTATATGAGATCAACGTTGGTATGAATGGTAAAGAGGAGAATGGGCCCTCTGCCCTGGAGTTTGTGCATTTATACTTACCTGGTAGGGGAGACACTATAATCATGAAGGTGGTTCACCCAGGTCGAGGCTCGGCCATTGCACTTCGGCTGTGCTGACCCCTGCGAATTCCCCAAATGTGGGAATCTCGACTGCATAATTTCTGGTAGTGGGGGACTGCGTCCGCGCTCTCCCCTGGTCGTTCGTTTAAAAAAAAAAAAAAAGTTTTATCAGTTGTGTTAGTCGTGCTGTGCTGTCAATTGCTGTGCTTCACTAACCGTGAACCTTGGTGTTACCTTCTGCGCGTACAAGTTCGTTCGTTTTGCATTGGTTGGATTCAAGACAGCATAAAACGATGTTGAAAGACTCGTATTCTTTTATACAATATTGTGAATCATAAGCGACGATCCTGTATCAGTAGCAGATACAGATTCCGTTTATTTCTCTTTTGCATCTCCATGTGTAGAAACGGAATCATCCCTTTGTGCCAAATAGCTACTCTCAAAGCGGGGAATACAATGTGCAATTGACATGGCTCCGAAATGGGGTGTGGATACAAGGCGCTGTTTTAATGTGGACACATTCAAAAACAAATTAAAATGTAACATTCGTTTGCATGTCCCTCCGTTGAAAAGAAAAACTTCCGTTGTCACAGATCATTCCAAGGTGGGAAACATACACGTTAAAGTTCAATGTTGCTTTCTTTAACAATACCACAACATGAAGGAGTACATGCTGGCAATGGATTCCATTTTCCCTCCAATCTTACTGATGTTAAGTTTAGTGGAAAAGTAAGTCAGTTATCACTTATTTGAAAGCACAGGGAGGAAACAGACATTGGACATAATAAATACTGGGTAAAAACAAAACTAAACGCCAGGATGTGTGCTTAAATGTGAATGGGTCATTCTCAAAAAAAAGAAAAAAAAGAAAAATGCCTTTCCGGCTTGCAATTGACATTTTTAATCAGTTCAGGTTTTGCCCATAAAAGCTGAGGGAAAAACAGCTGTTTAACATCTTGTCATTATCATTATGATTATTCATAAAGGGCAACTTGTCTGTGATTGATTATTTTATAACTGAATTTTGCTTAACGAATAATGCCAGCGTTGATAACACCAGTGTCAAATTCTCTTAAAAGATGATCTTTCTAATATGGTGGCAATTCCATCACAAAACATATAACACTAATCAGATTAAAATCAATAAATCATGCCATTAAATTTATAATATTTACTGGTATATTTCATATATATTTCAATTAACATGAACTAAACAGTTTACCACCGTTAACATATTTAAAGGAATCATGTGAAAACATTAGAGTTAAAATGACAAATATCTCTTTGAGCAGACTCTTCTTTATCTGAACGTTGAAACTGGAAGTTCTTTCACACAAGCTGAATTGTCTTGCGCCGTATCAAACTAAGACAATGAAACTTCGGCGTTCACCGATCTGAGAGATCGAAATAAAGAGCCGTATCTGCTTTTGAAGTGGACGCCTTCACCTAAACATGCAGGTGTACCTATGTGCTCGCAATGAATTCCGTCTGCCCTCCAAGCTCACTGTTCATTTTAAGAGAAAAGTTAGATTAGCCTCACTTATTAAAAGTACAGATCCCAAGTCATACTTTGTACCCAATCGATCCGAAAAAGAAGAGAGAGAAAACAAAGCCACAATTTGAGTTCATATGAGAATAAAAAGGTCTGTTCGGCTGCCTTATTTGATTATTCTGAAACAAGGAGACCTCAGCGTCCTTCACCGAGAGATTGAAACAAAGCTCCATGTAGTATCAGCGTTGGTTGGGCATGTGTTTACAACGATTACACTTTTTTCCCCTTTTAAATGGAAAGGTAATTGAACATTGCGAAGGGCACACAACAACAATGAAGAAGAAAACATAAATTCTAAATGTTCAAACGTGAGTAGAAAGACGAGTCACGTGACACCATGCAAGAAGCAGACGTGAGCGACGAGCTCTGCGCACTTTGCTAAATTTTCAATTTTTTTCATGTTATAATCTGGTGAATTTGTTACACCCAGTTACACAATTGCTCTTTGATGCAAAACTTGGCAAAAAAGTCTAAATCCTCGGGCTCTGGAGACATTAAAAGACACTTACGTGTTCAGGATGAAAGCCCCGACAGGCCTACAGACCAGGTATTCGATTTGGATGCCATGGCGGGAGAGGAGATCCAGCGTCAGTTGTCCAACATGTCAGTGATATTGACGAAGGTTTCTGCTGAGTTCGAGGATCTCGCTGTAATACGTCAATCGATTATGGCGATGGAAATAAAATTCTCTGAGTTAGTTACAAGAGTGTCAGATGTTGAGAAACAAATCGATTTTCTGGAATCTTCGGAGAGGGAATTAACCGCTAATCCGCCGCGACCAAAGTTGATTTGGAACATCTCCTTGAAAAGTTTGAAGATCTTGAGAATAGAAGCCGCAGGAATAACGTCAGAATTGTTGGAATTCCTGAGCATGAGGAGGGCAGAGATATGGTAAAATTTCTAGAGGAGTTTTTCCCGAGTCTGCTCGACATAACAGGCCACAAGCTGGAAATCGAGCGAGCTCACAGAGTTCCAGCTCACAGATTTGCTGAGGGAGACAGGCCCCGACCGATTCTGGCCAGATTTCTGAGATCATCCGATAAAGATCTTGTGTTGCGCCAGGCGAGGAGCAAAGGGAAGCTTTCTTGGAAGAACCATAATATTTTCTTGTTCTCGGACTTTGCGACCTCGACAAGAGAGAAACGTGATCGGTTCAAGGAATGTAAGAAACTCTTACATCAGAAAAAGATCTCGTTTGCTCTGATGTTTCCAGCCAAACTGAGAATAGAAACGAAGGTCGGTCGCAAAGTATTTATATGTCCCAATCAAGCAATGTCTTTAATAGAATCAATGTCTATCATGTGAGTGGGTTAACTCGCTGTACTTTCTCTTGAGGAAGCTGGGCGACATTTTGTTTTTTTTGTGTTGGCTCCACCGAGCGGCTGGAGCTTGTTTTGTGAATAACACTTTTCCTTAAAGAAACTTTTGCATTGAAGTTCCCTGCCAGTTTGAGAGTGGACACTATGGATGACCGCAAAATATCTACATGCTCACACAAAGGATGTCTTTTATAAAGCTGACGGATTGTGTAAGTCATGGTATATACTTTTATGCAGCCTCCGAGAGAATTGAATCGACCATCCGAGGAACCGGGATGCCGGTTTTGTTTCTTTTTGTGTTGGCTCCACCTTGCAGCTGGAGCTTGTTCTACTGAATAACACTCCTTTGGAACAGCTGTGGATTAATCTGTTCGTTCTTCCTGCTTATTCCTCCTGCTGTCTGGAGTTTGTTTTGTTGAGTATTTTTACGGGACATTGGAATGATTATGTCATCGGCTGAACTCATAACAGCTGGCTCATGGAACATTCGTTTGTCTGACCGAGGAATCTGAAAGGTTTTATATCAGCTGGAACACACCTTCGAGGCGGTTCTGTGAATGAATCGACACATTCTTTGTGTTCATTCTTGCTATTGACTGGGTTTATTTTACAAAGTATTTTCTGTTATGTAATTTTGCTTCACAAATTTGTGAGGCAAAATTGTGCAATCCGATGGCAGAGTTGTCATGGGGGCTCGTGGGCGTTCATGGACCTTTTGAGTTTAAAGGGATTGACGCTGGTTGGCGCTTTCGTGTGTGGGGTTAATGTGCACGTTTTTCTTTTTTCTGTTTGCTTTGTTCGGGGGGGGAGTTCGGGGTTTGATTGTTTCACTAATGGGGAATGTGGTCTGTATAATTTTGTTTTTGACACACAATTTATTCTTTCTACTATATCAAAATGTCAAATGTTAATATGAGTGTACTATCTCTCTCCACATGGAATGTGAATAGGTTGGGGCACCCCATAAAAAGAAGGAAGTCTATTACTTTTCTTGAACGTAAGAAATATGATATAGTGTTTCTTCAAGAAACACATCTCTCCCCGCAGGAAGCTGAAAAATTTGGGAAGATATGGGGTGGATATGTTTTCTTTAGTGATGGCTCAAGTAAGAGCAAGGGAGTCATTATATTGATTAATAAACATTTACAATTCAAATGTCTCAAACAGACTAAAGATAAATTAGGAAGAGTAATTATTATTTTAGCTGAAATTCAAGGGCAAAGGTTGATTTTGGCTAATATTTACGCACCTAGCGCTGATGATCAGGGCTTTTTTATAGATCTTGAGGGGTGCCAGTGGCTTGCAACATCCCTTCATGATATAATATTGGGAGGCGACTTTAATCTTTTAATGGATTCAGTCCTTGATCACAGTTAAGCAAAAGTGTGTAAACCCCCTCGAGCAACACTGACGCTTCACAGGATGTGTAAAAATCTTGGTCTTTCGGATATTTGGAGACTTTTGAACCCATCCGGTAGGGACTAGACATTTTTTTTCATCAGTCCATAAGATTTATTCTAGAAATCCAAATCCCTCATTTCATCTGTTGTTGATTGCTCAATTGGAAAATTTTAGTCTCAGATCATGCCCTGGTGAGTTTAGAGGTGATGCCACATATAGAGAAAAATAAATCATATAGTTGGCGCCTTGTATCCCTTCTGCAAAATCCTGATTTCCAACAAATGTTAAAGACTGAAATCAATGTTTATATGGAGACCAACTGGTCCTCAGTATTCTCTGTGGGCGTGGCTTGGGAGGCACTTAAGGCAGTACTTAGTGGTCGGATCATACAGTATGCCTCATTCACCAAAAAATCCAAAGCACGAGAACTTGTGGAGTTGGAAGGAAATATTAAAAGTGCAGAGGCAGAGCTGAAGCGCCGTATGTCAGCTGATGGCCTCAGAGAATTGACCCGATTGAAATATAGATATAATACTATTTTGTTGCGGAAAGTGGAGTTTTGGTTATTCAGGGCAAGACAGTCATATTTTGAGTCAGGTGACAAAGCAGGGAAGCTTTTGGCTAGATATATAAAGCAGAGAGAGTCTTTTTCTATCATTCCCTCAGTGAAATCTGCTGGTGGTGAAATATTTACCTCAGCCATTGATATTAATAATGCCTTTAAAGAATTCTATATTTATCTTTATAGTTCCACACTTTCGTCTACTGATGAAGACATTAGAAACTTTGTGGAACCATTAGATCTTCCTAAACTGACGATTGAGCAAAAAAACTCTCTCTATTCTGAGAAAACCTTGGAGGAGCTTGACGAGGTAATTAAGTCCCTACCTACTGGCAAGGCTCCAGTTCTGTAGCATAGGATCTAAAAAAATTCTACGGCAAATCCATCTGGCCCCAGATTTTTTTTAGATCCTATGCTACAGAACTGGCTCCACTTTTGTTATACTGAATCATTAAAGAATGGAAAGCTTCCACCAACCATGACACAAGCCTGGATCAGTCTGATCATTTATTGGTTGGATTAAGTTACTTTATGAACACCCTGTAGCAGCGGTACAAACAAATGGATTAATTTCAGATTATTTTACTCTGGATAGGGGCACTCAACAGGGTTGCCCTCTTTCCCTATTATTGTTCTGTCTTGCCCTGGAACCATTAGCAGCTGCGATAAGAAAGGAGGATGATTTTCCAGGGGTGACAGCGGGAGGCGTGGTGCATTAGCTTCTGCTTTACGCAGATGATATTTTATTATTTGTCTCTGAACCTACTAGATCTATGCCTTGCCTCCACAGAATTATTAATTATTTTTCCAAGTTCTCAGGATACAAAGTCAGTTGGTCTAAATCCGAAGCTTTGGCGCTGACAGCATCCTGCCCAGAAACGGCCTTCCGGTGGCCCAAACAGGGCATTAAGTATTTGGGGATTTTATTCCCAGCAAATTTGTCTGATTTAGTTAGTTAATTTTGACCCTTTAATAAAAAGTTTTTTGAGTGATGTGGGCAGGTGGGCTTCATTACATTTATCGATGATTGGGAAGGTTAATGTTATTAAAATGAATTGTATTCCAATATTCAACTACCTGCTTCACTCTCTCCCTGTAGATATCCCCCTCTCTTATTTCAAGCAATTTGATAGCATAGCGAAGTCCTTTATTTGGAATGGTAAGCGCCCCAGTTTAAATTTCAATAAGTTACAATTTGCCAATTGACAATGGTGGGTTAGGCCTACCCAAGATTTTGTTTTATTATTATGCGTTCGATCTTAGACATTTGGCTCATTGGTCGCTTCCACCTGAGAGAGCCCCTCCCTGGTTTTGTATTGAAAAGGAAGTGCTTGACCATATCTTGCCACTGCAAAGCTTTTCGATCAAACTAACCGGAGAGGTTAAGTCGCACCCCATTATTTTGCATTTGCACTTGATATGGACAAAAATGTCCAGAGTGTTTAATTCGGATATTTATTTAAACGCAGCCTCAAGCATATGGCTGAACCCTAAACTATGTATTAATAAGTCCCCTTTTTGTTGGTCAGATTGGATTGTGAGGGGGGTTAATGCACTTGGTGACCTATACAAGTGTGGAGTATTGAGACCTTTTGAAAATCGTTTTGGCATTCCCAGATCTCAGTTTTATAAGTATTTACAGCTTCGCCACCTACTCTGCACTATTTTTGGGAGTGCCACGCACCCCCCTAAAGCGGCAGGTGCTTTGGGAGAGGTGATTGCTGCTTTTGGAAAAGGCCATGAAGCATCAGTGTATTACTCCCTACTAATTCAGAGTCTGGGGAATGGAGCCTTGACTTCTCTCAAGAGAGTATGGGAAAAATATTTGAATTTGGTATTGGAGGATGGAGTGTGGACTAAGATTCTTAAAAATGTCAAGTCTGTATCTAGAGATGCAAGGGTTCGCCTTATGCAATTTAAGATTTTACATAGATTTTATTGGACCCCCTCTAGATTATATAGGCTTGGTCTTAAAGACACACCCACTTACTGGCGATGCCAATCAGAAGCTGGAGACACTACCCATGTCTTTTGGGGGTGTGTTAAGATCCAGGAGTTTTGGTTGAGGGTTCAGAGGTATTTGTGTGATGTTTTGAACACTCAGATTTTGCTTTGTCCCAGACTCAGTATTTTGGGTGATGAGGCGGTCATGCATTTAGGGGATAATCACATAAAATATTGGGTACTGACCAGTCTCATGATTGGCAGGCAAGTAATTTTAAGGGGTTGGAAGTCAAGTGGAGCACCCTCTTTTTCGGAGTGGTGTGTGGAAATGGGGAAGGTAGCTGCATTTGAAGAGGCGGTAAGTAGAAGGCTGGGGTTTAGGGACTTATTTGCAAAAAAATGGGGCAAATATTTAGTGTTTTGGAGGGACTCTCGGGGAGGGGATGTGGAGAGTGTAGTTTAGTTTAATCATGTATGTTTATTATATATATATATATATATATATATATATATATATATATTTATTGTTTTTTTTGGGGGGGGGGGGATTGTGTGTGTGTTATGTGGGACCACAGGGGTGTTCATTAGGGGTCAGGGTGGGATTGTATTAGTAGGGTTTAAATGTAAAATGTTGATTCTTTATATATGTGTTGAGTTTTTTCCACTGTCATGTGCATATGAATCAATAAAAATGTTAATTACAAAAAAACGTGAGTAGAAAGATAGGTTTGGCTTCCGATCGTGGTTTCAACTATAGGTACAACGACACGTCAGCGACCGTCAAGCTAAGACACATAAAGGAGATGCCTTATAGTCTCAGCTTTTCGTGTGGACACGTTCACCACAACATGCCGGAGTACGTGCTGGCAATGGATTCCATTTTCTCTCCAAGCCTACTGATGTTACATTTGAGAGAAATGTAAGTTAAGCCACACTAATTTTAAAGTACAGAGCTGAAATAAAACAATGGGCCCAAATGGATCCGAAAAAGCCATGATTTGCGTTCATATGTGAATAAAATAGTCAGTTGTGCCGCCGCGTTTGATTACGCTGACAGAAAGAGAGCTCAGGGTCCTTCATCGAGACATTGGGTTTGGGTGGGGACGCGTTGACAATGTTTATAATTCTTACCCCTTTTACATGGAAAGGGAAAGGTAACAACAGAACGTAGTGGAGTGCACTCTACGGCATGACAACACCAAGGACAAATAATGAATGTTTTGGCCTCCGCACGTGGTTTCGGTCAACTGCACTCCAGCGGCCTTTGAGCTGAGAGAAAGACATCAAGTGATGTATAATTTGAGCGTTTGTTGGGGGGAACAATGCTTTGCTTGTTCCGCTGAAAAGTGTTGCCCATTGACATGAATTGCTTCGAGGAGTGGCATGGTCCATTTTGTTTGGTCCCGCACTGGTCAAACCGTCCATGTCTGCTTGATTGTTTTTGACTTTTGATGCGCTCACCGTGACCTCATCTCGCTTTGCCATTTCCGGCCGTGCTCTCATGGCGTGACTTCGGCGTCGCTTCTCAGCCTTTTGGCTAAGATCTAGTGTCTGGTCAGAGGGTGGCGCTGAGATCGCCTCTTGTAGGTTTCCTGGCTCATGATTGACAGTTTCGCGAGCTGCTCAACCTTTAGGAGATACATTGATTTTGCCGTTTTTAAAGCAGAGGACTCATTTTTTCCTTTGAGGAATCTTTTTAAGGTAAGCCTTTTAATTAATTTATTTATCACTGATTTTAAACCTTGTTTTAGTAGGCTGTGGGTGCCTTCACCATGTCAGCTGCCCGTGCTGGCATGCGGAGGCACCACAGAGTGCGTTTTAATGATAAAGAAGTAAATGGGAAGCTCCTGGGGATGTCGTGTCTCGATTTTTCCGGGAAGCTGATCCAAAAAAACTCTTGGTTTTAGTGCAATGGATTTGAATTGTTTAATGACTCCGCCCCTGAACAAAGGTTTTGATTTAAGTTTTAAGAATGCTTCCTTGTTGAATGTTTTTTGGTAAAAATTTTGAGGTTTTTAAGGCCCAGTTCTCCATGTTCACTGTAGAGAAACTTTCTGATAATTCACTTAAAACTGTGATTGTTAGAATGTTTAATGAAACAGTGAGTGGAGATGATATTTGTGTCTGGCTGGGCAGATTTTGCACAGTAAGAGGCCAACCGGTCAAAGTGGTAGATGAGGATGGCATTTGGAACTGCTCTTAGCGAATTCCTATCAAACAAAGGGAAGACGCTGAGGGCTTCCAGGGCCTGAAACATCTGCCCTCCATGACTGCATTGGGAGAAAACCGAGGCTACATCCACTATCAGGGGATTCCCAAATTATGTAGAAAGTGTGGGAAAATTGGGCATCTGGCTGAAACCTGTCAAGAAATTGTTTGTGGGAAGTGTAGAGAAATTGGTCACATTTTTGAGGAATGTACCAGTGGCAGACTGTGCAATCTGTGTGGAGAGACCAACCACCTCTACAGAGATTGCACAAAAAGTTTCGCCAACAAATTGAAAAGCAACAAAATGGCCGCCCCACAGATGGAGCAAACAGGAGAACAAAAGGAGGAGGCGGTCCCTGAGCTTTTGGTGGGAAATTCAAATTCCCAGCCAGCCTCAGGGATTGGGAAAGGAGGAGGAAGTGGGGCAACCACAGGGGCGGAGTCAAACATTTTATTTGAACAGGGGGACGAAGTCACCTCCCAAAGAGAATTATAAAAAGAGGAGGGAGAGGTGGAAACGACTTCCTCTCTAGTCACTGTGCCTGAGGTGAGTAGTGAGTCCAGTGGGAGTGAAACGGATAATTCACTCCCAAATGCTCAGGTGCAAAAAAGACCTGCGGGATCTCCTCTGTCTAAAACAGAGGAGAAAAAGCCGAGGGCAACGCATCAGCCAGATAATTCCTTTTTGGAAGATCTAGACTGTATGTGGCCCCAAAATTTCACAAATGAGGTTTCCTTTTTGCATATAAAGCTGAGAAGAGAGTTCCTCTGTGGCTCTTCAGGCGCTAAACACTTGCCCTCCTGACCCCAACATCATGGATAAAAAGGAGAAGCAGGGACAACAAGAAAATATATGATTTTATATAAAAGACATTAAAAGTCTACAGATTTCAGTTTAAATTTTATTAATTCTCATGCCTTTTCAACCATACTGCTCATGGCCCTCACTATCTCTAATATCAATGTAACAAGTGTGAGGTCCACCATGCGAGCACAGAGTATTTTGTCTTTTTTTTAAAGACTTGTAAGTCAGACATGTTTTTATTGCAAGAGTGTGCTCTGTCTTTTTTAACAAATTATAGGAAGAGGGAGGAGATGTGGACTCCAGGTCCCTCACTATGGAGTGGATCCAATTTCAACAAATGTGACGGTGTTGCCATTTTAATAAATAATCCCAACCTTTTGGTGAAGGGCAGCACTATGGTGAGGGATGGGTGGGCAATTTTAGCAAACATGACTCTTTCAGACAATGTTAAAATCCTTCTAAATGTGTATGGTTTTACTGATAAACAGGAAAGGTATGAGCTTTTAGAAGACCTGCAGCCCCGCATGTTAGGTAGGGTTCCCCTATTAGTTGCTGGGGATTTTAACTGTTTTTTAACGCAGAAAGAGGGTAGGAGAGGATTTTAAGGTCAACAAGACATCGGTTTTATTGCAGGGCTTAGTTGGAGATTTTAAGCTAGTCGACTGTTTTAAAAAAATGCATCAATTGGGAGGTGGGCCTCACCTGGTTTAGTGGTGATGTGGCCAGAGCCTCTCGAATCGACTATATTTTTACAAGAGACTGCCCGCCAACCGATGCAACATTGACCCCCCTCTTTTTTCTGACCACTTGATGCTGTCTTGCACCCTTTCACTGCCCACTGGTGTGACTGTAGGGGGAGGGCTGTGGAGGCTGAACTACTCCTTGTTGGAAGATGAGGAAGTAGTTGGAAAATATAGGGAGCGGTTCAGCCAATGGCAGACCCTCCAAGACTTTTATGATTCACGAGCACAGTGGTGGGAGATGGTAAAGGACAGGACAAGACAGTTTTTTAGGAAGGTAGGGAAAAATAAGAAAAATAGGGAAAAAAGGCACATGATGGGGCTGCAAAAAAGACTACAGAGATATTTTAACCTTTTAAATAATGGATTGGATTTTAGTGAGGATATTAAAAAAGTAAAAAAGGAAATGTCTGTTTTAAGTGAAACACAAAGCAAAGGTGTCATTTTAAGAAGCCGAGAAAGAGACCTTGAGGAAGGAGGAAAGTGCACCAGATATATTTAAAATAATAATAATAATAATAATAAAAAAAATAAAATAAAAAATCACACAGGGAGGGGCAATTACATCACTGAAAACAGGAGGGAGGGAAGTGCACACAACAAAAAACAATTTAAGTGGGGTTAAAGAATTTTGAGGCTTTATATTGTAAAAAAGATGTAGAAAGTGACACTTTAAGGGAAGTTTTAGGTTTTTTAGAGAAAAAGGTATGCAGTCAAAGTGAGCTTTTATCCCAAGATTTGACCATTTTAGAATTACAAAATGCTCTTAAAGGTTTTAAATGGGAAAAGTCCCCAGGAATGGACGGACTCCCCCTAGAGTTTTATCAGACTTTTTGAGACATTTTAGCACATGACCTACTGACTGTTTTTAGTGAATTGGAGACCTTAGACAGACTTCCCGACAGCTTTAGGTTAGGGATAGTTTCACTGCTATATAAAAAAGGAGACAAGACGGACCTTAAAAACTGGCGTCCAATCACACTTTTAAATTTTGACGTTAAGCTTTTTAGTAAAATTTTAGCAACACGTATGTCAACCGTTTTAGAGGACGTGATCCACCCAGATCAAGCTTGTGCTGTGCCTGGGAGAAAGATCACGGACAGCCTAGTGCTGATTAGAGATGCCATCTGTTATGCGAGAGACAGAAATATTCGGTTAGTAGTCCTAAATTTAGATTTTGAGAAAGCTTTTGACTGCGTCTCGCACCAGTACCTGTTTCAGGTACTGCAAAAAATGGGTTTTCCAGGGAGGTTTATAGCCTGGGTGGGACTGCTGTACAATGGTTTAGTCAGCAAAATTCGTGTTAATGGGCATTTATCCAAAGCGGTGAACATATGTAGTGGTTTCCGTCAGGGGTGTCCTTTATCTCCTCTCCTGTATGTGGCTTGTATTGAGCCACTGGCACAGATCTTGAGAAGGAACCAATGGATCAAAGGACTAGACGTTCCAGGGACGGGCGGACTAACAGCGACTTGTGTTTTATATATGGATGACGTGACCCTTTTAGCTACTGACATTTTATCTATACGACGAGCAATGGACTTAATGGACTGGTACGGTCGGGCCTCGGGCACTAAACTCAATAGGAGTAAGTCTGAGGCCCAGCTCTTCGGGCTGTGGGGAAACGTGGACACAGGTGGACTTGACGTAGAGTTTAAAGAGACAGATTTAAAAATTCTAAGCGTTAAATTCGACAAAGAGAGTGGCGGATGGGGAAATTGGATAGACATGATAGGGAAAGTTAGGAAAAGACTGGGTTTTTAGGGACTTGGAATCACAATGGAAGGAAAAGTTTTAATCTTTACAGCTATGATCTTACCATTGTTTTTACTTGTGTGTTCTGTTTTTAGTCCCCCAAAACATTTCCTTTCAGACCTGGAGAGGGCGGCTTTTTACTTCCTGTGGGGGTCCAAGTGGGAACGTTTGAAGAGGGAGGTCGTCAAGAAAAGACCGGAAAATGGTGGAAAAGGCCTCCCAGATCCCCACCTCTTTTTAGCCAGCTGCTTCACCGCCCTGCATATTGGCTATGCGGTGACCCCATCCAGAGAAAATAAGACTGCAGCCATGGCCCGCTTCTGGATGGGGTCTTACCTGAGAGTTTTAAAAATTTTACCAATTGATTTGACAACCCCAGTGGCTTTTAATCTTCCAAAAGGATATGATTTTATCAAGAAGTTTTTAAAGGAAAAGAGTTTAGAGATTCAGGATGCCACCATTTTAACCAACCACAAATCTCTTGTCTCTCTTGTGCAGGACCGGGAACCAGTGAGTCTAGTTCCAGGCCTCACACTAGGTGAGGCCAAAGAATTTTGGAAAAATGCTGCCCACCCCGCTCTCCAGAACGGGCACAAGGACCTGGCGTGGATGGTAGCCAATGAGATCCTCCCGGTCAGGGCAGTAATGCATTCCAGAAGCATGGCCAAAAATGCAAGCTGCCCCCAGTCCGGGTGTAAAAACCTGGAGACCGTAAGACACCTGCTCTGGGAGTGCGGCGCTGCACGGGACCTGTGGGCCATGACCGGCCCCCTGTATTTCCCCTGTATGCCAGTGGGTGGGGTCCAGGTGGATTACAAGCTTGCCATCCTTGGTGTGGGCCGGGGCTTGAAGGACTGTACAGAAGAACAGTTTACCTCGCTCTGGCTCACCTTCAATGCAATCAAGGTTGCCATCTGTACCACAACAAACCTGCTGGTTGGGAAACGCATTACGGTCCCCCTCCACACGAGTGAGCAAATGGTAACATCAACGCTGCAGGGTTACTGGGCGCTGTTATTCGGACGGGGGGGGGGGGGCCGGGGTCACACGGAAGAGTTCTCGGCCGCCGCCGTACTTGGCCGCCCGTAGATGCACCCTCACCACAACCAATTATGGGAACAGCGGCCAGCGGGCCAGAGAAGAGGGGATCTCCTCTGGGCCCCTGAAGTGGCGGCCTAGGTGCCTGTTCTGGAGACTAGGGTGATGGCCCACTTGATAAGGACTCACTCGTGGTCTTGAACAACAGGACTTTTTATCCTTTTTGTGGTTTTTACCCTTTTTATTTACTTACTATTTTTAACACAAACTGATAAATGGACTTTTGTACATATAAACAAATGGCTCACAAAATGATTTAATGTCTCTATCTTTGCTTTTATTTTATGTTAAATATTTTGTTATCTCAGTGCAATAGGCCTTTTAAATATGAAACATTTGTTGTGTATTTTAACAGATGTATGTAAAATAAGGATAAGCAATCTATCTACAGGAGTCTGCAGTTGCATGTAAATGTGTTTATTTCATTTTTTTACTTTGTCGAAGAGTGGTATTCATTGCTAGACTTGTGCTGTTTGTTTACCGTCTTGAACTCGCGTCGCTTATACGTAGGTTGGTGTGTGTGTGTTATATTGTTTTGACTTGTCCCAGGTTATTCACTGCTAGATTTGGCGTTGATTGTCCAGTGCGTGTAAAACTATCATGGTTTTTAGTGTTTATAAACAGTGCTTCACTTGTTTTAGGGTATTATTTATTGCTAAAGTGCAGCATAATTTATTTGCGGTGCACGGAAGTCGCACTTGTCACCTCGCGTGACCCTTAGATTCTGTTGACCACGTGACTAGCTTTGTTGTGTGCTAAGTAGCATTAAAGCGTGTCCAGCGCCAGGTAAGATATTTAAACCGTTAGATCCATAGTCATCCAGGATAAGCAATCTACAGGAGTCTGCAGTTGCGTCCCTCGTGTAAAGCCCTCCTTGTGTGAAGACCTTCTTGTGTAAAGACCAGCGAGTCTACCTGTGCGAGTCCACCGAGCAAGGACACCGACAAGGCGCCACTCAACATAGCACTTAAGTATCTTGTTATTGTATCTCTTATTATTCTCCTTCTATATACTAACATGTCTACTTCACGAATAACACATGCCTTCAAGCACATCCCTGTTATCTGTTACAGACCTTTACACGATATCAATGCAAGACCAAACGCAACCCACACAACCTACGGCCACTTTGCACTTCAGCACCTGCTCCGCTCTCTTTCTCAGTGGGACTCTGGAACTGCCAGTCAGCTGTGAACAAAGCTGACTTCATTTCAGCCTTTGCCACACAGTCCACCGTCAGCATCCTGGCACTGACAGAAACATGGATACGTCCAGAGGATACAGCAACACCTGCTGCTCTCTCCAACAACTTCTCCTTCTCTCACACCCCTCGACACACCGGTGGGAACAGGTTTGCTTATTCATAACAACTGGACTGTTTTTTTAACACACTCTTCACTATGTAACAATACTAGTTTTGAATTCCATGCTATTACTACAATGCAACCCACAAAAATACATGTTGTTGTCATCTATCGCCCTCCAGGTCAGCTGACAAACTTTCTTGAGGAGTTGGCTGTCCTGCTGTCCTCCTTGCCGGAGGATGGTAGAACACTTGTGGTTCTTGGTGATTTCAACATACACCAAGACAAGCCCCAGGCCACTGAATTCAATACTCTCCTGGCCTCATTTGACTTGGAAAAACTACACAACACAGCGACTCACAGATCGGGCAACCAGCTGGACCTCATCATTACACGTAACTGTACCAACTCAAATATTCTTGTTACTCCTTTACATGTCTCTGATCACTACTTTGTTCAATTCAACATGACCCTCCCATCTACATTAAAACAGACTCCACCATTGGTTTCCTTTCACTGTAACCTCCGTTCCCTCTCACCTTTCCACTGCTATCTCTACCTCTCTTCCCACACTAAATGTATTTACCACGCTTAATGTAAACACTGCCACAGACACACTAAGCTCTACTTTAACAACCTGTCTAGACAACATCTGTCCTATCTCCTCTAGGCCAGCACTTCTACACCACCCAGCCCCTGGCTGTCTGACGTCCTTCGTGAACATCAGATTGACCTCAGGGCAGCTGAGAGGAGATGGCAGAAATCTAAAGATCCAGCTGATCTAGGTAAATATCAGTCTCTGCATGCAACTTTTTCAGATAACTTTAAATCTGCAAAAACCTCCTATTACCAGAACAAGATCAACAGCGCCACAGACACTCTCAGCTTGTTTAGAACATTCAACACACTTCTCTGACACATCACTGACAGCAGATGTCTTCACCACATTTTTTACTAATAAGGTTACAACCATCAGCAATACATTCTCAGCACCACACCTTGTCAAACACCTGTCTCGTGTATGCAACTCTTCTGTCTCCATGTTCTCTCCTCTGACTGACACTGAGGTCTCTAAACTCCTCTCCAACCACCCCACTACCTGCTCCCTTGACCCCATTCCTTCTCACCTTCTCCAGGCCATTTCTCCATCCATCCTACCTGCACTCACACACATAATTAACACATCTCTACTTACAGGCACTTTTCCCGCTACATTTAAGCAGGCTTGAGTAACCCCACTGCTGAAGAAACCCACACTTAATCCCACACAAATAGAACACTACAGACCAGTCTCTTTCATCCTATTCATGGCAAAAACACTTGAAAGGGCAGTTTTCAATCAAATCTCTGCCTATCTCTCACAGAACAAGCAGCTGGATGACAATCAGTCAGGCTTTAAAAGTGGACACTCCACCGAGACTGCCCTGCTCTCTGTCACCGAGTCGCTGAGACAGGCGAAAGCTGAATCCAGATCATCAGTCCTGATTCTGCTGGACCTTTCTGCAGCCTTTGACACAGTCAACCATCAGATCTTACTCTCTACCCTCTCCTCGCTGGGCATCACAGGAACTATGCTTGACTGGTTTAATTCCTGTCTCTCAGGTAGGTTCTTCAAGGTAGCCTGGAGAGGTGTGAGGTATCCAAGCCACATCAGCTACTTACTGGGGTACCTCAGGGATCAGTGCTCGAGCCACTTCTCATCTCTATATACACAAAATCACTGGGACCCATCATTCAGGCACATGGTTTCTCTTACCACTGTTACGCTGATGACACGCAACTCTACTTGTCTTTCCAGCCCAATGACACCACAGTGACTGCTCGAATTTCTGCCTGCCTGGCGGACATCTCGGCCTGGATGAAGGAGCACCACCTGCAACTCAACTCAGCCAAGACTGATCTCCTTGTCTTCCAGCCAACCCTGCTGTTGAACACAACATCACCGCGCAGCTGGGTGCAACTACAGTAACGCCTTCCAAATCGGTCAGAAATCTAGGGGTAACCATCGACAACAGACTAAATTTCACAGACCACATCTCAAAGACCGCAAGATCATGTAGATTTACACTCTACAATATCAGGAAGATAAGACCCTTCCTCTCTGAACATGCCACACAACTGCTTGTCCAGTCACTTGTCATAATTAGACTGGACTAAAGTAACGCTGTCATTGCAGGCCTCCCTGCATGTGCAATTAGACCCCTCCAAATGATCCAGAATGCAGCAGCATGTCTGGTCTTTAATGAACCAAAGAGAGCACATGTTACACCACTTCTTGCCTCTCTCCACTGGCTGCCAGTTGATGCACGTATCAAGTTCAAGGCTCTGATGCTGGCATACAGAACAGTCACTGGGTCTGCTCCAGCATACCTAAAATCATTTATGCAGAGCTATGCGCCCACTAGAAGCCTGCGGTCGGCTAAGGAACATCGCCTTGTTGTACCAACACAAAGAGGCACCAAAACACTTTCCCGGACTTTCAGCTTCATCGTACCACGTTGGTGGAACGACCTTCCCAACTCCATCCGTGAAGCTGACTCACTCTCTGTCTTCAAAAAACGACTAAAAACACATTTCCATGAGCACTTAACCAGTCATTAAAAAAAAAAAAAATTCTGTTGCACTTTATTCTGTTTTGAATACTATTATGATGCTAGTGATATTTTTGTAATACAGCACTTTTCATACCACTGTCTCCTAAGATGATTCGCTTATGTTTTCCTCTTTTGTAAGTCGCTTTGGATAAAAGCGTCTGCCAAATGAATTAATGTAAATGTAAATGTAAAATAAGAATTTTGTAAAATAAATTTTTTCTAAAGAGAAAATCTGTTCTTATCAGTTTAATATCTGATACATCCTCTATCCGGGGACCATATATATATTAAATTGCTTTTTGGGCCTGGGAGATGGAAGCAGGGCTCGCTCTGTCCAATCCACATATCAACTTGGTATTGCAGTATCTCCAGGCATGGTGCGCTCCCCTTTTGGGGGATCAAAATTTGTTATGAAAAGCAGAGATATTTGTTTACCGATAAAATAAGGGTCTGAGAGTAGGCGGGCAAATGAGGAAACTTTACTTTAGTTCTTGTTCAGGTCTGTGTGTGTGCGCATACACGTGAACGGACGGCCGACTCCTCGGCAGAGAGCGAATGGTAGAGTGGTGCTGTCGCTCACTCCTGAGACCACAAACAGTCACAAAACAACACCACAACATGAAGGAGTACATGCTGGCAACGGATTCAGTTTTCCCTCCAATCTTACTGATGTTAAGTTTAGTGGAAAAGTAAGTCAAATAACACTTATATGAAAGCACAGGGAGGAAACAAACATTGGACATAATAAATACTGGGTAAAAACAAAACAAAATGACAGGATGTGTGCTTAAATGTGATTGGGTCATTCTCAAAAAAAGCTTACAATTGACATTTTTAATCAGTTCAGGTTTTGCCCATAAAAGCTGAGGGTAAAACAGTTGTTTAACATCTTGTAATTATTATTATTATTTATAAAGGGCAACTTGACTGTGGTTGTTTATTTTATAACTGAATTTTGCTTAACGAATAATGCCAGCATTGATAACACCAGCGACAAATTCTCTTTAAAGATGAATTTTCTAATATGGTGTCAATTCCATCACAAAACATATACCACTAATAAGACTAAAATCAATAAATCATGCCATTAAATATATAATATTTACAGGTATACAGTTTACCACCGATGACATATTTAAGGGAATCATGTGAAAACATTAGAGTTAAAATGTCAAATATCTCTTTGAGCAGACTCTTCTTTATCTGAACTTTGAAACTGGAAGTTCTTTTACACAAGCTAAATTTTCTTGCATCATATCAAACTAAGACAAAGAAACTTCGCCGTTCATCGATCTGAGAGATCGAAATAAAGAGCCGTATCTGCTTTTGAAGTGGACGCCTTCACCTAAACACGCAGGAGTACCTACGTGCTCGCAATGGATTCTGTTTTCTCTCCAAGCTCACTGTTCATTTTAAGAGAAAAGTTAGATTAACCTCACTTTGACCAAAGTCAAACTTTGGATCAAATCGATCTGAAATAGAAGAGAGAAAAAAAAGCCACGATTTGAGTTCATATGAGAATAAAAAGGTCTGTTCAGCTGCCACGTTTGATTACTCTGAAACAAAGAGACCTCAGCGTCCTTCACTGAGAGATTGAAACAAAGCTCTGTGTAGTATCAGCGTTGGTTGGGCACATGTTGACAATGCTTACACTTTGTTCCCCTTTTACATGGAAAGGCAATGGATAATAGAACATTGAGAAGGGCACACAACAACGAAGAAGAAAACATAAATCCCAAATGTTCAAACATGAGTAGAAAAATAGGTTTGGCTTCCGAACATGGTTTCAACTATAGGTACAACGACACGTCAGCGGCCGTCGAGCTAAGACACATAAAGGAGGCACCTTATAGTCTCAGCGTTTCATGTGGACACGTTCACCACAACATGCCGGAGTACGTGCTGGCAATGGATTCCGTTTTCTCTCCAAGCCTACTGATGTTATATTTGAGAGAAATGTAAGTTAAGCCCCACTAATTTTAAAGTACAGAGACAAATTAAAACAACGGGCCCAAATGGATCCAAAAAAGCCATGATTTGTGTTCATATGTGAATAAAATAGTCTGTGTCAGCGTAATCAAATGCGGCGGCCAAACTATGAGACCTCAGGGTCCTTCATCGAGACATTGGGTGGGGGTGGGGAGACGCGTTGACAATTTTTATACTTCTTACCCCTTTTGCATGGAAAGGGAAAGGTAACAACAGAACGTAGTTGAGTGCACTCTACAGCATGACAACACCAAGGACAAATAATGAATCCCAAATGTTCAAAGGTGAGTAGAAAGGTCTGTTTGGCCTCCACACATGGTTTCGGTCAAAGGCACTCCAGCAGCCTTTGAGCTGAGAGAAAGACAAAAGTGTTGCACACTGACATGAATTGCTTCGAGGAGTGGCATGGTCCATTTTGTTTGGTTCCGCACTGGTCAAACTGTCCATGTCAGCTTGATTGTTTCTGACCTTCGCTTCTCGTCTTTTTGTTTAGTGGCTTCAGGTCTTCCTAGTTGGAGAGTATATATCAGAAGACAAGGTAAGTGAACCTCTTTGTTTTTAAGTAATTTATTGGACTCTTTTATGGTAATTTATTCTTTGTTTTTAATTATTTATTTGTATTGTGGTTATTATATTTTTGAACAGTTTTAAGCGTGTGGTGCCCCCAAAATGTTTGCTGCCCGTGCTGGCACTAGAAGGCACCACAGCATGCAATTTTTATTTAAGGAGACTGATAGAAAGCTCCTGGAGATGTCTCGTCTAGACTTCTCTAGGAAGCTCATCCAAAAATCTCTAAATTTTAAACCGGAAGATTTGAATTGTATTATGACCCTGCCCTGGAACAAAGGTTTTGATGTCAGTTTTAAAAATGCTCCCTTGCTTAGTGTTTTCTGGCAAAGATTTCAGCTTTGTGAAGCCCATTCTCCATGTTCACCATGGAAAAGCTTTCTGATAATTCCATAAAAACTGTAATTGTCAGAGTGTTTAATGAAACGGTGAGTGGAGAAGACATTTGTGTCTGGTTGGGGAGACATTGCACTGTTCGAGGCCAACCAGTCAAAGTGCTTGATGAGGATTGCATCTGGAATTGCTCCTGGCGGATCCCCATTAAACAATGGGAAGACACAGGAGGATACCAGGGCCTGAGACATCTGCCTTCCATGATTGTGTTGGGAGAAAACAGGGGCTACATACATTATCAGGGAATGCCCAAACTATGTAGAAAGTGTGGCAAAACAGGACACTTAGCTGAAGCATGTCAAGAAATAATTTGTGGCAAGTGTAGAGAAATTGGACATATCTTTGAAGAATATCCGAAATGGCAGACGGTGCAATCTTTGTGGTGAACAAACCATCTCTACAGAGATTGCCCCAAAAGTTTTGCCAACAAATTGAAAGGCAACAAAATGGCCACCCCACAATAGGAGCAAGCAAAAGAACAAAGAGAGGAGAAGGTGGGCCCTGAGGTTTTGCTGGGAATTTAAAATCTCCAGCCAGCCTCAAGGATTGGGCAAGGAGGAGGAAGTGGGGCGGCCTCAGGGGTTGAGTCACTGATTGTTAAAAACAGAGTGAGGAAGCCACACCCCAACAAGTAAAAAGAAACAAAATGGAGGATGGGGAGGAGGAAATGTCATGGTTACTTTTGTAACCTCCGTTCCCTGATGGAGGGAACGGGACATTGTGTCGATGTAGTGACACTAGGGGTCACTCTTGGGAGTCCGAGACACCACTGGTCTTTGATAAAAGGCCAATGAAAATTGGCGAGTGGTATTTGCATGCCACTACCCCGGACATACGGGTATAAAAGGAGCTGGTATGCAACCACTCATTCAGGTTTTATGCTGAGGAGCCGATATAAGGTCCGGCCATTTCAGCGGGTAGTTCAGCATTGTGGCAGGAGGGACATAACATCTCGTTCCCTCCATCAGGGAACGGAGGTTACACAAGTAACCATAACATTCCCTATCTGTCACTCACTTGACGTTGTGTCGATGTAGTGACACTAGGGGCCACAATTGGCTGAACTGTGTTACGTGAACTGGCAGTGTGTGGTGGGCAGACTACTGTGTGCCTCATAGCCAGCACACCAGGTCGACACGTAACCTCCCCCAACATAGTTATGAGTGTCGAACGGCCCCTTGGGGACAATTCAACTACCCAAAGATAGAGACTGGCTTAACCCAGTCGTGGCCTCTTTTCCCCTTCTCTTTTTCCACTCCCTAAAAAAGAAGGGGGATTATCCGATGGGGCCACCAGGTCTAATCGGGGGGTGTCCCTCCCAAGGGGAAGACACTGCGGAGACCACACCTCACCCAAATAGAGGGGGGATATTTAAGTGGAAAATATGTCACATGGTCTTTCCAACCATGTGGAGAGTCTTCAAGGTAGATCCTACTCAACGGGGGAGGAGTTACGACAAACATGGAGACTGTGACAGAGGGGCTCTGCCCAAGGAAGACGCAGTTTGCCAACAGGGAAACGAACTAGCAGAAGATATATATTGCATGGGGTTAGCCTTAAAGGGCTGTAAAACCCCTTCTTCATCTCGGCTGGAGGGACAGGTTCTATCACGCCCTTCCATAGGAGGGTAGCGATCTCCGCGCGCAAGGTAGCAGTGTTTTCGTTCTTGACCAAGGTGAAGTGAATACCGCTGAACCTGGACGGGTACCTGGCGAACTGACTCGCGTAGCTGAGTCGGACGGTCTGGATCAGCCATCGCGACGGATTGGAAAGCACAAGCCATGCATCCAAGTTCTGAGCAAGGGGGACCAAGGGGACAACTTCGTTGGGCGTACCAGCAGGTGGGGCCTCGTGGCGGGGCAGAGCTCGAGGTGCCACACCACGTCGTGGCTGTGCTGAGTCTAGGGACTTCGAAGCACTTATCTGGCTCCTTGTGACCACCCCCTGAACAGCCTGGGACGGGGGAGGAAGAGGCCTGTTCTCGTAACCCATTGAGACTGCCACATCGGGGGCGGCTGTGTGCCACAGCTGGGCGCTCAGGGGCGGAAAGACCACCACTGGAGTGCCAATCCTGCAAGGAAAAACCCGTGGACGGTAGTCGTGATGACGACCGTGCACACCGGGTATGTGACCCAGGGAGGAAGGAAACCTGCTGAACTGTTGGGTACCGCAGCCACTTGGGCATGCGGCGAAATCAAACAAAAAGGCAACAAAAGATTTTCCACCTGGCCCTCCACCGGGGGATGAGTGGTCTTCTTACCAGCTCAAGGTGAGTGGGTTCCTTCATCCTTGGGTCACCCATCTCAGGGGTGCTTTGACGACCTCTGTGGGTTCTTAGGCGCCGACTGTGAGACGGGTGATGTCTGCTTCCTGCGGTGGGCTCCACGCCGGGGCCGGGCTGAAGGGGCAGGCTGTGGCGGAGCCAGTGCAGTCACCACAGGGGGACGCCCTTGGCAATGAGCAGATGGGGTGCGGGATCTTGAGCCGTGCTGGGGCAGGATGTGCCGGATAGCCTCCGTCTGCACTTCACCGCCGAGAACTGCTGGGCAAAGTCCTCGACGGTGTCGCCGAATAGGCCAGCCTGGGAAATGGGGGCAGCAAGAAACCGTGTCTTGTCGGCCTCACCCATCTCGACCAGGTTGAGCCAAAGGTGGTGCTCCTGGACCACTAATGTGGCCATCATCCGCCTGAGAGACCGCGCCGTGACCTTCGTTGCTCGGAGAGCGAGGTCGGTTGCCGAGTGCAGTTCCTGCATCAAATCTGGGGCGGAACTACCCTCGTGCAGTTCTTTCAATGCCTTGGCTTGGTGGAACTGCAGGAGAGCCATGGCATTCAGGGCAGAGGCGGCTTGTCCAGCAGCGCTGTAGGCGTTAGCCGTCAGGGACGACATGAGCCTACAGGATTTGGACAGGAGATAAGGGCATCCACGCCAGGTGGCGGCGCTCTGCGGGTATAGGTGCACTGTGAGTGCCTTATCCACTGGGGGAATCGCCGTATAGCCCCTGGCCGCCCCACCATCCAGGGTAGTGAGAGCGGGGGAACTGCAGAATCGGGGCCGGGCAGTAAAAGGTGCCTCCCACGATTTTGTCAGCTCCTTGTGCACTTCCGGAATGAAAGGCACTGGAGCGGGGCGTGGCTGCTTTGAGCGGCGCCGCAAACCCAGGAACCAATCATCAAGCCGCGAGGGTTCAGGGGAGAGCGGAGGGTTCCACTCTAACCTGACAATCGCGGCCACCCGGGAAAGCATGTCCGTCATTTCGGCATCAGTCTGTGACTGGGCAATCGTCCCCGAGGGGAGGAGCCCAGCTGAGGCTTCTGCATCCGACTGGACAAGCCCACTCTCCGATGCTGCACTTGAGAGCTCATCCTCTTTGTGGGCTCCGAACAAGAAGCCAGACTTGCCGTGAGACGAGCTGGCGAACTCATCCAGAAGCCTGACTGGGGCAGACGAGCATGCTGGGGAATGGGGGGTCTGCGGGGGGATACCCGGCGGAGGCAATCCCATTGGGGTCCCCAAATCACCCCCAGTGCTAGCCGTGCTGGCCTCATACCCGTAGGTAGAAGCAAGCCGTGACCGCAACGTTGCCATGGTCATGTTCTCGTAATGAGAGCATGAACCATCCACAAACGCTGTCTCGGTCGCGCCCAGACACTAAAGACAGCGATCATGACAATCCGAAGTTGAGAGAGAACGACCGCAACCAGGAATAACACACAATGGGAAAGGCGTCTTTAAAAAGACGTTCCGTGTGTGCCGCTCTTTTAAAGAAATATACTCTTTTAGAGGAAAAAGCTCTTTCAGAAAATATACTCTCTTTGTTTTCTGCCAAAGCGCCCAGGGGCGTTCTCTGCAGTGCACCAGTGCAGAGGAGGGAGAAGCCACTGAAATGCACCGTCAGATCCAGCAGAGGTGAATGAACAGTAGAATTCAGCTCAGTGAACATGACCGTTCAGCTCCAAAGAGAAAATCTGAATGAGTGGGTGCATATCAGCTCCTTTTATACCCATATGTCTGGGGGAGTGGCATGCAAATACCACTCGCCAATTTTCATTGGCCTTTTATCAAAGACCAGAGGTGTCTCGGGCTCCCAAGAGTGACCACTTGTGTCACTACATCGACACAATGTCAAGTGAGTGACAGATAGGGAATGGTTTCCTCCCTAAAAACCATCTCTGAGGTGAGTGTATCGACTAGTGGGAGTGAAACTGATTGTTCTTTCCCCAGTGCTCATGTGCAGAAAAGAACTGTGAGATCTCCTCTGCTTCAAGCAGAGGAGAAAAGGCTGAGGGCAGCACATCAGCTAGATAGTTCCTCTTCAGAAGATCTAGACCATATGTGGTCCACAGAATTTCCAAATGAAGTCTCTTTTCTGCACATCAAGCTAAGAACATCGTCAACGAAGGATCCACAAGAGTTTTTCTCTGTGGACCCTGAGGGGTCGAGCACTTGTCCCCCTGACCCCAGTTGTTCTGGGGGAAAGGAGAGGCAAGTGCAACAAGATATAACATGATTTTAATATATGTCTCTGCAGTCTTTTTAGTTGTGTTTTCTTCTTTTTACTGCTTGTATTTTAACCATACTGCTCCTGGACCTCATTATCTCTACAATCAATGTGAAAAGTGTGAGGTCCACCCTGAGAGCACAGAGTGTTTTATTGTGTTTAAAAATTAAGCCAGATGTCCTTTTATTGCAAGAGTGTGCTCTGCCCTTTTTAAACAACTACAGGAAGTGGGAAGAGATGTGAACAACAGGTCCTTCCATGTGGATTGGCTCCAACTTTAACAAGTGTGACGGTGTTGCTATTTTAATCAATAACTCAAATATCATGGTGAAGGGCAGCAAAGTGGTGAGGGATGGGCAGGCAATTTTAGCTAATCTAATTTTTTTGGGCAAGGATTTTAACAACTCTAAATGTATATGGTTTTACAGAAAAAAAATTACAGATATGAGCTTTTACAAGACCTGCAGCCCCACATGCTAGGTAGGGGATTTTAATTGTGTTTTATCTCAGAAGAGGGCAGTTCTATTGCAAAATTTTGTCAAAGATTTTAAGTTAGTTGACTGTTTTAAAACACTGCATCAAAGAGAGGAGGGCTTCACCTGGTCCAGTGGTGATTGCACCAGAGCCTCTCAAATTGACTATGATTTTACACAAGGCTGCTCGCCGACCGATGCTACATTGACCCCCTCTTCTTTTCTGATCACATGATGCTGTCTTGCACCCTTTCACTACCCACTGGTGTGACGGTAGGGAGAGAGCTGTGGAAGCTGAACTGCTCCCTTTTAGAAGTGGTTGGAGAGTATAGGGAGCAGTTCAGCCAATGGCAGACCCTCTAGGACGTTTATGACTCATGAACACAGTGGTGGGAGATGGTTAAAGAAAGGACAAGACAGTTTTTTTAGGAAAATAGGAAAAGAAAAAAAGATGCATGATGGGGCTGCAGAAAAGACTGCAGAGATATTTTACAGAAGAGATCAAAGAAATGAAGAAAGAAATGTCAGTTTTGTCTGAAACTCAGAGTAAAGGTGTCATTTTAAGATATAAAGAGAGAGAGATAGAAGAAGGGGAGAAGTGTACTAGATACTTTTTTAAAAAGATTATAACATGGGGAGGGTCAATCACCACTTTAAAATTATTTTTTTTTTTTGGTGAGTAAATACTAAAGAGGAGATTTTTGGGTGAGATTGAAAAATTTTATGACAACTTGTATAGTCCAATAGAGGTACACAATGACATCTTAGATGAATTTTTTGCTTTCTTAGACAAAAAGGTTAAGAATCAAGATGTGCTTTCATCCCAGGATTTTACAGTTTTAGAAATTCAAAAAGCACTAAAAAGGTTTTAACCCTTACCAGCTGGAGCATTCAAATTTGGGAACAATTATTCCCATGGTTCCTGTCTCAGTATCTTCACCGTCCAATCACCGATTTTATTTCTGAAAACTGCCAGATACTCATAACAATATAAGCTAAAAGCACATATGATTGGTTAAGGTGTTACTGGGCATGAATAATAAATGTATCATCATCCGCGTCATTCTCCATTTGCCTGAGCGGAGCCAGAGAGGATACGCCAGGTGATTACCTCAAGTGTTGGACTTACTGATTCAAACTGAAAACTGAGGCGATCTTTCGAGGTAAGACAAGTTATTTAATATGTGTTATCAATATTGTCTATTTAAAGTCAAAACATTTTAGTTACGAAGCATTTATTTGTAGGAGTAATGCTAGTTATTTCTGGAAAAAATGACATGACCGTCGGCGTTCATCGGACAGGCAGCTAGCCTCTATTTTTAAGCAAATTTCTGTGAAACTTGCTAAATAAACATTAGCTAGCAATACTATGTACATTTTTAGCTAAATATCAATAACTTTTTTGGCCAATTTTGTCACTTGTGAAAGATAGTCAAACTTTTTAGTTACGAAGCATTTATTTGTAGGAGTAGAGCTAGCTAGTTTTTTTCTGGAAAAAAACATGACCGTCATCGGCGAGCCTCTTCTTTTTATATAAACTTGCTAAATAAACATTAGCTAGCAATACTATGTAAATTTTTTAACTAAATATCAATAACTTTTTTTGCCAATTTTGTGGTTTGTGAAAAATCCGCCTGAAGTAATGTGAGGCAGAGAGCAGACGCTGTTCAGACCTGCCTGGAAACTGGCCTGCTAGTTAGATAAGTTATCTAGCTTGTTGATTTTCCCATGTAATAAAAAAATGGTAGATATCTTTCTATAATTTAGCAGATAGCCTTACCCATCCATCACACAGACATGATTTTAGATTGTGTGTAGCTTTCTGTTCACAAGGAAAATGTGAGGACTGTCTGCAGTTGGACATTCTGGTTAGTCTGCAAGCCTTTGGTGACTATTCAGAGTACGGATTTTTGAAGAACACACTGCTGGCTACCAATTTTTGTACTTTTTTTCTGTTGTAGATATGGATAGAGACTATGGCTCCCTGCTCAGCACCCTCAAGAGAAGGAGGCAGCTAACTGCTGATGAGCTTAGGTTCATAGCAGAGGAGGACATGGCTCATGAGGGCATGAGCACAGAGGAGGAAGATCTGCTGGACCAGGAACTACTGCAGAAAGACCCAGACCACGAGGAGATGGAGGATGAGATGGAACCTGATCCCCAGCCAAGACCATCAACTGGGTATGTATGAATGTGTATGTATTGTTTGTTTCCATTTCACATATGACTGATACTCGCAGTAACACTAACACTGTTACTCTTATTATTTTGGGTATAGCTAGCCACTCTCGCACAGGTCCCAAGTCATCTAGAAAGCATAAACGCTTCCCTGACTCTGTTTCTTATCCCTCGTACTCTGACATCAATTCACAACTCACGACGGGAGTTGGGTGGGAGAGTGAGAAGAGGTGCATAAATAACAAGACTCGTTTGGTCAGCGGTGAATGAAGCACACCTGATGGGGATAATGCTTCATCACCACTGTCTTTAAAACACAGTGCACACCTCTTCTTGGGGAGCTGGCTTCAAATCTCCATGTGTGCACACACTGGCATCCTCGCACGCTCAGGACCAGAGCTGGGAGGGATCGGACGAGTGGACGTGCTGCTGGACCTGTTCTTCGGACCCCCGGACGTTGTAATGAGTCGCCAGGAGTGAACTGCTCATGTTGTCGTCGACGGGCTAGATGCCGGGCCACCTTCCCCTCACGCTTGCCGCGGGCCTGGGAAGACAGGACTCCAGTGATGCCGCCGCCCCACGCGCTGTGGACTTTGGAGGGGAGCGTGAGTGACCGACTGATCCAGCCCATGCCTGGGCTATCCTATGGACACTACCCCGCCTCTTTCACGGAGCCCCATTCAACGCGAGGATGCCAGATTCCCCCTTTTATTATGAACACGATTCCCCCTTGGACACTTACGTTTATTATTGTTTCCAATAAATGCCTCTCCGAGGCTTGACACCACACCCACCGTGTCTGTCTCTTGCTCACCCTGCCACAGCACTCAGCTGAGTGTGACCAGTTTCACGAAGAGGCCTTGGTTGGGCTGTGTTTACTGGTGTTGTTGTCCTCCCCCTCCCCTCTTTTCTCCCTCTCTTCTCTCCACAGGTATTGTAGTTGTTGAGTATTTATGAATTTATATATATTCTGTTCCTGCGCTCTTTATTAAAAATGTATTTACTGTAGATAGTTCGAAAGTTTGATTTTGTATGTTTTGCTGTGTAATTCATGTGTAATTCTAATGTTCAAATTAAAGTGTGTGTTTTATTGAACACATAAAATGTATATTTCAGTGTTTGTGTCCTTCAATTTCAGATACAATCTCAATTTATTATTACAGGTACTCAAAAGTAGTATTTGAGGAGTGGTCATGTGAAATGTATCTTAACATTCTAAATGTTTGTTTTATTCCGTTTTCCCACTACTCACTAGAACGGTCATAACTTTTAAACAATAGATTATATTTGTAATCTGTCTGCTATTCTACATTGCCCACAAAATTATGTATGTTTCATACACTCCAAGTTTCCCTCTAGCTTGTAATGAAAATGCAGTTGTCTGATGAAGTATGGTGGCTGGAGAAGATTTTTGTAAAAATTGCTGTGTGAAATCTTATTGATAAAGGATTATCAGTACGAAGAGCAATGGACTTGACTGAATGGTATGGTCGGGCCTTGGGCACTAAACTGAATAGGTGTAAGTCTGAGGCCCAGCTCTTCAGGCTGTGGGGGGAAGTAAACATAGGCGGACTTGACTTGGTTTTTAAAGAGACGGATTTCAAGATTTTAGGTGTTAAATTTGACAAAGGAGGAGGTGGATGTGACAATTGGACTGACTTGTTAGGGAAAGTTAGAAAAAAATGGTGTTTTGGGGACTAAGACAGTTGACAATAGAAGGCAAAGTTTTAATTTTAAAGCAGTTATTGTACCCTTGCTATTATTGGTTTGTTCTCTTTTTAGCCCTACAAGAAACTTTCTTTTAGACCTGGAGAGGGCAGTGTTTTACTACATTTGGGGATCCAAGTGGGAACACCTGAAGAGGGAGGTTGTGAAGAAAAGGCTGGAAAATGGCGAGAAAGGCCTCCCAGATCCCCACCTGTTTTTAGCTAGCCACTTCACCACCCTTCACCTCAGCTATGCGGTGATGCCATCCAGAAAGAACAAGACTGCAGCCATGACCAGGATTCTGGATGGGGTCTTACTTAAGATCTCGGAAATTTTTAACAACAGATTTGAAAACCCCAGTGTCTATTAACCTTCCTAAGGAGTACAGTTTTATAAAGAAGTTTTTAAAGAAATACCTTTTAGAACAACAAGGTGTCACCATTTTAACTAACCACAAGTCTCTTGTCTCTCTTATGCAGGACCGGGAACCTGTGAGTCCAGTTTAAGGCCTCACACTAGGCGAGGCCAAACAAGTTTGGAAAAACACTGCCCACCCCGCGCTCCAGAACAGGCACAAGGACTTGTCATGGATGGTGGCTCATAAGATCCTCTCAGTCAGGGCGGTTATGCACTCCAGAGGCATGGCCAAAGATCCAACCTGCCCACAGTCCGGGTGCAATGCCCCGGAGACTGTAAGACACCTGCTTTGGGAGTGCGGCACTGCGTGGGACCTGTGGGCCACAACTGACCCCCTGATTTTCCCAAGCCTGCCAGCGGGTGGGGTCCAGATCGAGTATAAGCTCGCCATCCTTGGGGTAGGCCAGGGCTTGAAGGACCTGACACAACAGCAATTTTTCTCACACTGGCTCACACTCAACTGTACCAAGGATGCCATCTGGACCATCAGAAACCTGCTGGTGGGGAAACGCATTACGGTCCCCCTCCACGTGAGCAAGCGACTTATAAAATCAATGCTGCAGGGGTACCGGGCATCATCATTCAGACGGGGGGACTGGGGTCACACAGAGAAGGTCCCGGCCGCCACCGTATTTGGCTGCCCGTAGATGCATCCTTACCACCACCGGCTACAGGAAAAGCGGGCCAGCGGGCTGGAGGAGAGGGGATCTCCACTGGGCGCAGAAGTGGTGGGCCGAGTGCCTGTCCTTGAAATTGGGGTGATGGCCAACTTAATAGGGACTCACCCTGGATTTGAACAACAGATGGCATTTTAAATTGGCACACAGTTGTCTTATTATTTTATTTATTCTAAACTACATTGGTTTTAACACACATTTGAAAAACATGGACTTTTAAGCACAACACACAAAACATTTTTATTGTTTTATGGGTTTCTTAAATAATTTGAAGTCTTATTTTAAAACAATATGAAGTTGTGTTTATGTTTTTTAGGAGAAAAATAAAACAAATTGTGTGAAAACATGTTGGAAAAAATATACAGGTGCATCTCAATAAATTAGAATGTCATGGAAAAGTTCATTTATTTCAGTAATTCAACTCAAATTGTGAAACTCGTGTATTAAATAAATTCAATGCACACAGACTGAAGTAGTTTAAGTCTTTGGTTCTTTTAATTGTGATGATTTTGGCTCACATTTAAAAAAAAACCCACCAATTCACTATCTCAACAAATTAGAATACATCATAAGACCAATAAAAAAACATTTTTAGTGAATTGTTGGCCTTCTGGAAAGTATGTTCATTTACAGTATATGTACTCAATACTTGGTAGGGGCTCCTTTTGCTTTAATTACTGCCTCAATTCGGCGTGGCATGGAGGTGATCAGTTTGTGGCACTGCTGAGTTGGTATGGAAGCCCAGGTTTCTTTGACAGTGGCCTTCAGCTCATCTGCATTTTTTGGTCTCTTGTTTCTCATTTTCCTCTTGACAATAAACAATTCAGGTCTGGTGAGTTTGCTGGCCAGTCAAGCACACCAACACCATGGTCATTTAACCAACTTTTGGTGCTTTTGGCAGTGTGGGCAGGTGCCAAATCCTGCTGGAAAATGAAATCAGCATCTTTAAAAAACCTGGTCAACAGAAGGAAGCATGAAGTGCCCCAAAATTTCTTGGTGAATGGGTGCAGTGACTTTGCACCCCAAATCATCACAGACTGTGGAAACTTAACACTGGACTTCAAGCAACTTGGGCTATGAGCTTCTCCACCCTTCCTCCAGACTCTAGGACCTTGGTTTCCAAATGAAATACAAAACTTGCTCTCATCTGAAAAGAGGACTTTGGACCACTGGGCAACAGTCCAGTTCTTCTTCTCCTTAGCCCAGGTTAGATGCCTCTGACGTTGTCTGTGGTTCAGGAGTGTCTTAACAAGAGGAATACGGCAACTGTAGCCAAATTCCTTGACACGTCTGTGTGTGGTGGCTCTTGATGCCTTCACCCAAATTCTTGAATCAATTTTGCTTGACAATCCTCATAAGGCTGTGGTTCTCTCGGTTGGTTGTGCATCTTTTTCTTCCACACTTTTTCCTTCCACTCAACTTTCTGTTAACATGCTTGGATACAGCACTCTGTGAACAGCCAGCTTCTTTGGCAATGAATGTTTGTGGCTTACCCTCCTTGTGAAGGGTGTCAATGATTGTCTTCTGGACAACTGTCAGATCAGCAGTCTTCCCCATGATTGTGTAGCCTAGTGAACCAAACTGAGAGACCATTTTGAAGGCTCAGGAAACCTTTGCAGGTGTTTTGAGTTGATTAGCTGATTGGCATGTCACCATATTCTAATTTTTTGAGATAGTGAATTGGTGGGTTTTTGTTAAATGCGAGCCAAAATCATCACAATTAAAAGAACCAAAGACTTAAACTACTTCAGTCTGTGTGCATTGAATTTATTTAATATACGAGTTTCACAATTTGAGTTGAATTACTGAAATAAATGAACTTTTCCACGACATTCTAATTTATTGAGATGCACCTGTATAAACGTGGAAAAATGTGGATGTCAAAAAGAAATGGTGACAATAAAACTTTTCGAAAGAAAATCTGTTCTTATCAGTTTAATATCTGATACGTCCCCTATCCGGGGACCATATATTACATTGATTTTTGGGCCTGGGAGATGGAAGCGGGGCTTGCTCCATCCACTCCACGTATCAACTTGGTATTGCAGTACCTCCAGGCACAGTGCGCTCCCCTTTCATGGGATCAAAATTTGTTATGAAAAGCAGGGATCTTTGTTTACCAATAAAACAAGTGTCTGAGAGCGGGCAGGCAAATGAGGAAACTTTACTTTAGCTCTCGTTCAGGTGTTTTTTCGTACCCGTGAACGGACCGCTGACTCGTCGGCCAAGAGCGAATGGTATAGTGGTGCTGTCGCTCACTCCTGAGATCACAAACCATCACAAGGCAGAAAACTAATCCACAGACTTGGTAGCCTTAAAAGTTGGAATTGAAAGTTGATGTACATGCCTGTCTAATTGCAAAGCGCAGTCATGTACTGGGAGTTGTGGATCATTTGTTTGTATATGAGGTCAACATTGGTATGAATGGAAAAGAGGAGAATGGGTGCTCTGCCCTGAAGCCTGTGTAATTATACTTACCTGGTATGGAAGACACTATGATCATGAAGGAGGTTCACCCAGCGCGAGGCTCGACCATTGCACTTTGGCTGTGCTGACCCCTGCGAATTCCCCAAATATGGAAATCTCGACTGCATAATTTCTGCATCCGTGTTCTCCCTTGGTCATTCATTAAAAAAGAAAGCTATCACCGTTGTGTTCGTCGCGCTGTGCTGTCAATTGCTGTGCTTCCCCAACAGCGAACCTCGATGTTACTTTCTGTGCATACAAGATCGTTCATTTTGAACTGGTTGGACTTTAAGACAGCATAAAACAATTTTGAAAAACTTGCATTCCTTTAAACAATATTGTGAATCATAAGCAACGTTCCTGTATCAGTAGCAGATACAGTTACCGTATATTTCTCGTTTGCATCTCTTTCTGTAGAAACGGAATCCTCCCTTTGCCCCAAATAGCTACTCTCAAAGCGGGGAATACAGGTTAAAGTGCAATTGACATGGCTCTGAGCTGGGGTGTGGATACAAGGCGCTGTTTTAATGTGGACGCATTCAAAAACAAATTAAAATGTAACATTCCCTCCATTGAAAAGAAAATCTTCCGTTGTCACAGATAATTTCAACGTGGGAAACATACACGTTAAAGTTCAATGTTGCTTTCTTTAACAACACCACAACATGGAGTACATGCTGGCAACGGATTCCGTTTTCCCTCCAATCTTACTGATTGAGACATTGGGGAGGGGGGTGGGGATGCGTTGACAATGTTTATACTTCTTACCCCTTTTACATGGAAAGGGAACGGTAACAGAACATAGTGGAGTGCACTCTACGGCATGACAACACCAAGGACAAATAATGATAATTGCTTTCTTTAACAATGCCACAACATGAAGGAGTACATGCTGGCAACAGATTCCGTTTTCCCTCAAATCTTACTGATGTTAAGTTTAGTGGAAAAGTAAGTCAAATAACACTTGTATGAAAGCACAGGGAGGAAACAGACATTGGACATAATAAATACTGGGTAAAATAAAACTAAACACCAGGATGTGTGCTTAAATGTGAATGGGTCATAAAAAAAAAAAAAAATTAAAAAAAGATTTTCCGGCTTACAATTGATATTTTTAATCAGTTCAGTTTTTACCCATAAAAGCTGAGGGTAATGCCGAGTTTACACTACACCATTTTAGGCCCGATTTTCACTCACCAACAGTTTTGTTGAGATCGCCAACAAAAGCCTGAAATCATAGGCAAATCAGAGCTCGCTCCCATGAGCGACGAATGCAATGTATGAATTATCAAAGATGCGATCTGAGAGAAGCGCCGATGTGTCACCGATGTCAGCGAGATATCTAGCATGTTAAATATCTGGACCTGTCTGCAATTCCAAATCACGCAATGTGAAATGTGTTTTGACTGAATACAACTGCAGCATTGACATACAGCCAATGAGAGAGCAAGAAACGGGGCACTGGAAATTTCAGTGGGAGGAGTCCTGATGTACCTGCAAAAGAACATCAACTAGCATGGCTTCGATATCAAGAAAGTCTCATTGGACCAAAGAAATGGAGGAAAAATTAGTGGAACATTGGCTGGAGCACCAGTGCCTATTGGATGTTTCCTCTGAACTGTACCACAACCGGGTGGAGAAAGAGATGAGTTAGAGAGAAATTGCCAATTCTCTTGGACAGTCAGGTAAGCAAATAGGTACATTTTTCAGTAGGTGATACTTTTTCATATTGTAATGAATCAAATATATGATGCTTGGAAGGCAGGGCCAGGAGGTCAAAGGCACTGTATGGACACCACTAGAGGTGCTCTGGGGTTAGAACATGCATACGTGGGGTTGTCCCTCAGTCTCCTAGTGTCCACTCCCCATAAGCTCCATTACAAGTGTCCAAAGAGTGTAATTTTGTCCCCTTACCTACTAGTCTTCCCAATGGTCTTCATCACATCCATAAAGTATCTACAGTGCCCCCTTGCCACCTAACCTTCACCATAGTCTTCCTCATGTCCATAGAATGCCTATTTGTCCCCTTACCTACTAAATAACACTTTTGCATGCCAGAGCCTCTGGGATGCCCACCGATGCCCATCGTCGCCACAGTTCGTGACGGGTGGTGCCTGGGCATGGGTTTTTGGTCGTTTATGGCACTTAATGTTTTTTGCCTGGTTTTCACTCGGTTTTGCCCCAGACCACATAGTGGGTGCCTGCTGTGCCCGCCCAGTGCCCTTTAAACCCATTTCTTTGACTTTTGACCAAAACGGCACCGAAAAGGCCACCCCCCTTAATATGTTGTCGAGGGACTCTCGAGGTGTCACCATGTCAAATTTGGGGTCTGTATGACCCCCCGGATGTGATGCACATGGGATGTACCCTGGAAATCTATTTTAATTCAGATAGGCTTTCTGTGTACAGAGTGGTTTTGTTTGCAAATTATGCACTTTATTGAACTGCAAGTTTGATAAATACCACTATTTGACTGTTCTGGGTGTAAAACAAGTGGTTTAGTTGAGAAAAGTCAGCTAGTTAGCTCAGAAGAGAGCACTTCCTGTGTTTTTGCCATAAGTGCCCACCTGCAACTTAATTGACAAGCTCCACATAGGCTGTCCATGGACAGATGTTTTTACACAAAGTATAAATGTTTATGAATTGTAAATTGCATAAATGTGTTCAATGGGAAGCCCTGAGCTCCTTGCATTTGGTGTAATCCCAAAACTCATCCAAATAACTATAAATTATCTGATGAATGTACTGGTGCATTTAGGCCTCTCAGGCAGTCTGTCTTAGGTTTCTATGACAGACAGAGAGATATATTGAAAATAATGTCTTAATATGTCGATAAGGGGCACTCGACATGTCAGCATGTGCAATTTGGGGTCTGTAGGACCTCAAGGAGCGATACTACAGTGCATCCCATGTGCAACTTGTTCCATTCATTTCCATAGGCTTTTCATGTACAGCACTTAGAGAGGTCTGATCGTCCCAAAATTGACATATGTCTCATCATGGTGCCCTGTTATGGTGTCCAGAGCTCTGCAGCCCTACAACCTTTTTTAATACTTAATTGGCCCAAAAATTGGACAGCGTCCACGGTCTGCTTATGGATTTTGCACTGTTTAAGTTGCAAGTGGGACGTCTAGAAATGGGGGTTCCAAAGGTCACAGGACCTTGAAATTTGAGATCCTCGAATGTCAGGGGGCCAAAAAAGGGCCCCAAAATATGGGGTCTCTAGAAACTTCCTGAGTGTAAATCCCAACACTACCCTAGTTGTCTCCAATCTAATTCAAGAGGCTCTGTTAAGCTTTGAGTGCAAGAGGCCTGTGTGAGAGAATCATGCATAAACTCTAAAAAAGACTTTTCCTCTATTCTAGAGCCTCGTGCTCTCGATATGTCTTTCAAGGGACATCGGGTTACCACTGTATGAAATGTGCTGTCTGTGGGACCTCTGGGCTCCCTGCCAGGGCGCATCCCACGAGCAACTTATTCCATTCATTTCCATAGGCTTTTCGTGTACAGCACCTAGAAAGGCCCGATCATCCCAAAATTTACATATATGTCTTGTCACAGTGCCCTGTGTCAGTGTCCATAGGTCCGCAGCCCTGCGACCTTTATTAATACTTAATTGGCCCAAAAAGGGACAGCGTCAATGGTCTACTTATGGATTTTCCATTGTTTAAGTTGCAAGTGGGATGTCTAGAAAAGGGGGTTACAAAGGTCACAGGACCTTGACATTTGAGATCCTCGACTGTCAGGGGCCCCCGAATTGGGCCTCAGAATATGGGGTCTCTAGAACCTTCCTGAGTGTAAATCCCAACCCTACCCTAGATGTCTTTAATCTAATTCAAGAGGCTCTGTTAAGCTGTGAGTGCAAGAGGCCTGTGTGAGGGAATCTTGCATAAACTAAAAAAAAAGACTTTTCCTCTTTTCTAGAGCCTCTTGCTCTTGATATGTCGATAAGGGGCACTCGACGTGTCAGCATGTGAAATTTGGGGTCCGCGGGACCTCTGGGCACTCTGCCAGGGCCCATCCCATGAGCAACTTATTCCATTAATTTCTATAGGTAATTCGTGGACACCCCTCAGAAAGCTCCAAATGACTCCAATTTGAAATCTATAGCTTCTCAGGGGCCCCTTAGACAGTGTGCAAAGTTTGAAGTCTGAATTAGTTTGTTAAGTGCTGTAGGTGCTACTGGTTGTTTAAATCTGTGTTAATATCAGAAATAATTAATAATTATTTCTTTAGTTATTAATTAATTGAATCTAACTCATTAAAACCTCATATGGGGCTCCAGTAAATGTAGTGCGCTACGTTTAGGAGCGGGTTTGGTTATTAGCAATAAATAATAATTATCAAAGATAATTATTAAAATCAATGGAACACTGATGAGAATCAATGTTAGCTTTTTCTAATCCTTTAAATCAACAATTATCAAAGATAAACGTTAATTGTTAACATCTGTGAAACATTAATTGAAATTAACACTAGCTTATTGATCATTCAAATTCAACAATCATCAAAGATAATTATCAATTATCAAAAATCAATAGAATATTAATAAGGATTAACATTGACGGGGCACCACCCTGGAATCAGGGACTAATAACCAGATAGTATAACAGTCTCAATATTAGATTGTTTTCGGGAAAAAAAAACAATGAATGAAGGCTTGAATCCGAGCACTGACATCCCGTCAGCATGACACAGGTGTATGCAAAACAAACCAAAACACTTCTCTTTGTAATACAACAAAGTTTATTTATGCAGTAATATCAATTAATAATTAATACAATGCAGTCAATAAACTTCCGACTTACAACTACAAACTAAACAGTGATATGATTAGATATGGAAATCAAAATAATCCTATAACACGAGGGTGTGTGTGTGTGTGAGAGCAAGTGTGTGTGTGTAAGGAGGGATGCTCACAAAATGGCGGACGTGACTCTCGTGGAGAGTATGTGGGCAGAGAGAAACCAGTCAATGGCGTCTACCAGTTACTGCGTGTATCCGCTTGTACGATAGCTTAGGGACAAAGCTGAGCTTTATCACGAAGCTATCTACTAGCCAAAACATGTGTCCGAGAATGTTTGTGAGGGATTGCGCGTGCGTGTGTGTGTGGTTAGTACGAGAGAGAGAGAGAATAAAGTGACGGCCCCAAAGCCGGTTTCGTGATCATGGGAGAGGAAGCAGCTGTTAGTTTATCACTCAGAGACGCGGTGGACGGCTAGTAAACTGTCCCGGTCTTTGATTCTTTAATGGATAAACTCAGTTGCCGGTCTCACCCGCGATGGCAGAAATGCACAACAGTCCAATGTGGTTGGACCACAATAAAGCAAATCAAATTCGTGATAATTAATACAGAGTATTAATAATGAGCGGACATGGCGGTCCATAAACTGTACAAGCAATAACCTTGGTACACCAGAATAACACACTATAATATTCTATCTCTGCCCAGACGTAAACCTCTTACTTGAATCGCATGAGGATGAAACTCCGACTCGGTTCCTCGAGGCTTGGGTGATGACGGGAGGCCGTTTCCTCGCTCTGTCGGCGGGCGGTACGGCTGCTGATTCTCATCCAATAGGAGTTGAGAGTTCGATCCTTTAGTGAGCAAGGCTTCGTGGGATTTGTAGTCTGTTTTGGACTCCCTTTGTTTGATTTTGGCGCGATTTTTATCAGTATAATTTATAACTTATGTGGAGGCCTGAATTGGTCTTCTGTCTGACTACATGAGGCCCAAAAGTGCTTAAATGGCTGACTTGTGCACCTAAAATGACATTTCCAGAATATTTTTCTTGATTTTTTGAAATACTTCCCAATAGGTGAGAGACACACATTTTTTATACTTTGTTTATGAGGGCCCAAAGATGAAGTATTCGTAGCCCCCAGGTCTTACGATCAAAATTAAGGTTATTTTCACCAGTTCATACAGGAAGTGCCCACCTGCAACTTATTTGACAGGCTCCAAGTAGGCTGTGAGTGGACAAACGTTTTTATGCAATAATATGCATTTTTATGAGTTTTAAATTGCATACATGTTAAGTGGTGTGTCCAGAGTATTATTCAAATGGTTTTATTTAAACATATGCACCTAAATAATAAGTATGTCTTGAAAATGGATTGTCCAGAGACCACCTATCTGAGGCCCATCAAGTAAGTTGTACTTGGGAGACCATAGCTTAAAATCTCTTTCCAAACAGCATCCCACCTGCAACTTATTTGACAGGCTCCACATAGGCTGTCTGTTGACAGACGTTTTTGACATTGAAGTTATTGCAAAATGTTCTATGGTGTGTCCAGAGTGTTATTCTAATGGTTTTATTTAAAAATATGCACCTAAATAATAAATAATACAGGAATCCCTGTCGCCGATTCCTCGTGTAATTTGAAAACCCTACAACTTCCATGACAAGACAGACAGTTGTGTAATATGAACGGTACCACAATCCGACGCCTTTGAAAGTTGTGTAGTGTGTAGGAGGCATTAAACAGTTATTTATCATCTTGTCATAATTATTATTATTATTTTTTCATAAAGGGCAACTTGACTGGTTGATTATTTTATAACTGAATTTTGCTTAACAAATAATGCCAGCGTTGATAACACCAGTGACAAATTCTCTTAAAAGATGATCTTTCTAATATGGTGTCAATTCCATCACAAAACATATACCACTAATCAGACAAAAATCAATAAATCATACCATTAAATATATTATATTAACTGGTATATTTCATATATATTTCAATAAATATCTTTAACATGAACTAAATAGTTTACCACCGATGACATATTTAAACGAATCATGTGAAAACATTAGAGTTAAAATGTCAAATATCTCTTTGGGCAGACTCTTCTTTATCTGAACTTTGAAACTGGGAGTTCTTTCACACAAGCTGAATTGACTTGCGCTGTATCAAACTAAGACAAAGAAACTTCGGCATTCACCGATCTGAGAGATGAGCTGTATCTGCTTTAGAAGTGGACACCTTCACCTAAACACGCAGGAGTACCTACGTGCTCACAATGGATTCCATCTTCCCTCTAAGCTCACTGTTCAGTTTAAGAGAAAAGTGAGATTAGCCTCACTTATTAAAAGTACAGAGCCGAAGTTAAACTTTGGACCCAATCGATGCGAAAAATAAAAATAAAAAGTCACGATTTGCATTCATATCAGAATTAAATGGTCTGTTCAGCTGCCGTGTTTGATTACTCTGAAACAAAGAGACCTCAGCGTCCTTCACTGAGAGATTGAAACAAAGCTCTGTATAGTATCAGCGTTGGTTGGGCACGCGTTGACAATGCTTACATTTTGTTCCCCTTTTACATGGAAAGGCAGTGGGTAATAGAACATTGCGAAGGGCACACTACAACAACGAAGAAGAAAACATAAATCCCAAATGATCAAACGTGAGTAGAAAGATAGGTTTGGCTTCTGAACGTGGTTTCAACTCTAGGTACGACACATCAGCGACCATCGAGCTAAGACACATAAAAGAGGCGCCTTATAGTCTCAGTGTTTCATGTGGACACATTCACCACAACATGCCAGAGTACGTGCTGGCAATGGATTCAGTTTTCTCTCCAAGCCTACTGATGTTACATTTGAGAGAAATGTAAGTTAAGCCCCACTAATTTTAAAGTACAGAGACAAAATAAAACAATGGGCCCAAATGGATCCGAAAAAGCCATGATTTGTGTTCTTATGTGAATAAAATAGTCAGTTCAGCCGCCGCATTTGATTACGCTGACACAGAGAGACCTCGGGGTCCTTCATCGAGACACTGGGTGTGGGTGGGGACGTGTTGACAATGTTTATACGTCTTACCCCTTACCCCTTTTACATGGAAAGGGAATGGTAACAGAACGTAGTGGAGTGCATTCTTCTGCATGACAACACCAAGGACAAATAATGAATCCCAAATGTTCAAATTTGAGTAGAAAGATCTGATTGGCCTCTGCACTCCAGCGGCCTTCGTGCTGAGAGATAGACATCAAGTGATGTATCATTTGAGCATTTGTTGGGGAACAATGCTTTGCTTGTTACGCTGAAAAGTGTTGCATACTGACATGAATTGCTTCGAGGAGTGGCATGGTCCATTTTGTTTGGTCCTGCACTGGTCAAACCGTCTATGTCTGCTTGTTTGTTTGTGACCTTTGACGCGCTCACCATGACCTCATCTCGCTTTGCCATTTCAAGTCCTCTCATGGCGTGACTACGGCATTGCTTCTCAGTCTTTTGGCTAAGATCAAGAGTGGGTCTTTGATCAAAAGAGAAGAGAGCATGGTGGGATCATCTGCACCCTCAGTGCCAAGAGCTGGCCGGAGAAATACTTTGCAATTCCAGTTGAAAGAACCAGGAGCAAACATGATTGAGAGAAAAGTTTTTGCCAGGTCAGTGTTGTTCCAGGAGCTCAAGATGAAGGTGGAGGATGTGTTCTGTTTACAAACAAACAGGCAAAAAAAATGTTATGATGTAACCTTGAATACTGGGGAACTGTTTAAAACTGCAATGGAGAATTTTGCCAAGTGTGATAAAGTAGGCCTGATGGCGAAGTTCAATGTGAAAAGTTTGGACAGACATAATTTTAGAGTGATTACACTCCATATTTACAACCCCTATGTAACAGAGGAAGCACTGATTGCCTTTGTTAAAATATGCAGAGGTACTCACATCAGCCCAGTATATAAGAGACAGTGTGGGGCTATGGACAGGGAAGAGACAATTTCAGGTCCTTTTAAAGGCCGAAGAGGGAGGATTTGAGGGATTAATTGACCCACCTGCATTTTTCAACATCGGAGTGGACAATGGTTTTTAGTTCTACTCCAGGCAGCCACCATTTTGCAGAAGGTGCAAGAGGTATAGGCATGGGGATGGGAAGTGCGGGGAGGAGAGATGTCGCCGTTGCGCTCAGATTGGCCACATGGCAAAAGATTGCAATGTTCCAAAAGCCTGTAACCTTTGTGGGTCGCTAGAACACCTTGTAAAAGAATGTTTTCCAAGGGCAAGATCATACTAGGAAGTGGTGATAGGAGAGAAAGAGGATGTAGTTGCAACGGAGTGTGTGGAGGCTTTGCCCGAAGTAAGATATAATAAGAACTTACTCAAGAAACGGGGAATCTGGGGAGGGGCAGAAAATGAGGGGAGATGAGAAGGGGGAGATGGAGAAGATGGAGGAAGTGAGCTGTCTGGATTACAGCGAGACAATGGAGGAAGTGGAGGATGCTGAGGAGCCTAAAGGGGATCTTGAGGGAAATAAGGTACAAGAAACGAAGAGGGATGAAGGCAGAATGGAAGAGGAGGCCCAAATTGAGTTTGTAGGGCCCTCAGAGGGGAAGCAGCTGATCAAGAAAGCTGATAAGAATAGGGGGAGGTCAAGCAAGAAAGTGAGGGTGGAGGAGGATTTGAAGTCTCTTTTCGGAAGAGTTGTTGTCAACAGACATCCAGGAAAGCCTAAGGATGGACAATGCAAACATCTTGCTACAATTATCGAAGGGGTGGGAAAAGAGGGAACAGGGGAAGTACGAAGAGGAGCCAATGAGCTTAGATGGACCATCGATAGTGTGTTCGGAACTGATGGAGAGTGAGAGTGAAACTATGACGCAAGAGGGGAAAGAGAATAAGGGGGTATTTTGGGGAAAATAGAAAGGGGTAATTATGGAAGAAATACATGCTGGACAAGGTATTGACTGTGGGAACGATTAATGTAAGGGGACTGAGGAACACTGTAAAGAGAAGAGCTGTTTTTTCTTTTTTGCATGAATGTAAGTGTACTTTTTATTTATTGCAAGAAGTTCATTTAAAAAGGAAACTGTTTAGTGAGAAATGGGGATGGGCAGGGCAATATGGAGTGTGTGTGTGTGTGGGAGGGGGTTTCTTCCGGGGTTGGGATGTTATTTGGAGAAAGAGGAATACAAATGGGAAGACAATTTACTATTGCTCAAGGAAGGGCCATTGGGGGGGGGGTGTAGAATATAGGGTGATTACAGTTCAAGCTCCACAAAAGGTGGAAGAAACGAGGGAATTATTTCAGGAATTAGGGGTTGTATGTGCTACAAATAAGCACATTATATTGGGGGGGGGGGGGATTTTAACATACAATTAGGGGATAGAGGGGATAGTAGTGCAAGAGTACTGGAAGAAATGGTTTCGGGACACCACCTGGAGGATGAAGGACAAAGTGTGGCTCCAAGAGCTGTGTTGCCAACATGGAGAAATTCCAGAAGGGTGGAGCAAAGATTAGATTATATTTTTTCTTCTCAAAATGTATTGAGGTTGAAAGGGGTGCAGTGAGGCCTGTATTTTTTTCCGATCATGATATGGTGTATTTTGTTTTCAGGAATAGTGGGAGTTTTGGGAAGGGATATTAGAGTATGAACACACAAGTGTTAGGGGAGAAAGAATTTTGTAAAGGATATGCAGAATTCTTTAAGGGGCTGGAAAGTTTGAGACCATTTTGGGATGATATAGTGGGGTGGTGGGAGATGGTAAAGGAGCATTCAAAAACATGGACAGTAGGTTATTGTAAGAGGAGAGCTAAGAGGAGGATGAGGGAGGTGAGAAGACTTCAGAGGGAGCTAGAGCTGAAATATGAAGAGTATAATGTGGGGGGTACATTTGTATGGGTATGTTTCATTAAAAAAAACTAAAAGAGATATATGAGAGAAGGGCTAAGGGGTTTTTGGAATTTAGAGAGGAAGGGGAAGGATGTACAGCCTCTCTCTTTAAATCGGTTAGGGAGGGTAAGGGGAGGCAAATAATTGTAGAGTTGAAGGATGGGGAGGGAGGGGTAAAGACAGAAGCAGGGGATATCGTTGAGTGGGTGTCAGAGTATTATGGGGAATTCTTCAGAGCATGAGAGATCACATAAGGAATGAGTGAAAGGTTTGTAAACATTTTAACTAGCACAGTCCCTGGGGAGATTGGAAGAGAATTAACAGCCCCAGTCACACAAGAGGAGGTGGAGGGAGTTTTGAGGAGGAAGCAGCAAAGAAGGGTATCAGGGATTGATGGGTTGCCAGTGCAGTTCTACATTAAGTTTTGGGATCTTTTGGGACCCCACTTGGTGGAGATAGTTAAAGCTGTATTGAGAAAGACGTATGTAGGGGACTCAATGGCAACAGGCCAACATTAACTCTTTTGTATAAGAAAGGGGAGAAGTCGGACATCACAAATTATAGGCCACACACAATGCTCTCTGTGGACTGTATCTTAGTTGCAAAATTGTTGGCGGATAGGCTGAAGAAAGCACTTCCTTATGTAGTGCAGGTGGATCAAACATGTGGGGTAGAGGGACGTTTATTAAATGGAATTTATGATTGATTAGGGATGTGATAGCGTGGGCAGAAGATAGGAACCTGCCCTTAATGTTGGTGAATTTAGATCAGGCAAAGGCTCTTGTTAGGGTAAGTAGAGAGTTCCTATTCAAAGTGATGGGGAAAATGGGATTAGGTGAAGGCTTTATAGGATGGGTAAGGGCATTGTATGAAGGCTCAAAGTGCATGGTTAAAGTAAACAGGAAAATGGGACAACCTTTTGAGTTAAGAGAGGGGGTGAGACAGGGGTGCCCCCTATCTCCTTTACTTTTTGTGCTTTACATGGAGCCAGTAGCTGAAGCAATCAGAAGAGATACGAGGATAAGTGGGTTTTTAATACCAGGGGCAAATGAAGCAGTGATAAAACTGTCACAGTATGCGGATGATACCACGTTATTATTAACGTCAGACAGATGTCTGCAGAGAGCATTGTGCATTTTAAGGAGTTCTCTTTAGCATTGGGTGCTGTGTTAATAGTTATGAAGTCATCAGTTATATTTTTTGGCAGTATGAAATGTAGGCAAAATGGGCCAGAGGGATTGCAAATGTGTAAAGGCCCTTTAAAAATATTGGGGGTTTCTTTTCAGGTGACAAGTACAGCTATGGTGAATTGGACAGAGCGTATAATGGCAGTCCAAAGGAGATTTGAAAGGGGCGTAGGATGACATTAAGTGGGAAAGAGCTGGTTCTTAAGATGGAAGTGCTCCTGTTGCTTTACCTGCAAGTATGAGGAGGGCAGTGATAAAGCTAGTTTTTGAGTTTATATGGGGGAAGATATGAATATGTGAAAAAAGCAGAAATGTATAATACATTAAGTAGAGGAGGTCATGATGTGCTGCATATACCTCTGAAACTGGATTGCATGTTTTTTCTTCTTTATTGTCCCAATTGGCTAAGCCTATATAGCACCCGTCAGGGTTTTTTTGAGACTCTTTTTCTCGTATCAGGGTACATAATGAATTGGAATAATGCAGGACCAAGGGTTGAGGAACAGCCATGGTACTTTAGACATGCAACTGTGTGGCTCAAGAAACATGCTGAGGGGAAAGAGAGGGAGGCAAGTCTAAGTGGGAGAGAGTTATATAGGAGAGTAAGAGGCAGTGTTTCTGGTGAGGTTAAGGTGGGCGTCCCACAAGGAATCTGGAAGGATATCCAACCGAAGGGGTTTAATAATGGCCTCAAAGACCTGAATTGGTTAGTTTATCTAGGGTGACTGCCAGTGAAGGATGTGATGTATAGGCATGGGTTGTCAAAGGATAACAGGTGTCCACAGGACAAATGTTTTCAAGTAGAGTCAGTTAGACATGTATATTGGGAATGTCACAAAGCACAGAAGGTGTGGGGAAAACTGAAAGATGAGCTAGGGACAGTTACAGACAGGTTTTCCATGACCGAGGAGGAAGTAATCAAAGGAGTGGGTTTGGGGGAAAAGGGGAAGCAAAAGGCCTTTTTAAAGTGGTTGATTATAAGTTTGTGTAAAAAGGGGATCTGGGAGGAAAGACAGGCAGTCACAAAGGGTAAAAATGGAGTAGCGGCATATGGGATTATTTACAATGTAATGGGGGAGATAAGGGGAAGGATAAGATGGGATATCCAAAAATGGGACAAACATGCAGCTAAAGAGAGATGGAAGTACTTAGTTAAATAACTGGATGTTTAAAAAAATTTTTTTTTTTTTTTTTTGGTTTGATTAAGTATAATATGAGGACTATAATAATGTATTTGGGAAAGAGTTTACATTGTAAGAGAATCCAAGTTGTCTTGGTAAAGATGTAAATTAATTAAAAAAAAATCTGTTTTTAAATAAAATAAAATAAAAAAAATCTGTTCTTATCAGTTTAACATCTGATACGTCCCCTATCCGGGGACCATATATTAATAGATTTTTGGGCCTGGGAGATGGAAGCGGGGCTTACTCCGTCCACTCCACGTATCGACTTGGTATTGCAGTTTCTCCAGGCACGGTGCGCTCCCCTTTCGGGGGATCAAAATGTTTTATGGAAAGCAGGGATCTTTGTTTACCAAGAAAAAAAAGCATTGAGAGCGGGCAGGCAAATGAGTAAACTTTACTTTAGCTCTCGTTCAGGCGTGTTTTTGCGTACCTGTGAACGGACCGCCGACTCGTCGGCCATGAGCGAATGGTATAGTGGTGCTGTCGCTCACTCCTGAGACCACAAACAGTCACAAGGCAGAAAACTAATCCACAGATTGGTAGCCTTAAAAGTTGGAATTTAAAGTTGGTGTACACTCGTCGGAATGAAGGGGAGTATGGTCTCTGAGTAATACAAGACTTCACATAGAGAGGGTGAGATTCATCATGGCGGCACCCAGTCACTAAGAGAATTATTACTCATACCAACTGTACAAACAACATTTTTGACTATTACCAAATAATACTTACGACAACCACAGGAACATACCCTTTGTATACTGGAGGAATTAACTGACCTAGAAGCATACATCGGTAACTACTACAACCACTACAAAATGGATAAAACTAACATCACAACTCAGCAAAATACTCCGAAACCAAACAAACAGAAAAAGACATCATCTACCGACACAAACAATCTACAGTCTACAGAAATCGAGGACAGTGTACTTACTTCCATTAACAACAAACTAGAGTTAATGGTCACACTACACAACGAAATAAGAGAGCTTCGGTCAAGCCTGGAATTCACCTACAATCACATTGGAAAACTAGAACAGTCCAACAACTCCCTTCAAGCAACTGTTAAAACATTCAGTGAAAAAATGGACTTGGTCATAAAAGAAAACAAAACAAACAATGAAAGAAAGAAACCATATTGGACATTCAAACTAGAAGCATGCGTGATAACCTGATTTTTTACAGCATTCCTGAAAATCCAGCTGATAACCCCGAAGACTCAACTCAAACTCCCACCGGACACTGTAAACCAAATCACCTTTCACAGAGTCCATCGTCTCTGATTACGTTCAAATAAAACACCTCGTCCCATCATCATTAAACTGAAACATTACAAACACAAAGAGCTTACAAAGAGTAAAGGCAAAGAATTAAAAGGCACGAACTACGGACTGAATGACCAATTTCCACATGAAATAAATGAGTCCTTTAAAAGTCCTTTACCCCATCATGAAACGACACAGACAAAACAATAAACGTGCAAATATAATTGTGGATAAGCTATACATCAAAGGACAGCTCTACCGCGATGCCAACATCACTCCATGGCTCTAATAATTCACCATGCTACATCAAACAATCAGTGACTGTCATATTATACATTAAAACAAAACACCCTCACCCCTCTTTAAACAAATTCCTGTCATGGATCTTATCCCATACGGTGATCCTCAACCAATCCCTATCTGTTCTGCCTTACTGTATTGTATCTGTTTGTTTGTATGTCTAATTTTATACCCCACACATGGTCACACATTGATACATGGGTTACACACACCATCTCTATCCAGACGACTCGTATTTCTCTAAACATGTATGTAAGACAATTAATAAATACTAATGCAGAAGCTTAAATTGGTATCATGGAAGGTGCATGGCTTTCGGACCCAGGCAAAAAGGACTACAATAATTAACCACCTGATGAAATTGGGGGCAGATATTTGCTTCTTACAGGAAACACACATCTCAAACTCAGAACTTGAAAATTTTAAAATTTAAACAATTCCACCTTATATACTCATCAACATATAATAGCAAACAAAGAGGAGTTTCAATATGAATAAATAAAAATATTAATACAACCATCACTGATCCAGATGGAAGATTTGTTATTATCAATGTATCCATTAACCACACAATATACACACACTAGCTATATTTATGGGCCAAACAATGATGATCCATCCTTTTTTCATAATTTCTTTTCATTCTTTTCACTACATGACACAAATAATATTATTATTGCTGGAGACTTCAATACTATCATTAACCCACAAATGGACCGATCAAATATATCCAATTTTTCAAGAAATTAGCATTTACAATACATGACTCATTATGGACTTGGCGATTGTTGGAGAATGAATAACCCTTCACTTAGAGAATATACTTCTCTTCTTCTCACCAATTCTTTTCTCAAATTGACCTTCTCATCAGTAAATCACTCACCCAACATGTAACAGAGATTACAATTCACCCAATCATAATCAGCGATCAGGCTCCCATCTCTCTCACACTAAACACTCAACCTTTTGTTAAGCTCCACAACAGATGGCGCTTCAATACCTCATTACTTCATGACCCAGATTTTGACAGTTTTATTAAGAAAGAGTGGACATTTTTTCTGGAAATGAACGACTCCCCAGCGGCCACGTCATTTAAAAATATTACAATCGCTTCAACTCTGAAAGTAAACAGAATTAATAAATCACCAATAACTCCATGTAGATACACATATAGAAGTCAATAATCTTCTAACCAAATATAAAAACCCATTCCTCATCTCTCTAACATCGCCAAGAAAATAATTCTGTTAAACTGGAAATAAAAAAAATCTATACATATCAATCATGGATCAATCTTCTTACAGAATACATCACATTAGAAAAAATAACATTCACCCACAAGAAGAATATATTTACATTTAATGACATCTGGAACCCATTTTTAATTTATTGGAACCAGACCCACGCACTCTCTCAATCATATCTCTACAAACTTATAAGAAAAGGGAAAGGATAAAAATATTTAATAATATTTATATATTTGTGTTTTTATCTGAATATTTGCATATACATGTTGATATTATATATTGTTCATATTATTATTATTTATAACACTTTTTATGTTATATTTATAACCTATTAATATATAATAATAGATAATGTTTATTTCCTATTACTACACTTATTACATGTGATTATTAATATTAGATTCTGTTTATCTATAAAACTACAGACTTATGTCCCGTCCCTTTTTTTTTTTTTTCTCACAGAGTACGTTATTTAAATAATTGAATAATTGTGGGATAAGGATCCGGACTGCACCATGGGATTTTCACGAGTGGTCAGTTTGGACGGACTGAGCCAGAGGTCCCTGATGCACACAGTGAGACAGTGACTACAGTAACTCCCTGGTGGGCTGGCTCCCCCCATGAGGTTTGGAAGGAGTCTTGGAGGGGACTGTGTGGTGGATCAGTTCTCCTGATTCGGACAGCAGGATATTGACTACACTGACTCCCTAGTGGGCTGGCTCCACCCTTGGGGCTTGGGAGAGGTTTTTGAAAGAGATTGTCCAGTAGGTTGGCCCTCCCCGGTGGGGTTTGAAGGCGACCTGCAGGCCACATGCATGCTGGTCTCGGTCATGAAGATGCATAAGAGTGCTGGGTCCTGGCTGGGGGTGCCCTACTGTCCTACTCTGATTCCCCCCGAATGGTGGCCCATCCCCGTATCTCCTCAGTATGCCTCACTTTATTTTTTTATATATTTTATTTTTCTCCCCCCCCCATTTTTTGTTCGTAGTTTATTATATTATATATACACATAATTGTTCTTTTTTTCTCCCCACTCTACTCTTTATTCCACAGCTTGCCTTACATTTATATTTACATACATACTGAATAGAGATGTACACACGCACAACACAGCCTCACACCTACACTTCACATAATCACATGCAAAACCTGTTTTGTTTGTTTTTGGTTTATTGTTTTGTTTGTACTGTATTTATGTTGTTGTATTCCCATATTTCGTTCTAATAAAAAAAAAAAAGAAAAAAATGAATGTTGGTGTACATGCCTGTCTAATTGCAAAGCGCAGTCACGTACTGGGAGTTGTAGATCATTTGTTTGTATATGACGTCAACGTTGGTATGAATGGTAAAGAGGAGAATGGGCCCTCTGCCCTGAAGCCTGTGCAATTATACTTACCTGGTAGGGGAGACACTATGATCATGAAGTTGGTTCACCCAGGGCGAGGCTCGGCCATTGCACTTCGGCTGTGCTGACCCCTGTGAATTCCCCAAATGTGGGAATCTCAAATGCATAATTTCTGGTAGTGGGGGACTGCGTCCACACTCTCCCCTGGTCATTCGATAAAAAAAAGAAAGCTTTCTCAGTTGTGTTTGTTGCGCCGTGCTGTCAATTGCTGTGCTTCCCTAACCACGAACCTCGATGTTACCTTCTGCGCGTACAAGATAGTTCGTTTTGCACTGGTTGGACTTTAAGACAGCATAAAACAATGCTGAAAGACTTGCATTCTTTTATACAATATTGTGAATCATAAGCAACGTTCCTGTATCAGTAGGAGATACAGTTACCTTTTATTTCTCATTTGCATCTCCATCTGTAGAAATGGAATCCTCCCTTTGCCCCAAATAGCTACTCTCAAAGCGGGTAATACAGGTTAAAGTGCAATTGACATGGCTCTGAGCTGGGGTGTGGATACAAGGTGCTGTTTTAATGTGGACACGTTCAAAAACACATTAAAATATTTTAACATTCATTTGCATGTCCCTCCATTGAAAAGAAAACCTTCCGTTGTCACAGATAATTTCAACGTGGGAAACATACACGTTAAAGTTCAATGTTGCTTTCTTTAACAACACCACAACATGGAGTTCATGCTGGCAACGTATTCCGTTTTCCCTCCAGTCTTACTGATTGAGACATTGGGTGGGGGTGGGGACACGTTGACAATGTTTATACTTCTTACCCCTTTTACATGGAAAGGGAACGGTAACAGAAAATAGTGGAGTGCACTCTACAGCATGACAACACCAAGGACAAATAATGAATCCCAAATGTTCAAACGCAAGTAGAAAGATCTGTTTGGCCTCGGCACATGGTTTCAGTCAACAGCACTCCAGCGGCCTTAGAGCTGAGAGAAAGACATCAAATGATGTATTATTTGAGTGTTTGTTGGGGGAACAATGCTTTGCTTGTTACGCTGAAAAGTGTTGCACACTGACATGAATTGCTTGGAGGAGTGGCATGGTCCATTTTGTTTGGTCCAGCACTTGTCAAACAACGCTTTGGAAGAGATTTTCTGGTGGTGGAAGTGCTTCGAGGAGTATTCAAGATCCCAGTTTCATCTGTGTTCTGCTTGCAGGATTTTTCTTTGCTGGTTTTTTGGATTTAACCTTTTTTACATTGTAGTATGTTGCCTTTTTTGAAGATTGGGGAAAGCACAAGGATCACAAGCTCTTAGGGGTTTTGGAGATTCAGCCAGTTTTTGCCCAGGATTTTCTCCCCTTGACCATCCATCTCTACAATCCATTTGTGGAGGACAGAGATGTCCTGGCCTTTCTAGCCCAGTACTGTGATTCGGTATGGGGAGGAGAGCGTTTGAAGGACCGTTTTGGAATCTGGATGGGGAAAAGCCGCTTTCTGGTGAAGTTGAGGATGGACCCAGCAGTTCCAGGAAGACTTGTACACCCACCTGGCAGTTTCTCAATAGGTCCGAACAGGGGATTCCTGCATTATCCAGATCAGCCCATTTACTGTAGAAGATGCGGAGGGTAGGGACATGTGAAGTTGGATTGTATGGAGCAGCGATGTCATCACTGTAGTGCCATGGGTCATGTTGCAGACTGCAAAGCCCCCAAGAGTTGCAGTCTGTGTGGAAGTAAAGATCATTTATACAGAGACTGCCAGGGAAGAAGTAAATGTATGCAAGTCTGTTTAAGGAGGGGGAAAATCTGGAGGCCCTTTTGACCAACATGCCAGTAATAAGGGAAGAACAAGTGGGTTTGAATTGCGGCCCACAGGACAAGGCAGCAGAGAGGGAAAAGCCAGGTCCCTCATGTAGGTAAGTCCTTTTATTGTAATATTTATTGTTTTAGGCAAACTTTTAACGAAGGCGGCTGAGGGTGCCTCCACCATGTAGGTTGCCCTTGCCGGCATGCGGAGGCACAACAGCATGCGTTTTAATTTTTTAGAGAAAGAAGGGAAATTGCTACAAATGTTTCTTTTCCTGCAAATTGATTCAGCAGACTTTAAAGTTTACTCCAAATGATCTGAATTGCATTCTGTCTCTCGCCATTAACAAAGGGTTTGATGTAAGCTTTAAGTCAGCTATTTTACTGAATGAGTTCTGGGCTAGATTTGAAAATGCAAAGATCCCCTTTTCCATGTATAAAGTGGAGAAACTGACCAACAATAGCCACAAAATGGTTATTGTTCGAATGTTTAATGAAACTGTAAATGGAGAAGATATATGCTCTTGGTTGGGTAGATATTGCACTGTGAGAGGCCAAGTCATGAAAATGGAACTGTGCCTGGAGGATCCCCATAAAAAAGGAAAGATCCCCAGGCTTTCCAGGGCCTGAGACATCTTCCATCAGTGATTGTGCTTGGAGAAAACAGAGGCTACATCAATTATCAAGGAATGCCTAAACTGTGTTGGAGATGTGGAGACGTTGGGCATTTAGTTGAAGTGTGCCAGAAGTATTTTTGTGGGAAATGTAGAGAAATTAGGCACACATTTGTGGAATGCCCAAATGGAGAAAGTGCAATCTATGTGGAGACTCAACCCATCTCTACAGAGATTGTCCCAAGTTTTTTGCCAACAAGGTTAAAGCAAACAAAATGGCTGCCCAAGAGAGAAACAATAAGAAGAAGAGGTAAGAGATGAATTACCATGTGCTCAGGTGACAAGTAAAAAGAGAACAGCACAATCTCCCATTGTTTGGGAAACGGGAAAAAGAGAACGTGGAGATCTCGTTTCAGGTTCCTCTTCCTCAGAGGACCTGAATAGGGTTTTCCCATCTGGTTCTCCAAATGAAGTCTCTTTTTTGACAACAGAGCTCAAAACATCCACCCCCAGAGCCAGCTCGGGAAGGATACAGGCTCAACTCCCAGATTCTCAAACGAAGGAATCAGGAGAAAAGCTTGTAGTTCACGAGATAGTAATACCTGAATGACTTTTAGTCCCCTTTTAGTCTTTTAAAATGTCTTACCTGTTTTTTTTTTTGTTTTTTTTTTTGTTTTAACTGCACTACTCATGACTCTCCCTCAATGTAAGAAGTGGGAGGTCACATTTGAGAGCACAGACAATTTTTTACCTTTTTTAGGAAAACGAAATAGTGATATTTTCCTTTTACAAGAATGTGCTTTACCTTTTATCAAAAATTACAGAGAATGGGAAAAATGGTGGCCCCATGGACCATCCTTGTGGAGCAGATCAAATGAAAATAGGGCAGATGGAGTCGCCATTCTTATAAAAAAAAAACCCACAGTTTTTGGTGAAGGGGAGCATGATAATAAGGGACGGATGAGCTCTTTTAGCGAATCTATCATTTTTAGGACAAGATTTTTTTTTTTCCAACAACAATTACTTTTATTCACTTTTACATAAATCACAAGTAAAACATCAGATTATCAGTTGATAACCACTTACTTTACACCCTGTTCCTCACAAAATATCTTATGACATCTTAACAATTTTACTATAGCACGACTAATTTTTTTTATTACAATTTTTTATTGATTCCAGTTACAGATTAAATAAACATGACAGAAAAATGGCATCAAATTATATGAACTTAAAACCCTTCCCTCCAAACATTCTCACCCCCCCACACACAAATGTGCACCTCAGTGCTCTTATAATAAATTAATAATGAAACATAATGAAACATAAACAAACAATAAATCAACAGTATTTAGAAACAAAAAGAAAAAAGGAAAACAAAGTATACTTTGAAAAAAAAAAGAAAGCACACACATTTAATATTAACTATCTCCCTCCACTGCCTCCCCCCGAGAGCCCTCCAAAAAGTCCCAATTCAATGACCATCCCATCGCCTAGAATTCAGAGTCTGGGGCAAAATGAAATTTGAGTGCCAAATATGATCGCACATAAAACTCTGAACCCTCTTAACACACCACCAAAAAACATGGGTTGTGTCCCCGTCTTCTGATTGGCACTGCCAGCAGGTGGGTGTGTCTTTAAGACCAAGCCTATACAATCTAGAGGGTGTCCAATAGAATCGATGTAAAATCTTAAATTGCATCTCTAAATGTAGACTTGACATTTTTTAGAATCCTAGCCACACTCCCTCCAACAGTACCAAGTTTAAATCTTTCTCCCATAATCTCTTGAGAGATGTTGAAGCTCCATCTCACAGACTTAGAATTAACAGAGTAATACACTGATGCCTCATGACCATTTCCAAAAGCAGTTATCACCACTCCCAGAGTATCTACCGCTTTAGGGGGGTGTATGCTACTCCCAAAAACAGTACAGAGCATGTGGCACAGCTGTAAATACATAAAGAACTGAGATCTGGGAATCCTAAAATGTTGAACTATATTTTCAAAAGGACCTCAACACTCCACTCTCACATAGGTCACCGAGTGAAATAACCTCCCTCACAATCCACTCTGACCAGCAGAAAGGGGACTTATTAATAATTTGCTTTATAGATTATTTTCTGTTATGTAATTCTGTCTCACAAAATTTGTCAGAAGCACCGTACTTGAGCAATCCAACAGCAAAATTGTCGTGGGGGCTCTCGTAGGCGTACACGGATTGTTTGAGTTAAGAGGGATGGACGCCAGTTGGCGCTCTCGTGCGTGGGGTTAATGAGCACATTTTTCTTTTTTCTGTTTGTTTGGTTTGGGGGAAGTTCGGGGTTTGATTGTTGCACTAATGGGGAATGTGGTCTTTATAATTTTATTTTTTACACACAATCTATTTTTTCTAATATGTCAAAATGTCAAATGTTAATGAGTGGATTGTCTCTCTCCACGTTGAATGTGAATGGGTTGGGATATAAAAAGAAGGAAGGTTATTTCTCTTCTTAAATGTAAGAAATATGATGTAGTGTTTCTTCGAGAAACACATCTTTCCCCGCATGGGGAAATCTTTGGGAAGATTTGGGGTGGACATGTTTTCTTTAGTGTTGGCTCAAGTAAGAGCAGGGGAGTCATTACACTGATAAGTAAGCATCTATAATTCAAATGTCTCAAACAGATTAAAGATTAATTAGGAAGAGTCATTATTGTTTTAGCAGAAATTCAGGGGCAAAGTTTGATTTTGGCTAATATTTACGCACCTAACGCTGATGATCAGGGCTTTTTTATAGATCTTGAAGGGATGTTGCAAGCCACTGGCACCACTCATGATATAATATTGGGAGGAGACTTTAATCTGTTGATGGACTCAGTGAAGCAAAAGTGTGTAAGCCCCCTAGAGCAACATTGATGCTTCACAGGATGTGTAAAAATCTTGGTCTTACATATATTTGGAGACTTTTGAACCCATCTGGGAAGGACTATAATTCTTTTCATCAGTCCATAAGATTTATTGTAGAATAGATTTTTTTTTTTTTGCAATTAAGTCCCTCATTTCAACTGCTGTTGACTGCTCAGTTGGAAACATCTTGGTCTCAGATCTCACCCTGGTGAGTTTAGATGTTTTGCCACATATGGAGAAAACAAAATCATATAGTTGCCGCTTTAAATGTATCCCTTTTGCAAAATCCTGATTTCCAACAAATGTTAAATGCTAAAATCAATGTTTATATGGAGATCAACTGGTCCTCGGTATCCTCTGTGGGCACGGCTTGGGAGGCACTTAAGGCAGTTCTTAGGGGTCAGATCAGTATGCCTCATGCATCAAAAAATCCAAAGCACGAGAACTCGTGGAGTTAGAAGGGAATATTAAAAGTGCCGAGGCAGAGCTGAAGCACCGAATGCCATCTGATGGCCTCAGAGAATTGACCAGACTGAAATACAGATATAATACTAATTTGTCACGGAAGGTGGAGTTTTGGTTATTCAGGGCAAGACAGTCATACTTTGAGGGGGACAAATCAGGAAAGCTTTTAGCTAGATAAATTAAGCAGAGAGAGTCTTTTTCTACCATTCCCTCAGTAAAATCTGCTGGTGGTGAAATTTTTATCTTGGCCATTGATATTAATAATGCTTTTAAAGAATTCTATCTTGATCTCTATAGTTCTATATCTTCGTCTACTGATGAGGATATTAGAAAGTTTGTGGAACCATTAAAACTTCCAAAACTGACAACTGAGCAAAAAAATTATCTTGATTCTGGAGGAGATAACCTTGGAGGAGTTGGTTGAGGTAATTAAGGCCTTACTCCCGACAAGGCTCCAGGGACAGACGGCTTTGCTGCTGAATTTTTTAGATCTTAGCTACAGAACAGGCTCCACTTTTGTTAGAAGTTTACACAGAATCATTAAAGAATGGAAAGCCTCCACCAATCATGACACATAAGGCTGATTCTTAAAAAAGACAAAGATCCAAGCAAGTGTAAGAGTTATTGTCCAATTTCTCTGATCCAGATAGACATTAAAATAATGTCAAAAATTTTGGCTAACCGATTAAATAAAGTTATGACATCTCTTATAGATATAGATCAGGTGGGGTTTATTTGGGGCCACAGCTCTTCTGATAACATTAGACATTTCATCAATATCATGTGGTCAGTGGAGATTGATCAGACTCCGGTCCTGCCATCTTACTTGATGCTGAAAAGGCGTTTGATATGGTAGAATGGGATTATCTTTTTAAGATTTTGGAATATATATGGGTTCAGGAATACTTTTATTGGATTGATTAAACTACTTTATAGACACCCGGTAGTGGCAGTACAAACAAATGGATTAATTTCAGATTATTTTACTCTGGATAGGGGCACCTGTCAGGTTTGCCCTCTTTCTTGTTATTAACATTTTTTTGATTCCATTCATAAAAAACCAATAGACACAACATAAAATATGGAATCAGATATATAAATTGAACCCTTCCCCCTGAACATCCCCCCCACCCGACACAAACACGCATTACAGTGGTCTCTTACAATTATAGCCAAAAAAAAAAAAAAAATTTTCAAAAAGCAAAGTGCACATACACATCAAACTAAAAATTAAAAATCAAAAATACATCTCCACTGCCCCTCCCCGAGAACCCTCCAAAAATTCCAAATATCCACACCACTTCCTATTAAACAAATCCCACTTTCCTAACCTTCTAAAGATTGCCTCCTAAAATGCCGCAACCTTGCTCATCTCCCCGCACCACTCCAGAAACGAGGGTGCCCCAGCCATCTTCCACCCCCTGAGTATTATTCGCCTGGTCACCATAACTCCGGCCAGGAACCAACATCTCAAGTGGCTATCCCCAAAATGTATGACTTCCCCATCACACAAAATGCAGAGTCTGGGGCAAAATGAAAACCTTGTGTCCAACACATCACACATAAATCTCTGAATCTTTAACCAAAATTCCTGTATTTTAAAACATCCCCAAAAAACATGGGTGTTCCCGTCTTCTGATTGGCATCGCCAGCAGGTGGGTGTGTCTTTAAGACCAAGTCTATACAATCTAGAGGGGGTCAAATATAATTGATTCAAAATCTTAAATTGCATCAGACGCACCCTCAAATCTCTAGATGTAGACTTGATGTTTTTTTTAATCTAAGCCCATACTCCCTCCTCCAATACCAAATTTAAATCTCTCTCCCAAAATCTCTTGAGAGAAGTTGAAGCTCCATCCCCCAAACTCTGAATTAACAGGGGAGTAATACACTGATGCCTCATGACATTTTCCAAAAGCAGTAATCACCACTTCTAGAGTATCTGCCCTTTTAGGGGGGTGTATGCTACTCCCAAAAAATAGTATAAAGCAGATGGTGCAGCTGTAAGTACCTGAAGAACTGAGATCTAGGAATCCTGAAATGTTGGACCAAATTTTCAAACAATCTCAATCCACCACTCTCATATAGGTCACCAAGTGTATTAACAACCCTCTCAATCCACTCAGACCAACAGAAAGGGGACTCACCAATACGCAACTTTGGGTTTAGCCATATGCTTGAGGCAACATTTATTTAAATGTCTGAACTAAACACTCTGGACACTTTTGTCCATAGCGCATGCAGATGCGAAATAATGGGGTGTGACTTAACTTCACCAATTAGTTTAATAGAAAGGCTTTGTAATAGTAAAATAGGGGCAATAACTTTGTTCAATTCCCAACCAGGGAGAGGCTCTCTCAGGTGGAAGTGACCAATGAGCTAAATGTCTGAGACCGAACGCATAATAATAAAACAAAATCTTGGGTAGGCCTAGCCCACCTTTGTCAATTGGCCTATGTAACTTGCTGCAATGTAAATGCTTTCCATTCCAAATGAAGGACTTCGCTATACTATCAAATTGCTTAAAATAAGAGAGGGGGACATCTACAGGGAGAGAATGTAGTAGGTAGTTGAATTTTGGAATACAATTCATTTTAATAACATTAACCTTCCCAATCATTGATAAATGTAATGAAGCCCACCTGTCCACATCATTCGAAAACATATTTATTAAGGGGTCAAAATTAACTAAATCAGACAAATTTGCTGGGAATAAAATTCCCAAATACTTAATTCCCTGTTTGGGCCACTAGAAGGCGCCCGGCTGAAAAGCCGTTATTGGGTAGTACGCTGTCAAAGCCAAAGCTTCGGATTTAGACCAACTGACTTTGTATCCTGAGAACTTGGAAAAGGAATTAATAATTCTGTGGAGGCAAGGCACAGATCTAGTGGGGTCAGAGACGAATAATAAAATAACTTCTGCGTAAAACAAAAAAGGCGTCAAGTTTGATGGCAGCGACTGGAGATTGTTCATTTGCTACTGACCACATGATATTGATGAGACGCCTAATGTTATCAGAAGAGCTGTGGCCCTGAATAAACCCCACCTGATCTATAAGAGATGTCATAACTTTACTTAATCGATTAGCCAGAATTTGACAACATTTTTAAATCTAACTGGATCAGGGAAATTGGACAGTAACTTTTACACTCGCTTGGATCTTTGTCCTTTTTAAAAATCAGACTGATCCGGGCTTGTGCATCGGTTGGCAGAAGCTTTCCATTCTTTAATGATTCAGTATAAACTTCTAGCAAAAGTGGAACCAATTCTGTAACATAAGATTTGAAAAACTCAGCAGCAAAGCTGTCAGGCCCCAGAGCCTTGCCTGTAGACAAGGCCCCAATAACCTCGCCAAGCTCCTCCAAGGTTATCTCAGAATCAAGAGAAATTTGGTTCAACATTTTGGGATTCCCAGATCTCAGTTCTATAGGTATTTACAGCTGTGCAACCTGCTCTTTATTGATTTTGGGAATAGCATACACCCCCCCTAAAGCGGCAGATACTCTGGGAGAGGTGATTACTGCTTTTGGAAAAAGTCATGAGGCATCGGTGTATTACTCCCTGTTAATTCAGAGTCTGGGGGATGGAGCTCTAACTTCTATCAAGAGATTATGGGAGAAAGTAGTGGGTGTTAAAAGTTGATTGTGTATTTATGTTTTGTTTTTCTGTGTTTTAATAAAAATGTTAATCATAAAAAAATAATTCAGCAGCAAAGCCATCTGGCCCTGGAGCCTTGCCTGTAGGCAAGGCCTTAATTACCTCGCCAAGCTCCTCCAAGTTTATCTCAGAATCAAGATAATTTTTTTGCTCAGTCGTCCATTTAGGGAGATCTAATGGTTCCACAAAGTTTCTAATATCTTCATCAGTAGACGAAGACGTGGAACTATAGAGATCAAGATAGAATTATTTAAAAGCATTATTAATATCAATGGCTGAGGTAAATATTTCACCACCAGCAGATTTCACTGAGGGAATGATAGAAAAAGACTCTCTGCTTTATATATCTAACCAAAAGTTTTCCTGCTTTGTCCCCGGACTCAAAGTATGACTGTCTTGCCCTGAATAACCAAAACTCCACTTTCCGCGACAAAATAGTATTATATCTGTATTTCAATCGAGTCAATTCTCTGAGGCCATCGGATGACAAACGGCACTTCAGCTCTGCTTCAGCATTTTTAATATTTCCTTCCAACTCCACGAGTTCTCGTGCTTTAGATTTTTTGGTGAATGAGGCATACTGTATGATCCAACCCCTAAGAACCACCTTAAGTGCCTCCCAAGCCACGCCCACAGTGGATACTGAGGAACTATTGGTCTCCATATAAACATTGATTTCAGTCTTTAACGTATTTGGAATTCAGGATTTTGCAAAAGGGACACATTAAAGGCACCAACTGCATGGATTTATTTTTCTCCATATGTGGCACCACCTCTAAACTCTCCAGGGCATGATCTGAGACTAAGATATTTCCAATTGAGCAATCCACAACAGATGAAATTAGGGACTTGGATATAAAAATAAAAAAATCTATTCTACAATAAATCTTATGGACTGATGAAAAAAATGTATAGTCTCTACCAGATGGGTTCAAAAGTCTCCAAATATCTGTAAGACCAAGATTTTTACACATCCTGTGAAGCGTCAATGTTGCTCTAGGGGGCTTGCACACTTTTGCTTCACTTTGATCAAGGACTGAATCCATCAAAAGATTAAAGTCTCCTCCCAATATTATATCATGAGGGGTGCCAGCTGCTTGCAACATCCCTTCAAGATCTATAAAAAAGCCTTGATCGTCAGTGTTAGGTGCGTAAATATTAGCCAAATTCAACGTTTGCCCCTGAATTTCAGCTAAAACAATAATGAATCTTCCTAATTTATCTTTAATCTGTTTGAGCCATTTGAATTGTAGATGTTTATTTACCAATGTAATGACTCCCTTGCTCTTACTTGAGCCAACACTAAAGAAAATATGCCCACCCCATATCATCCCAAATTTTTCCACTTCCTGCGGAGAAAGGTGTGTTTCTTGAAGAAACACTATATCATATTTCTTACGTTTAAAAAAATAAATAACCTTCCTTCTTTTTATGGGGTGCCCCAACCCATTTACATTCCATGTGGAGAAAGATAGTACACTCATTAACAACTGGCATATAATAAAAAAAATAAACTGTGTCAAAAACAAAATTATACAGACCACATTCCCCATTAGTGAAACAATCAAACCCCGAACTTCCCCCCGAACAAAACGAACAGAAAAAAGAAAAACGTGTGCATTAACCCCGCGCACGAGAGCGCCAACTGGCATCAATCCCTCTAAACTCAAAAGGTCCATGAACGCCCACTAGCCCCGCATGACAACTTTGCTATTGGATTGCACAATTTTGCCTCACAAATCTGTGAAGCAAAATTACATAACAGAAAATACTTTGTAAAATAACCCCAAGCCAAAAGGAAGAATGAACACAAAGAACATGTAGATTAATTCACAGAACTGTTTTAAAGGTGTGATCCTCCACAAAACAAATTAAACCATTCAGTTTCACGGATAGGCAAACGAATGTTCATTGAGCCAGCTGTAATGAGTTCAGCGGATGACGTAATCATTCCAGTGCCCCGTAAACGGAACAAGCTCCAGCCGCTAGGCGGAGCCAACACAAAAGAAACAAAACCAAGATCCCGGTTCCCCGAATGGTCAAGCCAATTCACTCGGAGGCCACATAAAAGTATATACCATGACTTACTCAATCTGTCAACTTTATAAAAGACATCCTTTGTGTGAGCATGTAGATATTTTGCGGTCATCCGTAGTGTCCACTCTCAAACTGGCCTGGAACTTCCATGCAAAAGTAATCTTCCGTCAATGCAAAAGCTTCAAGGAAAGTGTTATTCACAAAACAAACTACAGCTGCTAGGCGGAGCCAATGCAAAAAGAAACCAAATTGACACCCAGCTTCCTCGAAAGCCAGAGTAAGTACAGCGAGTCGACCCACTCACATGAGAAACATCCAATTGTTTACTCACCCATTGATTCAATAAAAGACATTGCCTGATTGGGACATGTAAATACTTTGTGACCGTCCTTCGCTTCTATTCTCAGTTTGGCCGGGAACATCAGAGCAAAAGTGATCTTTCGCTGATGCAAGAGTTTCTTGCATTCCCAGAACCAATCGCGTTTCTCTCTTGTTGAACAAGCAAAGTCCGGGAACAAGAAAATATCATGATTCCTCCAAGAAAGCTTCCCTTTGCTCCTCACTTGGCGCAACACAAGATCTTTATCGGATGACCTCAGAAATTTGGCCAGAATCGATTGGGCCTATCTCCCTCAGCAGATCTCCGAGCAGGGACTCTGTGAGCTCGCTTGATTTCCAGCTTGTGGCCTGTTATGTCGAGCGGACTCGGGAAGAGCTCATCTAGGAATTTCACCATATCCCTGCCCTCCTCATGCTCAGGAATTCCAACAATTCTGATGTTATTCCTGTGGCTTCTATTTTCAAGATCTTCAAGCTTTTCAAGAATACGTTCCAGATCAACTTTGGTCATGGGCAGATTAGTGGATAATTCCCTCTCCGAAGACTCCAAATAATCAATTTGTTTCTCAGCATCTGACACGCTTGTAACTAACTCAGAGAATTTTATTTCCATTGCTGTAATCGATCGACGTATTACAGTGAGATCCTCCAAGTCAGCAAGAACCTTCGTCATCATCACCGATATGTTGGACAACTGACGCTGGATCTCCTCTCCTGCCGCACCATCCAAATCAAGTCCCCGGTCTGTAGGCCTGTCAGTGCTTTCATCCTGAACACGTAAGTGTCTTTTAATGTCTCCAGAGCCTGATAATTTTGACTTCTTTGCCATGTTTTACCTCAAAGAGAAAATGTGTAACTGGGTGTATTGAATTTCACCAGATTATAACATGAAAATAATTAAAAATTTAGCAAAGTGCGCAGAGATCACTCACACATCTGCTTCTTGCATGGCGTCACGTGACCCACCAGGGTTGCCCTCTTTCCCCATTATTGCTCTGTCTTGCCCTAAAACCATTAGCAGCTGTGATAAGAAAGGAGGATGATTTTCCAGGGGTGATGGCAGGAGGTGTGGCGCATAAGGTTTTGCTTTACGCAGATGATATATTATTATTTGTCTCCAAACCTACTAGATCTATGCCTTGCCTCCACACAATTATTCATTCATTTTCTAAGTTCTCAGGATACAGAGTTAATTGGTCTAAATCCGAAGGTCTGGCTTTGACAGCGTACTGCCCACTAACGGCTATCCAGCCGGGTGTCTTCCAGTGGCCCAAACAGGGCATTAAGTATTTGGGCATGTTATTCCCAGCAAATTTATTTAGTTTTGATGAAAATTATTTAGAGTCCATTTTGATCCCAAAATAAAAAGGTTTGAGCGATGTGGGCAGGTGGGCTTCATTACAGTTATCTATGATTAGGAAGGTTAATGTTATTAGAATGAATTGTATTCCAAAATTTAACTACCTGTTAGAATCTCTCCCTGTAGATGTCCCCCTCTCTTATTGCAAGTAATTTAATAGCATAGCGAAGTCCTTCATTTGGAATGGTAAGCATCCTAGTTTACATTTTAATAAAGTTACGTAGCCCACCTTTGTCAGTCGGTCTAGGCCTACCCAAGATTTGTTTTATTACTATGTATTCAGTCTCAGATATTTGGATCACTGGTCGCTTCCACCTGAGAGAGCCCCTCCCTGGTTTTCAATTGAACAGGAAGTTCTTGCCCCTATTTCACCATTGCAAAGCCTTTCTATCAAACTATCCAGAGAAGTTAAGTTACACCCCGTTATCTCTCATTTGCACTCGGTATGGAAAAAAGAGTCCAAAGTGTTTAATTAAATTAATTGATTTTAATGTTGCCTCAAGCATATGGCTGAACCCAAAATTAAGTCCCCTTTCTGTTGGTCAGAGTGGATTGTGTGGGGGGGTTACTACACCCGGTGTCCTATATGAAAGTGGAGTGTTGACATCGTTTGAAAATTTGGTTCAACATTTTGGGATTCCCAGATCTCAGTTCTATAGGTATTTACAGCTGCGCCACCTGCTCTTTATTGATTTTGGGAGTAGCATACACCCCCCTAAAGCGGCAGATACTCTGGGAGAGGTGATTACTGCTTTTGGAAAAAGTCATGAGGCATCGGTGTATTACTCCCTGTTAATTCAGAGTCTGGGGGACGGAGCTCTAACTTCTATCAAGAGATTATGGGAGAAAGTATTGGGTGTTAAAAGTTGATTGTGTATTTATGTTTTGTTTTTCTGTGTTTTAATAAAAATGTTAATCATAAAAAAATAATTCAGCAGCAAAGCCATCTGGCCCTGGAGCCTTGACTATAGGCAAGGCCTTAATTACCTCGCCAAGCTCCTCCAAGTTTATCTCAGAATCAAGATAATTTTTTTGCTCAGTTGTCAGTTTAGGGAGTTCTAATGTTTCCACAAAGTTTCTAATGTCTTCATAATTAGACAAAGACGTGGAACTATAGAGATAAAGATTTAATTCTTAAAAAGCATTATTAATATCAATGGCTGAGGTAAATATTCACCACCAGCAGATTTCACTGAGGGAAGTGGTAGAAAAAGACTCTCTCTGCTTTATATATCTAGCCAAATGCTTCCCTGCTTTGTCCCCTGACTCAAAGTATAACTGTCTTGCCATGAATAGCCAAAACTCCACCTTCCATGCAAAATAGTATTATATCTGTATTTCATTTTCAATTCTCTGAGGCCATTAGACAACATTTGGTGCCTCGGCACTGTTAATATTCCCTTCCAACTCCATGAGTTCTTGTGCTTTGGATTTTTTGGTGAATGAGGAATACTGTATGATCTGACCCCCAAGAACCACATTAATTGCCTCCCAAGCCATGCCCACAGAGGATGCTGAGGACCAGTTGGTCTCCATGTAAACACTGATTTCAGCCTTTAACATTTGTTGGAATTCAGGATTTTGCAAAAGGGATACATTAAAGCGGCAACGATATGATTTCTTTTTCTCTGTATGTGGCAACATGTCTAAAAACACCAGGGCATGATCTGAGACCAAGATGTTTCCAATTGAGCAATCAACAACAGATGAAATAAGGGACTTAAAAAATAAATCTATTCTAGAATAAATTTTATGGACTGATGAAAAAAATATTATAGTCTGGGAATACATCCTGTGAAGCGTCAGTATTGCTCTAGGGGGCTTACACACTTGCTTCACTATGATCAAGGACTGTGTCCATCAATAGATTAAAGTCTCCTCCCAATATTATATTATGAGGGGTGCCAGCGGCTTGCAACATCCCTTCAAGATCAATAAAAAAGCCCTGATCATCTGCGTAGGTGCGTAAATATTAGCCAAAATCAAAACTTTGCCCCTGAATTTCTGCTAAAACAATAATGACTCTTCCTAATTAATCTTTAATCTGTTTGAGACATTTGAATTGTAGATGTTTATTTATCAGAGTAATGACTCCCCTGCTCTTACTTGAGCCAGCACTAAAGAAAACATGTCCACCCCAAATCTTCCCAAATTTTTCACCTTCATGCGGGGAAAGATGCGTTTCTTGAAGAAACACTACATCATATTTCTTTCATTTAAGAAGAGAAATATCCTTCCTTCTTTTTATGCAGTGCCCCAACCCATTCACATTCCATGTGGAGAGAGACAATCCACTCATATTAACATTTTACATTTTGAAATATTAGAAAAAATAGATTGTGTGTCAAAAATAAAATTATAAAGACTACATACCAACATTAGTGCAACAATCAAACCCCAAGCTTCCCCCCAAACCAAACAAATAGAAAAAAAGAAAAACATGTGCATTAACCATGCGCACAAGAGCGCCAACTGGCATCCATCCCTCTAAACTCAAACAGTCCATGTACGCCTATAAGAGCCCGTGACAACTTTGCCGTCGGATTGCTCAAGTCAGGTGTGATTGCTCAGTCAAACGAATGATCAGTGAGCCAGCCCATTCGACTGTTACATGAGTGCAACAAATGACACAATTGCTCCAATGTCCTGCAAGAAATACACCACAAAACAAACTCCAACCAATAGGAAGCATAAGCACTAAGAACTTGCAGATTCATCCACAACACTGTGCCAGAGGAGTGCTACTACACAAAACAAACTCCAGCCGCTAAGCGGAACCAGTGCAAAAAGAAACATAAAAAGGCACTCAGCTTCTTCGGATGGTCAAACGAATATCAAGTGAGTCGGTCCACTTGCCTGCAATGTGAATACCACAAAATAACTTAGTCCATTGACTTTATGAAGGACATCGTTTGCTGGGGAAATGTAAATATTTTATGGCCATCCTTAGCATCTATTCTCAACTTGGCCAGGAACATCAGTGCAAAAGTGGCCTTTCGTTGATGTAAGAGTTTCTTGCATTCCTTGAATCGATCACGTTTCTCTCATCGAATTCGCAAAGTCTGGGAACAAGAAAATGCTGTGGTTCTTCCAAGAAAGACTTCCTTTACTTCTTGCCTCGTGTAACACGAGATCTTTATTGGATGATCTCAGAAATTTGGCCAGAATTGATTGGAGCCTGTCTCCCTCTGAGGATCGCCAAGCCGGAACCCTGTGAGCTTGCTCGATTTCCAGCTTATGGCCTGTTATGTCAAGCAGACTCGGAAAGAGCCCTCCAGGAATTTCACCATACCCAACCTTCTTTGTCCTATGGAATTCCAACAATTCGGACGTTATTCCGCTGATTACGTTTCTCCAAGTCCTCTAACTTCTCCCAGACGCACTCCAAATCCACCTTGGTCACTAGCAGATTAGCAGAAAATTCCCTCTCCAATGACTCCAGATAATCGATCCGTTTCTCGATATCCCCCACTTTTGTAACCACCTCAGTGAATTTAGTCTCCATGGCAGTGATCGATCGACGTATTACAGCAAGATCCTCCAAGTCAGCGACGACCCTTCTCTGGCCAGATTGGCTCCCGGGTTTGCGGCCTGCTCGGGGGCATCAGCTTGAGCATGTAAGTGTCTTTTAATGTCTCCAGAGCCTGAGGATTTTGAATTCTTTGACATATTGTTAATGAACAGATCAGGGTGTATCGAATCTCACCGGTTTATGACATAAAAAGTATTAAAACTAGCAAAGTGCCCAGAGCTCACTGTTCATGTGTCCAAACCTTGCATGACAAGATTTTAACATTTTAAATATTTACGGTTTTACAGGTAAAAACGACAGATACAACCTTTTAGAAGACATGCAGTCCCACCTTTTGGGCAGGGCACAGATCATTTTTGTGGGGGATTTAAATTGTACTATAAAGTAAAAAGATAGGAAAGGGGGAGGGGAGGATTTTAAAACAGACAAAACATCCGTTTTATTACAGAACATAATTAGGGATTTTAGACTGACTGACTGTTTTAAAAGTATGCATCCTCGAGAGCAAGGGCTCACCTGGTTCTGTGGTGATGGCACCAAAGCCTCCCGCATTGATTACATCTTTACGCGGGACCTCCCACCAGTGGATGCCACAGTAACCCCCCGTTTCTTTTCAGACCACGCTATGTTTTCCAGCACTCTTCCACTCCCCGTGGGTTTGACGGTAGGTAGAGGTAACCAGACAGTATAACAGTCTCAATATTAGATTGTTCTCTTAGGAAAATCGACGTCCGGAGAACATCGACATTCAAAAGGAAACAATGAAGGCTTGAATCTGAGCACTGACATCCCCTGCCAGCCCTTGACACAGGTGTATGCAAAACAAACCAAAACCCTTCTCTTTGAAATATAACCTAGTTTATTGATGCAGTAATATCAATTAATAATCAATACAATGCAGTCAATAAACTTCCGACTTACAACTACAAACTAAAGAGTGACATGATTTGATATAACCAAAATAAGCCTATAACACATAAGAGGAAGGTATGTGTGTGTGTGTGTGTGTGTGTGTAAGGAGTGATGCACACAAAATGGCGGAGAATATGGCCACGAATGTGGGCGGAGAGAAGCCGGTTAATGGCGTCTGCCCGTTTACCGCGTGTCTCTGCTTGTATGATAACTTAGGGACAAAGCTGAGCTTTATCACCAAGTAATCTATTAGCCAAATGTGTGTGCGGGTATGTTTGTGAGGGATCGCGTGTGTGTGTGGTTAGATTGAGACCGAGAGAGAGAATAAAGTGGCGGCACCAAGGCCGGTTTCGCGATCGTGGGAGAGAAAGCAGCTGTTAGTTTATCACTCAGGGACGCAGTGAACGGCTCGTAAACCGTCCCGCGGTCTTTGGATCTTTAATGGATAAACTCACCCGCGATGGTGGAAATACAAAAAAGTACAACGTGGTTAGACTACAACACAGCAAAATCTAATTTGTGATAACAGTACGTTACAGTAATACCTTGAGTATTATTAGCAGCAACGAGCGGTGGTCTGTAAACTGTACAAGCAATAACCTTGATACACAAGAATAACACTATAATATTCTATCTCTGCCCAGATGTAAACCTCTTACTTGGATCGCATGAGGACACAGGTAGAATGTGTGTTCATCTGTCCTTTAACTCCAACTTGGTTCCTCGAGGCTCAGGTGATGACGGGAGGCCGTTTCCTCACTCTGTCAGCGGGCGGTACGGCTGCTAATTCTCAGTGGGCTGGAGGAGAAATCAGCAACGACGACTCGGTTGAGGAGGGAAGAGAAATCTTCTTTCTTCACTTCTGCAGGCAAACAGATGAAGATATGGATTGCTCTGTGGACTCCTTCAGATCCGGTAGAGTGTTCGGTTGAACGCAGTGTAATCTTAACTCATCCAGCGAGATGGAGATTGTATGGCCACAGTTTCAAGTCATATGTTATTTCCTTGTGCAACAAGGCTACACCTGAGAGCAGTGATGAGTTGAGTCTATGCACCGCATGCAAATGCTGCTGGAAGCAATGTCCAGAAGGACCTCAGAAGTATTTCTACTCCCGATGACATGGTTGAGGCGTGTTCTGTCGTGTGCCTCATCCAATAGGAGTTGAGAGTTCGATCCTTTGGAATTTCACACACAGGTGTAAAGTGAGCAAGGCTTCATGGGATTTGCCATCTGTTTTGGACTCCCTTTGTTTGATTTTGGCGCGGTTGTTATCAGTAAGATTTTATGACTGTGTGTGTAGGCCTCAGTCAGGCTTTACGACTGTGTGCAGGCCTGCCTTTGTCTTATATCTGAATACATGAGGCCCAACAGAGGGCAGGAGAAGATTTTAAGTTTGACAAAACATCGGTTTTATTGCAGGGCTTAGTTAGAGAGTTAGTCAACGGTTTTAAAATTGTGCATCAAAGAGAGGTGGGCTTCACCTGGTTCAGTGGTGATGGCGCTAGAGTCTCTCGAATCGACTAATGGGACTGCCCACCAACCAATGCAACATTGACCCTCCTCTTCTTTTCTGATCACATGACTATAGGGGGAGGGCTGTGGAGACTGAACTGCTCCCTGTTGGAAGATGAGGAACTAGTTAGAGAGTACAGGGAGCAGTTTAGCCAATGGCGGACCCTCCAAGACTTTTACGATTCACACGCACAGTGGTGGGAAATGGTAAAGGATAGAACAAGACACATTTTTAGGGAAAAATAAAAAGAACAGAGATGCATGAAGGGGCTGCAAAAAAGACTACAGAGGTATTTTAATTAGTTAAATAATGGTTTTGATTTTAGTGAAGAGGTCAAAGTAGTAAAGAAGCAGATGTCAGTTTTAAGTGAAACCCAAAGTGTTGGGCCTCATGTATTCAGATAGAAGACAAAGGCAGGCCTAACAGTCATAAAAAACATTCCTCAAGCCCCCTCCTTCTAAGTCGTAAATTTTACTGATAAAAATCGCGCCAAAATCAAACAAAGGGAGTCCAAAACAGACTACAGATCCATGAAGCCTTGCCCTCTAAAGGATCGAGCTCTCAACTCCTATTGGATGAGGCACACCACAGAACGTCCCTCAAACATGACATCATCAGGACTTCAAATAATTCTGAAATGCTTCCAAAGTTGCTTCCAGCGACTTAGTTCACCGAATACGGACGTAGCTTTTTGCTGCTCTCCGGTGCAACCTCGTGGCTTAAGGAAGTAATGTCCGACTTGAAACTGTGGCCATACAATCTCCATCTCGCTGGACGAGTTGAGATTACTCTGTGTTCAACCGAACACTCTAACGGATCCGAAGGAGACCGCTGAGCAATTCACATCTTCATCCATTGGCCTACAGAAGTGAAGAGATTAAAGATTTCTCTTCCATCTTCAATCAAGTCGACATTTCTGAGTTCTCCGCCAGCCCGCCGAGAATCAACAGCCGTACCGCCCGCCGACAGCGCGAGGAAATGGCCCCCGTCATCACCCGAGCCTCAAGGAACCGGGTCAAAGTTAAAGGACGGAGGAAAACACATTCTACCTGTGTCCTCATGCGATTCAAGTAAGAGGTTACGTCTGGGCAGAGATAGAATATTATAGCGTGTTATTCTTGTGTTTCAAGGTTTTTGCTTATACAGTTTACGGACCGCCATGTCCGCTAATTATTAATACTCAGGGTATTAATTATCACAAATTTGTTTTGCTGTATTGTGGTCCAACCAAATTGGACTGTTGTGCATTTTCGCCATCGCGGGTGAGACAGCAAGTGAGTTCATCCATTAAAGAGTCAAATAACAAGGGACTTTTACGAGCCCCGCTCGTAAAACCGCGTCTCTGAGTGATGAACACGGCTGCTTTATCTCCAGCTATCGCGAAATCAGCTTTCGGGCTATCACTTAATCATCTCTCTCTCTCTCTCTCACTAACCACACTGACACACACACACACCTTATGTGTTATAGAATTATTATTATTTCCATATCTAATCATATCACTGTTTAGTTTGTAGTTGTAAGTCGGAAGTTTATTTACTGCATCGTATTAATTATTAATTGATATTACTGCATAAATAAACTTTGTTTATATTACAAAGAGAAGTGTTTTGGTTTGTTTTGCATACACCTGTGTCATGCTGACGGGATGTCAGTGCTCGGATTCAAACCTTCATTCATTGTTTTTTTTCCCGAAAATCGATATTCTTCGGATGTCGATTTTCCTAAGAAAACAATCTAATATTGAGACTGTTTTAATATTTGGTTATTAGTCCCTGATTTCAGGGTGGTGCCCCGTCAATGTTAATCCTTATTAATATTCTATTGATTTTTGATAATTGATAATTATCTTTGATTGAATTTGAATGATCAATAAGCTAGTGTTAATTTTAATTAATGTTTCATCGACGTTAACAATTAACGATTATCTTTGATAACTGTTGATTTAAAGGATTAAAAAAAGCTAACATTGATTCTCATCAATGTTCTATTGATTTTAATAATTAATAATTATCTTTGATAATTATTAATTATTGCTAATAACCAAACTTGCTCCTAAACTTAGCACACTACATTTACTGGAGTCCCATATGACGTTTTAATGAGTTAGATCCAATTAATTAATTTAAATATTGATTAATAACTACAGAAATAATTATTAATTATTTCTGATAGTAACACTGATCTAAACAACCAGTAAAGCCCTACACAAAGCAAAAGGTGTCATGTTGAGAAGCAGAGAGGGAGACATTGAGGAAGGGGAAAAGTGTACTAGATATTTAAAAAAAAAAAAACACCACATGGAGGGGCAATATGTTTGAAACCTGGAGGGAAGTGCACACAAAAGAAATCTTAAATGGGCTCACAAAATTTTATGAAGATTTATATTGCAAAAAGCAAATAGAAAATGACACTTTAAGGGAAGTCAGAGTTTTTAGAGAAAAAAGTAAACCGTCAATGTGTGATTTTATACCAAGATTTTTATCCTTTTGGAAATCTATAAAGCCCTTAAAGTTTTTAAATGGGGAAAGTCCTGAGGAATGGATGGACTCCCCCTAGACTTTTATCTGACTTTTTGGGACTTTTTAGCACAGGATTTACTGTTTTTAACGAATGAGACCTTTGACAGACTTCCTGAAAGCTAAACATTAGGGATAGTTTCACTTTTACATAAAAAAAGGAGACAAGACTGACTTAAAGAATTGGCGACCCATCACGCTTTTTAACTTTTACTGCAAGCTTTTTAGTAAAATTTTTAGTCACATGCATGTCAACCGTTTGAGGATGTGATCCATCCAGATCAAGCATGTGCTGTGCCTGGGAGAAAGATCATGGACAGCTTAGTGTTCATAAGAGATAACATCTGTTACTCGAGACAGAAACAGTTGACTAGTAGTCCTACATATAGATTTTGAAAAAGCATTTGATCGAATCTCGCACCAGTACCCATTTCAGGTATTGCAAAAAATGGGTTTTCCAGGGAGTTTTATAGCCTAGGTGGGACAGCTGTATAATGGCCTAGTCAGCAAAATCCTTGTAAATGGGCATTTATCTAAGCAGTAAATATTCACAGCGGTGTCTGTCAGGAGTGTCCATTATCTCCCCTCCTCTATGTGGCTTGCACTGGCACAGATCTTGAGAAGGGATAAATGGATCTAAGGACTAGACATACCTGGGTCTGGTGGACTGATGGTGACCTGTGTTTTATACATGGATGATGTGACCATTTTAGCATCAGATGTTTTATCAGTACAGAGAGCATTGGACTTGACGGACTGGTACGGTCAGACCTCAGGTGCCAAGCTTAACAGAACCAAGTCCGAGGCCCTGCTCTTCGGAACGAGGTGGGATATAGACACAGGCGGATTTGATTTGGTTTTAAAAGAGACTAATTTTAAGATTTTAGGGGTTAAATTTGACAGAGGGAGATGGATGAGAAAACTGGACTGACTTTCCTGGGAAAGTTAGGAAAAGACTGGGGTTTTAGGGACTATGATAGATGACAAATGAAGGTAAAGTTCTAATTATTAAAGCTGTGATTTTACCCCTGCTCTTATTGGTGTGTTCTGTTTTTAGTCCCCCAACAAACTTTCTTTTGGACCTGGAGAGGGTGGTGTTTTACTTTGTGTGGAGATCCAAGTGGATCGCCTGAAGAGGGAGGTTGTCAAGAAAAGACCGGAGAATGGTGGAAAAGGCCTCCCAGACCCCCAACTGTTTTTATCCAGCCACTTCACCACCCTTCACATCAACTATGCGATGAACACGTTAAGAGAGAACAACACTGCAGCCTTGACCAAATTCTGGATGGAGTCATACTTAAGATCCTGGAAGCTCTACCAATAGATTAGAAAACTCCAGTGTCTTCTAACCTCCCAAAAGAAAAAAATATTTATCAAGAAGTTTTTAAAGAAACACCTTTTAGAAAATAAAGATGTCACCATTTTAACTAATCATAAGTCTCTTGTCTCTCTTTTGCAGGACCGGGAACCAGTGATTCCATTTCCAGGCCTCACTTTAGTTGAGGCCAAACAAGTTTGGAGGAACGCTGCCCACCCCGCTCTCCAGAACAAGCACAAGGAACTGTTGTAGATGGTGGCCCATGAGATCCTCCCGGCCAGGGAGGTTATGCACTCCAGAGGCATGGCCAGAGATTCCGTCTGCCCACAGTCCGGATGTAATTCCCCGGAGACCATTCATCACCTGCTCTGGGAGTGCGGTACTACATGGGACCAGTGCACCATGACGGGCCCCCTGTATTTCCTGTGCCTGCCAGCAGGTGGAGTTCAGCAGGACTTCAAGCTTGCCGTACTTGGTGTGGGCCAGAGCTTGAAGGATTTCCCACCACAAAAGTTTACCTCTCTCTGGCTCACCCTCAACGCTATCAAGGATGCCATCTGGACCACCAGAAACCTGCTGGTGGGGAAGCGCATGATGGTCCCCCTCCATGCGAGAGAGCAAATTGTAAGATCTACACTACGGGGCTGGGGGGGCTGGGGTTGCACAGGAGAGATCCCGGCCGCCACCGACCCTGGCTGCCAGTAGATGCACCCTCACATAAATTGGCTACGGGAACAGCGGGCCGGAGGAGAGGGGATCACCACTGGGCCCTTGAAGCGATTCGTCTGGTGTTTCACTCTGGTCTCCAGAACAATGGCCCCTTTGGTAGGGACTCACTCCCGGTCCTGACCAACAGATGACTGATTAATCTGATTTTACCACTGTGATGCATGGACTATTGTATAATGGACTATGTTAAAATTTCCTTTTTATATTTTGTTTAATTTGTAAAGATTGTGTTATGTTTTTCCTCTTGTTCTTATTTGCTTGTGTAATTTTAGTGCAAAAGGTGTTTTTTTAAACTGTCAAAGTATTAAGTGTTGTAAAAGGAAAAATGTGTTGGTGACAGTAAACCTTTTTTTGAAAGAAAAACTTGTTCTTATCAGTTTATTATCTGATATGTCTTCTTTCAGTGGACTATATATTAAATAGATTTTTGGGCCTGGGAGATGGAAACGGGGCTTGCTCTGTCCACTCCAAGTATCGACTTGGTATTGCAGTATCTCCAGGCATGGTGCGCTCCCCTTTCGTGGGATCAATTTTTGTTATTAAAAGCAGAGATCTTTGTTCTCCAATAAAACAAGCGCTTGAGAGCAGGCAAATGAGGAAACTTTACTCTAGTTCTCTCTCAGGTGTGTTTTTGCATACCTGTGAATGGACTGTTGGCTTGTCGGCCGAGAGCAAATGGTAAAGTGGTGCTGTCGCTCCCTCCTGAGACCACAAACAGTCACAAGGGAGTAAACTAATCTGGACTCAAGATGGCGCCGAGTATGGCTGCTGCGTTGCGAGCTCCGACACAACATAGCAATGGTTTGTTTGTTTGTTTTGTTTACAATTCTTATGTTTTTTGTCTTGGATGTTGTCTGCCTTATTGTCTACGACAGACAAACACTTTTGGACATTGGTTCAGCGATCTCACACCGTAAACCGGACTTCACATTCCTCAATGCCGACCCGCTGTTTACAAACACGCAAGCGGAGCCCTTTGTCTGGGCAGCACGGCCGCAGAAACGCAGGAGGAAAAGGGGAAACAGAGCCGGCGTTCTCATCAGAGTAAGACGCCGCGCAAATCGACCCCCGCTACCCACTATTCTACTGGCAAATGTTCAGTCTCTGGATAACAAGCTCTGCGAGCTGAAAGCGCGGATCTCTTTCCAACGAGAGACGAGGGACTGCTGCATTATCTGCCTTACGGAAACTTGGATGTCTGCGGAGATTCCAGACTCAGCCATTGAACCCGCGGGGTTCTCCATGCTCCGAGCGGACAGAGCGAAAGACCTCTCAGGTAAAACTAGAGGAGGTGGTGTATGTTTTATGATCAACAAATCCTGGTGTGATCAGAGGAACTTACATTCCATCAAGTCTTTCTGTTCTCCTGATCTGGAATTTCTTATGCTTCTGTGTCGACCATTCTGGCTACTGAGGGAATTCACAGCGGTCATTATCACTGCTGTGTACATCCCACCACAAGCCGACACAGACCAGGCACTCAAGGAACTGTATGGGAGTATAAGTGAGCAGGAAACCGCGCACCCTGAGGCCACGTTCATTGTGACCGGGGACTTTAATAAAGCCAGTTTAAAATCAGTCACACCAAAATATCACCAGCACATTAGTTTCAACACACGAGGGGACTGGGTTTTGGACCATTGCTACTCTCCGTTCCGGGATGGCTACAAATCCCTCCCCCGCCCACCATTTGGCAAATCGGACCACTCTTCCATTCTGCTTCTGCCCGCTTACAGGCAGAAATTGAAACAGGAAGCACCCACCCTCAGAACGATCCAGTGCTGGTCGGACCAATCAGACTCTACGCTACAAGACTGTTTTGATCGCACGGACTGGGAGATGTTCCGGTCCGCCTCTGATGACGACATCGAGCTTTACGCTGATAGCGTAATGTGTTTCATCAGAACGTGCGTAGAGGAAGTGATTCCGACCAGAACTGTGCGAATCTATCCGAATCAGAAGCCGTGGATCAATAGCGATGTTCGCGTGGCACTTAATGTGCGGACCTCCGCTTTTAATTCCGGGAACGCGGAGGAGCATAAACAAGCCAGTTATGCCCTCCGAAAAACTATCAAAACAGCAAAACGCCAGTACAGGAGCAAGATTGAAGGACAGTTTAACGCCACCAACTCTAGAAGCATGTGGCAGGGAATTAACATCATCACAGACTTTAAAGGGAATAAAAACTCCGCCATGAACACGGCTGCCTCTCTACCGGATGAGCTAAATACTTTTTATGCTCGTTTCGAGGGAAATAACACCGCCCTCGCGGAGAGAGTTCTCACGGCCGAAGCTACAGAGGTTAGTTCACTCTCCGTCTCTGTAGCGGATGTAACCCGATCCTTCCAACGGGTGAATATCCGCAAAGCCGCGGGTCCAGACGGCATTCCGGGCTGCGTCATCAGAGCGTGCGCGAACCAGCTGGCTGGTGTTTTTACGGACATTTTCAACATTTCCCTCTCTTTGTCTGTAGTCCCCACATGCTTTAAAACATCCACCATTGTGCCTGTTCCAAAACAATCGAAAATAACTTGTTTAAATGACTGGCGTCCTGTTGCTCTGACCCCCATCATCAGCAAATGTTTTGAGAGACTAATCAGAGATTACATCTACTCTGTATTACCACTCAATCTTGACCCGCTGCAGTTTGCATACCGCAACAACCGCTCCACTGATGATGCCATTGCATCTACAATACACACTGCTCTCTCCCACCTGGAAAAAAAGAACACTTATGTGAGAATGTTGTTTGTAGACTACAGCTCAGCATTCAACACCATAGTGCCCTCCAAGCTAGATGAGAAACTCCGGGCTCTGGGCTTAAACAGCTCGCTGTGCAGCTGGATCCTGGACTTCCTGTCAAGCAGACGCCAGGTGGTTAGAATAGGCAGCAACATCTCATCACTGACCCTCAACACTGGAGCCCCGCAGGGCTGTGTTCTCAGCCCACTACTGTATTCCCTGTACACACATGACTGTGTGGCAACACATAACTCCAATGCCATCATTAAGTTTGCTGATGACACGACGGTGGTAGGTCTGATCACTGACAATGATGAAACAGCCTACAGAGAGGAGGTGCACACTCTGACACACTGGTGTCAGGAGCACAACCTCTCCCTCAACGTCAGTAAGACAAAGGAGCTTGTGGTGGACTTCAGAAGAAAAGACAGAGAACACAGTCCAATCACCATCAATGGAGCACCAGTGGAGAGAGTCAGCAGCTTCAAGTTCCTGGGTGTCCACATCACTGAGGAACTCACATGGTCCGTCCACACTGAAGTCGTTGTGAAGAAGGCTCATCAGCGCCTCTTCTTCCTGAGACGGCTGAGGAAGTTCGGAATGAACCGCCACATCCTCACACGGTTCTACACCTGCACTGTGGAGAGCATCCTGACTGGCTGTATCTCCGCCTGGTACGGCAATAGCACCGCCCACAACCGCAAAGTACTGCAAAGGGTGGTGCGAACTGCCAGACACATCATCGGAGGTGAGCTTCCCTCCCTCCAGGAAATATATACAAGGCGGTGTGTGAAAAAAGCTCGGAGGATCATCAGAGACTCCAGCCACCCGAGCCATGGGCTGTTCTCACTGCTACCATCAGGTAGGCGGTATCGCAGCATCAGGACCCGCACCAGCCGACTCCATGATAGCTTCTTCCCCCAAGCAATCAGACTTCTGAACTCTTGATCTCCCACGATCAAAATACATCAGTCCTGCACTTTATTACTCTTTTATCTCACACCGGACTGTCATAAATTATATTACTGTTATTATATTATGTCTCTCTTAACAACTGACTATCAACCGACAGCCTGAATGTCAATACAGTACAATACTGTACATTCTATATATATATATATATATACATACACTTTTTTTATATATATTTTAATTTTTATTGAATAATGTGTATCTATATAGTATCTATATAGTAAAAAACAAAAACAAAAACAGCATATTGTATACTGTACAGTGTATGTTATTATTTGTATATTGTTGAGTGTAATTGTGTATAACAGATGTTTAAATTGTGTTGTGTTAATTTGATGTTTTAAGTTGTGTAATTATGTATAACAGATGTTTAAATTGTGTTGTGTTAATTTGATGTTTTAAGTTGAGTGTAATTATGTATAACAGATGTTTAAATTGTGTTGTGTTAATTTGATGTTTTAAGTTGAGTGTAATTATGTATAACATGTTTAAATTGTGTTGTGTTAATTTGATGTTTTAAGTTGAGTTTAATTATGTATAACAGATGTTTAAATTGCGTTGTGTTAATTTGATGTTATTGTAAATTGGTATATGTCTCATCACTGTCACGACTGCTATGTTGATTGGAACTGCACCTAAGAATTTCACACACCATTGCACTTGTGTATATGGCTGTGTGACAATAAAGTGATTTGATTTGATTTAATCCACAGACTTGGTAGCCTTAATAGTTGGAATTTAAAGTTGGTGTACACGCCTGTCTAATTGCAAAGCGCATTCACGGACTGGGAGTTGTGGATCATTTGTTTGTATATGAGGTCAAGGTTGGTATGAATGGTAAAGAGGAGAATGGGCCTTCTGCCCTGAAGCCTGTGCAATCATACTTACCTGGCAGGGGAGACACTATAATCAAGAAGATGGTCCACCCAGGGCGAGATTTGGCCATTGCACTAAAGCTATGCTGACCCCTGTGAATTCCCCAAATGTGATAATCTCTAGGGCTGCCCCCTGATAGTGGAACAAAGGTTAGTCGATGAGAAGAGTCTTGGTCGACCAAGTTTTGATTGGTTGGTCGCAGAAAAACTCCACATAAAAACGTATTTGCGCTGGTTGGACACTAGGTGGTACTATGGGGTAATTTTCGTTAAGCAGGGTTAGGGTTAAGCCTACACAATAAAGCAAGACACCTTGATTTCAAACTTAGAACTTTATTTTTATTTATTTTAACTAAATATTAAAATGAAACTGGAAAGAAAATAAGTGCAATTAATTCAGCTTTTTGAAAGATGGTTTTACAACAGTTGTCAACATCTCTCTGGCAAAGAACCTACATAATCTGTGAATTCTCTACCGGTCGGGTATTTCGTTATCTGGGAAAATACATAATGTGTGTGAATAAATTAATTTTGTTCCCCCCTTCACGATGTATAATATAATCCAATTACATCGGCAACCCCTGGGCTGAGGGATCGATGAATATTCTTGCTTTAGTGATTTTGAACTGAAAATTAAATTTATTTAAAAAAAACAACATACATACAAATACATCCCTAAATTCAAATTGCACTCCAAACGAAACGAAAAAGCAATTAAAATAATGAAGTGATAAAAGAATATATATATATATATATATATATATATATATATATATATATATATATATATATATATATATATATATATATATATATATTATATATATATATAAAAATAATAAATAACACACCTTTCCATTTACCATCAGGCAAGAATCAGTCTTAGCATCATGGCGGAAAATTACTTAAACGAATGAAGACATAAAAACAATTATAAATGTACAAATAATAAATTATAATGAAGATAATAAATCACTGAAATATAAATCATGGTTCGAGGTGAACGTGTTTTTGCAGTATTTTATGTTTTAATCACAGATGTATAGGCTGCAGAGTTGGTCACAATGAACTGTTCTGTGGAAATAGTGAACTGAACTCAAAACACCTCCTGATCTGAGATGTCTGAGGTCATTTGCAGCACTCACAGACCATACTGTTCTTGCAAAAATAATAAATAAATAAATAAATAAATCAATAAATAATCGGAAGACAGAAAAAAAGAAAGAGTGAGAACCTTTTAGATGCGCGTGTTCCACGAGATTGCACGCCTCCAAACAAACATACATGCGCATAGACGCTTTTCTGTCATCTGTTCTTAATAATATAATAAAATGTTTCTTCAAGAGCGTGTCTGTGTGTCTACGGGCAAATTATTTGTAATATTAATTTGATAATAATAGCCGAATAATAATAATAACAATAATAACAACAATAATAATAATAATAATAATAATAATAATAATAATAATAATAATTTAATACATGGGAAAACGAGCCAAATGTTGTCTTGACATCGTCAAAGGCATCAGTTATTGGCGATCACTCTGACCATCGTCGATCGGCACAACCCTAATGTGCATTTCTCTCCTTAAATTAACAAAATGTTCATACATTCTCCTTGTTGGTTTTTCTTACACGTTAAGAATCATTACCGCTTTTGCCGGTGTCACTGCGGCTCCCTTTGTGTGTGCGCTTGTAAAATGTAGGCTTAGCATTTCTCTGTAATGTAGAACAGTCTTAGCAATGATACTTATAACATTCTTTCTCAGCCCTGGAACTCAAACCATTTGCTGATGCCCCCCCCCCCCTTACTTGAAATATATTCAAGTAATTAAATTAATATCATAAACGACTAGGAAAATCTTTGGTCGGGGGCAGCCCTAGTAATCTCGACTGCATAATTTCTGGTAGTGAGGGACTACATCCGCGTTCTCCACTGGTCATTCATTTAAAAAAAAGCTTTATCAGTTGTGTTCATCGCGCCGTGCTTTTTATTGCTGTGCTTTTCTAACCGCAAACCTCGATGTTACCTTCTGCGCATACAAGTTCGTTCGTTTTGCATTTGTTGGACTTCACGACATCATAAAACGATGTTGAAAGACTCGCATTCTTTTATACAATATTGTGAATCATAAGCGACGATCCTGCATCGGTAGCAGATACAGATTCCGTTTATTTCTCTTTTGCATCTCCATGCGTAGAAACGGAATCATCCCTTTGTGCCAAATAGCTACTCTCAAAGCGGGGAATACAGGTTAAAGTGCAATTGACATGGCTCCGAACTGGGGTGTGGATACAAGGCGCTGTTTTAATGTGGACGCATTCAAAAACAAATTAAAATGTAACATTCCTTTGCATGTCCCTCCGTTGAAAAGAAAACCTTCCGTTGTCACGGATCATTTCAACATGGGAAACATACACGTTAAAGTCAAATAACACTTATATGAAACCACATGGCAGAAATAGACACTGGACATAATAAATACGGGGGGAAAGTAAACACCAAGATGTGTGCTTAAATGTGAATGGGTCATTCTAAAAAATAAGAAAAAAAGCCTCTCTGGCTTAAAAAACATTGACATTTTTAATTCAGTTCAGTTTTTGCCCATAAAAGCGGAGGGTAAAACAGCCATTTAATATCTTGTCATTATTTTTTATTTATAAAAGGACAACTTGACTGTGGTTCTTTATTTTATAACTGAATTTTGTATAACAAATGAACCAAGGGTTGTAATGCCAGTGTAGATAACACCAGCCACAAATTCTCTTAAAAGATGGATTTTCTAATGTGGTGTCACTTCCATCACAAAACATTCACCACTAATTTATTTATTTATTTATTGTATTTGCACAGCACAACAAAAGAAAAATAACCAAAACCAAAACAAAATTATAACATTGTGCAGGAGAGGTTTGAAGCCAAAATGGCTTTGTAATGCGGTTCAAGATGGGCAAGGAGGAGTGCGGGAACCGGCTGAACAGTCAACATCAACATAATGGTATAAATTAACTTAAAACAACATAAAGCATAAGGACACACAAACACACATGCAGCGTGAGTCTTTCTCTCGAGCCGGCGTCTCCGGCTGCCCTATATCAAGCTCTCCCGCTGATCAGCTGATTCAGCGCTGGCCCTGCACCATCACGGCCCGGCCACGCCCTCCTCCTCGTCACAGGATTTTAAAATACCTCCCCTATAAAAAAAATAAATAAAAAAAAACAAAACAAACAAAAAAATAAATAAATAAATAAATAAATAAATAATAAACGTAAGTAAAAAATAAAAAAATAAAAAAATGTGCATCTTCAAAGTTTCAAGTCTAAGCAGCAATACAGTGATAATAAAAGTACCATTTACACAAACATTTCAGTTTGAGATCTAAGCAGAAATACAACATTAAGAGAAATTAAAAAAATTATATAGAAGTGCAAAATCCAAAATTGAAATACATAATGAAATCCATAAAAAATAAAATTATGAATCCTTGTTAATTAGAGTCCTTTTCAGATGTTTTTTAAATAAAGATAATGTAGATGCAGATTGTAAAGGTGAGGGTAGATTGTTCCAAAAAGAAGGTCCTCTGTATTTCAGTGAATATTGATTTAGGGAAGTCCGACAGTATGGAAGATGTAAGTCCTTGTGAAATAACAGTGTCAATGTCAGAGGAGAACTACATTTTTTTTTTTTTTTTTGGAAAAACACTAGGCAAATTATGACGTATTTTTACATATTTATACATAAAAACACATGTCTGGTATAAATTCACATTAAAAATTGATAGTAGTTTATATTTTCTGAACAGAGTCGCATTTTTGGCAAAACTAATCATTCTCAAAAATGTCTATTGGATTAAGAAAATCTTATTGAGGTAGGTGCCCAAACAATATTACAATAGATAATATAAGTATAAATTAAACTGTAGTAAAGAATTAAAATGCAAGAATGATTAATGGTTGAACGAACGCTACTTAAAATGCCAACTAACATCATAGTCTTTTTACAAATCAGTTAAATATGATATTTCCATATTAATTTATCATCTACTATCACTCCTAAGAATTTAATATAAGGAACCTGAGTTATTTCAATGTTGTCTATGAATACATTTTCTTTATCTTTTAAGTACTTTTTATTTTTATTACAAAATATCATATATGATTTTTTTTTTTTTTATATTAAGAGGAAAGTTTGTTCATCTGAAACCATTTGGAGATAGATGATAGCTCCTCATTTATTTCTCGAAACAGTGTAATAAAATTTTCATGTGAAGTAACAAGACATGTGTCATCAGCAAATAAAAGAGGAAGTACATTATTGTGGACCCTAGGTAGGTCATTCATATAAATAAAAAAACAAAAGAGGTCCAAGGATGGATCCCTGAGGAACTCCACAAATTAGCTTAGCTCTATTTGAGTTATGCTTATTAATAGATACATACTATTCTCTATCTTTTATTTAATCAACCAGCCATTTCATGAAAGCCATATATTTGTAGTTTTGTAATAAGATTGTTGTGATCGACAGTGTCAAATGCAAAGAGAGATTTTTTTGTTATCTAAGGCTGTGGAGATTTGATGAACAAGCTGCAAAAGAGCCATTTCAGTCGACATTTTTTTCCAAAATCCATATTGGTGGCAGTACAGTATGTTGCTCTCATCCATATGATTTTTTTATTCTTGAATATACTAGTTTTTCAAAAACTTTAGAAAAGCATGGCAAAATATGCTGATATCACCTGATTTAAACAGCGGTATGACTTTAGTAATTTAAGGTCACTTGGTATAATACCTGTTTTAAGAGATAAAGTAAAAATATAAGTCTGGGGCTCCACGATAAAGAGAACTACATTCTTTACAAGGCTGGATCTTATTTCATCATGCCCTGTAGAAGAGTTTTTCATTTCCAGTATACTGTCATGCACCTCATTGGAGGTAGGAGGGTCAAACATGCCTAAGCAAGGATACTGCTCCTTGATGTTCACAAAAAGGGATTCAGCTGTATTTTCAATATTCTTAGCCAAAGCAGGACCTATATTTACAAATAAATAATTAAAGCCATTTGTTATATCACCAGAACTAGTAAAATTGCTCATACCATGGAATAACTGAAATGGAATAGGTGTGGATGTAACACAGGCAGGCAAGGATTAAGGATCTAAATGCAGCTTTAATTAAACAAAGGTAAACAAAGTAACTCAGAATATAAAGACACAAACACAGGGAACAAGGCACAGAGCATAAAGTATAACATGAAAAGACTGACAAAGAAACCAGGGGAACAAGGTCTTAAATACACAAGGGAAAACAAGGGAACGAGGAACACCTGGGAAAACATTCAGGGTAAACCAATCATAAAATGAAACTACAAAGTACTACAAAACTAACATAGGAAACAGGAACAGGAAACTAAGCTACAAGAATTTCAACATAAAAGTCTAGGCATAACCAGGGAATGTGACAGAGCCCCCCCTTTAAGGAGCGGATTCCAGACGCTCCACAAAACAAAACAAAAAACAGGCAGTTCAAGGGGGCACAAGGGGAGCAGAGGAACAAGGCAAAACAGAAGACCAGGGTGATGCTGGAAGAATAGACCAGGGTGGAGCTTAGGAGCAGGAGACTTGGGCGTAGCCGGTAGAGCTGGATACCAAGGCGGAGCAGGCAGAGCTGGAGACTTGGGTGGAACTGTACTTGGAGGGTGGAGCACCCTGACAGAGCCACAGGGAAGGTGACCCACGGCAGAGCTTTTGGTGGACCAGTCCAGGGCGGAGCCCAGGAGATGGAAAACCCAGGTGAAGTCAGAGAGGCTGGAGACCAAGGTGGAGCCGGATGGATGGAGAACATGGGTGATGCTGCAGGCTCAAGTGACTGGGAACTGACCTCCGTGGCCGAGAGCACAGGCAGAAATGGAATAATGTGTCCCTGAACAAAGGGGGGGGGGGGTGCTCCTTGAAACAACCACACCGTCTTTTTCCAGAGCAGCCTGTATTTCTCCTGAGGTTACCTGTGGGTTTTTCTTTGTATCCCGAACAATTCTTTTGGCAGTTGTGGCTGAAACCTTTCTTGGTCTACCTGATCTTGGCTTGGTATCAAGAGATCCCCGAATTGTCCACTTCTTAATAAGTGATTGAACAGTACTGACTGGCATTTTCAAGGCTTTGGATATCTTTTTATATCCTTTTCCATCTTTATAAAGTTCCATTACCTTGTTACGCAGGTCTTTTGACAGTTCTTTTCTGCTCACCATGGCTCAGTATCTAACCTGCTCAGTGCATCCACATGAGAGCTAACAAACTCATTGACTATTTATACACAGACACTAATTGCAATTTAAAAAGCCACAGGTGTGGGAAATTAACCTTTAATTGCAATTTAAACCTGTGTATGTCACCTTGTGTGTCTGTAACAAGGCCAAACATTCAATGGTATGTAAACTTTTGATCAGGGCCATTTGGTTGATTTCTGTTATCATTATGATTTAAAAAGGAGCCAAACAACTATGCGATAATAAATGGCTTCATATGATCACTAGCCTTAAATACATTTTTTTGCATGATCAGTCATATTTTCAAAATCAATGCCAAAATTTCACAATATCTGACAGGGTATGCAAACTTTTGAGCACAACTGATATATATATATATATTTCAATAAATATCTTTAACATGAACTAAACTGTTTAACACCAATGACATATTTAAACAAATCATGTGAAAACTTTATAGTTAAAATGTAACAACTCTTTGAGCAGACTCTTCTTTATCTGAACTTTGAAATCAAAAGTTCTTTTACACAAGTTGTTTTGTCTTGTGCTGTATCAAACTAAGACAATGACCACGTGGCATCCTCCGAGCTGAAAGATAGAAACAAAGCACCATATCAAGAAACTTCGGCATCCTTTGAGCTTAGAGATAGAAATAAAAGAAAACATTACATTGTCACAGATCATTTAAACATGGGAAACATACACGTTTAAGTTCAATGTTGCTTTCGTTAACTACAACACAACTTTAAGGAGTACATGGGGAAAAGTATGTCAGATAACACTTATATGAAAGCACAGGGAGGAAATAGACATTGGACATAATAAATACGGGGTGGGGGGAGTAAATGCCAGGATGTGTGCTTAAATGTGAATGGGTCATTCTCAAAAAAAAACAAAAAAACAAAAAGCCTTTCCGGCTAACAACACATTGGCATTTTTAATTCAGTTTTGCCCATAAAAGCTGAGGATAAAACAGTTATTTAACATCTTGTCATCATTTTTTATTCATAAAGGACACCTTGACTGTGTTTTTTTTTAATTTTATAACAGAATTTTGTTTAACGAATGAACCAAGGGTTGTAGTGCCAGTGTTGTTAACACCAGTGACAAATTCACTTAAAAGATTAATTTTCTAATATGGTGTCAATTCCATCATAAAACATACACCACTAATCATATATATATATATATATATATATATATATATATATATATATATATACCGTATATATATATATATATATTTCAGTAAATATCTTTAACATGAACTAAACAGTTTAACACCAATGACATATTTAAACGAATCATGTGAAAACTTTTTAGTTAAAATGTAACAACTTTTTGAGTAGACTCTTTTTTATCTGAACTTTGAAATTAGAAGTTCTTTTACAGAAGTTGTTTTGTCTGCGCTGTATCAAACTAACTAACATGAATTGCTTTGAGGAGTGGCATGGTCAATTTTGTTTGGTCCCGCACTGGTCAAACAGTCCATGTCAGCTTGATTGTTTGTGACCTTTGACGTGCTCAAAATGACCTCATCTCACGTTGCTGTTTCCGGCCGTCCTCTCATGGCGTGACTATTGCATCGCTTCTCTGCCTTTTGGCTATTTTGCATTTAGGGTTGTTGTGATTGGTTGTTGTATTGACTGTTTATCCTTTGTACTTTGTTATAGATGAGGGGTGAAACAGAGTAGTGGTGGAGGAGAATTGCAAGCAGTATTGTAGTAAGAGGGTGTGGAAATTAAATTGTTCTTTATTGCGAGATCAAGAAATAGATAAAAAATACCATAAGTTGTATAGAGAGTGGCAGACAGTACGGGAGAGTTTTGGTTCAAGGGCATAGTGGTGGGAAGAAGTTAAAAATAGGACAAAAATATTTTTTTAAGGGAGGGTGTTGTAGAGTGTAAGATGCCTTTATCTTTCCTTCTCTGTAAGAAAGCTCTCGGAGTCAGGAGTTCCAGGTGTCAAAGGTTAGAGTTTATTGAGCAAAACAATCAAACCTGAGATGTCAGCTGAGATCTGAATCCCTTGGTCCAGACCCTCATCTTTTATACAGTTTCTTGTCTGTTATTACCTCATGCGTACGCCCCTTCATTATTTTTTGGTTGTCATGGATACCGTTCGCCACCATTATCTCACAATGCCTTTGATTTCTTTTTAATGGTGGACACCTGGCTTTAGTCTATTTTTTAAAATATCTTTTTAATTAAAGTAGTATAAAAACATGACAATCTGAGCATAATACTTTGACCACTAGTTGTTTTCATCTTTATCTTCAGCTGTGTTTCCCAAGATTCATAACATCATTATTTCTGTCACAGCAGAATCTTTATCTTCAGCGGTGTTTAGCATCATTATTTCTGTTACAGCTGAGTGCGCTGTGAGGTTTTTTTGCAGCATCAGCACTTTTAGTAACCTCATATGCTCTCTTCTGGGTCACACAAAGTCCAGGCTATTCTATTTTAGTACTTTTCTATGTTTGATATATAAAAATACTCTATGATATAGAAAAATATACTATATAGTCCCTCCTTTGAGACTTATTAAAAGTCTCACTTCTATTGCCCTTTTCCCAGAGTGCAACCTCACAAGCCAGTCTCCTTCATTCCTTCCAAGTGACCAATATAGGTCACACATTCCTCTAACAATGACTACTCTTATGGAACTGCACTTCGGAGGAGAATAAGACCAAAAATCTTCCCCCACTTTTGACTAGGAGAAAGTAAAAAGATCTTATCTCCCTAGCTAAGTTCTTTCTGGAGGGTAACAGCAATCAAATTCTTGTATAAAGCATGTGCGTGCAAAATTGGCCTTGCGTTGTGTAGAATACACCAGTGATTAGACAATATCAGTAGACTACTTCAGCATATGATACGTCCCACGGTGCCAGAGGAACTCACAGACATTTCCGGTAGCCTGGAGTGCTATCTGGTGGTGTTGGAGCAGACAGTGGGTTTTTAAACCTCCAGTAGAGTCTTGCTCTTGCTGCTAAGCACTGAGGTGCTCGTCGATCCTTTCTTCATTTTGTGGTGTTTATCCTCTGGCCCTCCAGTGGTACTTCCAGTGTTTTTAAAGTTTAAACATGCATACATTAATTCAACAGCAATTTACTTGACTAATAGTACCTTCAGAGATGATTCGAACAACAAATAATACTTTTAAAACATTTAAGAAGTTCATATATAATCAAAATAAACCCTCTTATCATTTCCTTTTAATTCTGGTTACATTACCTTTTTACATCATAACATGGATAATGATCTGCTGCAAACCTTCATCATTCCCTTGCATTCACATAGCTTGATTAAACAACAAACATCATTTAAAAGAAAATAATAGCTTCAGGAAGGGGTATATGCCAAAATAATAAACATAATACCCTCTAACTTCCTGCCTACTCTATCCAATCTAAAGTGCTACCTAATATTGTTATAAAATAAAATACAATAAGTATACTGACTCCCTTGCTATCCAAAAACAAGAGAAAATTGAAAATAAAGAGTTCAAAATAAAATGCTCCCCTTCCCTACCATTCTCAGTCATTTCAGGGTTTTTTTTTCTAGAATTCATCCAGCTCATCCAGTCCAGGGCCTATGGAGTATATAGTGGCCCCAGTGTCAATTCCAGATGGCTTTACACACATTGATCATCTGTTTGGCTGCAGCATTGGCCATCATTTTTCTGAGGAGAGGCACAACACAACAAAACAACAACACAAAAATAACAACAGCTACAGCTATTATTATTCCTACTTTAGTGAGCCATTCTCCCCAGGATCCAAATAGGTTGTCAAACCATTTTCCAATATGTTGATCTCTCCCTGCATTGGTAGTCACTTCTTCTTGTAGACTTTCAACTTTTTCATTGCTGTGGTAAAGGATCCATCAGGAGCTGTATTATTTAGAATATAAAACAGTCAGCTCCAAACATTACACAGACACCACCTTTTTCTGCCAATAGCCAGTTTAGTGCCTGTCTATTTTGCCATGTCATTTTGCTTGTTGCAGCTAACTGATCACCTAAAGCCTTCAGTGCTTCATCAGTGTAGTTGATGAATCTGCTGATTATAATAAATGTAATTGATCTATTCTGCATTCTTAGTGGGTGTTATGCATACAAATATAGACTCAAAACCTGATTTTATTTTATCTCTAGCTTTAAATTCTTGTGGTATTCCTCTTGGTTGACCAATTGCATCTATTATTACATTAGGGTCAGGCTGACATGCTCTTTACACTCTATGTTTGTTTTGTACAGTTTTTCTAGATTCAGTCTGGATTTCAGATTCTTCTGGGTCCCATGTCAATATAGTTATTTCTTGCACTAGTCCTACTCTGGTGCATATCCCTTTCCAATATACTGGTAATGTAGGCCGCAATCGTTTTCCAACACAAACCCAAAAATAGTCTGCTATGGCTACTGTTTGGTCAGCATATATTTTTATTACAGGAGAGACTAGAGTCTGGTTCTTACAGTTTATAAGGCAATTTCCAGAGAGTTTGCCCACATATCTTGTAGCTTCTATTTGAGATGGAATGCCAAATCTTGGAATGACCTCTCTGGTCAAAAATGTTGTAGGGCTTTACTGGTTGTTTAGATCAGTGTTATTATCAGAAATAATTAATAATTAATTAATAATTATTTCTGTAGTTATTAATCAATATTTAAATTAATTAATTGGATCTAATTCATTAAAACCTCATATGGGGCTCCAGTAAATGTAATGTGCTACGTTTAGGAGCAAGTTTGGTTATTAGCAATAATTAATAATTATCAAAGATAATTACTAATTATTAAAATCAATAGAACATTGATGAGAATCAATGTTAGCTTTTTTAATCCTTTAAAATCAACAATTATTAAAGATAATTGTTAATTGTTAACATCAATGAAACATTAATTAAAATTAATACTAGCTTATTGATCATTCAAATTCAATCATCAAAGATAATTATCAATTATCAAAAATCAATAGAATATTAATAAGGATTAACATTGACGGGGCACCACCCTGGAATTAGGGACTAATAACCAAACACAGTCTCAATATTAGATTGTTGTCTTAGGAAAATCGACATCTGAAGAATATCGATTTACGGGAAAAAAACAATGAATGAAGGTTTGAATCCGAGCACTGACATCCCGTCAGCATGACAAAGGTGTATGCAAAACAAACCAAAACACTTCTCTTTGTAATATAAAGTTTATTTATGCAGTAATATCAATTAATAATTAATACAATGCAGTCAATAAACTTCCGACTTACAACTACAAACTAAACAGTGATATGATTAGATATGGAAATCAAAATAATCCTATAACACATAAGGTGTGTTTGTGTGTGTGTGTGTGTGTGTGTGTGTGGTTAGTACGAGAGAGAGAGAGAAGTGATGGCCCTAAAGCCGATTTCACGATCGTGGGAGAGAAAGCAGCTGTTTAGTTCATCGCTCAGAGACGCGGTGGACGGCTCGTAAACAGTCCCGCGTTATTTTACTCTTTAATGGATGAACTCAGTTGCGGTCTCACCCGCGGTGGAGAAATTGCACAACAATCCAATTTGGTTGGACCACAATACAGCAAAACAAAATCGTAATAATTAATACCCTGAGTATTAATAATGAGCGGACATGGCGATCCGTAAACTGTACAAGCAAAAACCTTGAAACACAAGAATAACACACTATAATATTCTATCTCTGCCCAGACGTAAACCTCTTACTTGAATCGCATGAGGACACAGGTAGAATGTGTTTTCCTCCGTCCTTTAACTCTGACCCGGTTCCTTGAGGCTCGGGTGATGACGGGAGGCCATTTCCTCGCTCTGTCGGCAGGCGCTACGGCTGTTGATTGTCGGCGGGCAATACGGCTGTTGATTCTCGGCGGGCTGGCGGAGAACTCAGAAATGTCGACTTGATTGAAGATGGAAGAGAAATCTTTAATCTCTTCACTTCTGTAGGCAAACGGATGAAGATGCAAATTGCTCGGCGGTCTCCTTCGGATCCGTTAGAGTGTTCAGTTGAACACAGAGTAATCTCAACTAGTCCAGCGAGATGGAGATTGTATGGCTACAGTTTCAAGTCGGACGTTACTTCCTTGTGCCACGAGGTTGCACCTGAGAGCAGCAAAGAGCTACGTCTATATTCGGTGAACAAAGTCGCTGGAAGTAACTCACGAAACATTTCAGAGGTATTTCAACTCCTGATGATGTCATGTTTGAGGGACGTTCTGTTGTGTGCCTCATCCAATAGGAGTTGAGAGTTTGATCCTTTAGTGAGCAAGGCTTCATGGATTTGTAGTCTATTTTGGACTCCCTTTGTTTGATTTTGGTGCGATTTTTATCGATAAGATTTACAACATGGAATGTGTGGGGGCTGAGTTAGGTTTTACAACTGTTAGGCCTGCCTTTGTCTTCTATCTGAATACATGAGGCCCAACAATGTTATCACAGTTTGAGCTCCCTGGTCTGCTGATGGTACTTTCTCTACCCATCTAATGAATCTGTCTATTATCACCAACATGTATCTTTTTCCTATTATTGATTTAGCCATTTCCACATAGTCCATTACCAGGTGTTTAAATGGCCCTTCTGGTACTGGTATGTGACCTATTGGTGCAGATGTACCCTTTCTGACATTATTTTTGGCACAAATTTCACATTCAGCTAAAAATTCATCTACCATTGCCTGTAGATATGGGGACCAATATCCCTGTCTTTTTATTTTCCTTATTACATCCCCCCTTGCGCAATGGTCAAAACCATGCGCATCTGAGATTAAAATAAGAAGTCCTTCATGAGATTGCCATATACCATTTAGATCTCTGCTCGCACCTCTTTGTTGCCATACACTATGTTCATATGGGCCAGCTTGATGTTGCATACGTGCAGTGTCATCTAATTGGGGTTGAGGCTGAAGCAGAACTGATACATTTGCCATTATTGCTACTTGGCATCCTGAGGCCTTTTTAGCATGTAAGCCTGCAGCATTATTACCTTGAATGACAAAGTCATTGCCTTTTTTTGTGTGCTTGGCATTTGATAATAGCCAATTTCTTTGGATACATCATGGCTGAGATAAGTTTAATTATTTGGTCACCATGCTGAATTGGTGTCCCATCAGTCTTTTTTGAACCCTCATTGTTTCCAGACTGCTCAAAATAAATGGCATACTCCATGTGCATATGCAGAATCTGTATACATATTAACAGTTTGATTTTTAGCCAACAAACAAGCCTCAGTTAGTGCTTTTAATTCAGCCAATTGTGCTGAGCATGGCTGCTCACAATGCTGCATCACAATTGGAACACAATTCTTGTCATCTTGACAGCATACCTGGCATTATTTCCTAGATGGTCTCTGAAACATGACCCATCCAAAAAATAATCTGCTTCTGCCTCTATTATTGGTGTTGATTCTAGATCTGGTCTTAAATGAGTAAAAGCTCTATTATGCATTCATGAGGTGTTCCCTCCCCTTCTAGAGAAATGAAATTGGCTGGATTTATTGTTGAACATCGTTTTATGGTAATGTCTGGGTTTGCATTAAAACAAATCTACCTTGCTCTAATAACTCTGTTACTTTATGATGTGTATAAATTATCACTGGATAGTCCATTGTCACAGTGGAAGCTTTGTCATATGCAAAATACACTGCTGCAAGTCCTTGATAGCATGGCGGGTAGCCTTGTGCTACATTGTCCAACTTGGTGCTATAATAAGCTAGTGGTTGCTTTTTTCTTCCACTATGGGTCTCCTGCATTAAGATTGCTGATGCATAACCATCCCTTCTAATTGCTACATACAGATGAAATGGTTTAGTATAGCCTGCGGTTGCTAGAGCTGGAGCTGTCTGAAGCTTTTTTTCAATGATTCAAATGCTATCAATGCATCAGTATCCCATGTCAGTCGAGCTCGGAGATTCTGATGCCCTGTCTGTTTCATCAGTGCTCTTTAAGGGAGCTGTTTTAATAGCATAGCATATTTAATAGCATATTGTATCAACACCAGAATTGTTTTTTCAATCATTATACCAATTTTAGCCAACCATGCACCCTATTTCTTAAACAATTCCATTTATATAGTTATAAACAAACAAAACAAGCAACCTTAATCTTTAGTCACCAACATGTTTTTTCCATTCTTCATTACTATTAAAATGTGCATGAGTTCAATAAAAGCATAAGTAAAAGTAATAAATCATCTTCCAATCTAAATTAATTATCATATAAACATTCCCAGGTTTGTTTCATACTTCTTTAATAAGTCAGGCACTCCTTTGTCTGCAACGGTTCTCAAAATTTTACCCCTAAAACCAATCTATAATAATATTCTACACAGGGTATGATCCCCTGATGGCACAGCGATGGTATGCTTGGTTTTTAACACTGTGATAAGTTGTTTTAGTAAAGCAGTTATTAAAATGCAGTCGGGTTGATTGGAACTCACAATTTTCGGGCAGGTCTCTTCTAGACCTCCCTTTTGATGCTTCTGACCTAAGAGCATTCATCCACTTCCTTAAAGCCATATCAAACCTTCTTGGTCAGGTTTTCAGGGCAGTGATGCCCTGCCTTAGGTTGCCTCCCTTTTTTGCATTGGAGAGTCTTACCCGTCATTGGGTCATTACCTCTTGCCACTGGTCTCGATACCGCTCAGTCCTATTGGCCAATCCTTAATAATTTGGTATCAGTTAACAGATATTTTCTTTTGTTTCAGGGAGTATCACCAGAGAACCGTCACAGCCAATGGAACCATCTACAACTGCTTAAATATGGAGACAATTCAAAACGTGGTTAAATTCAAAAAGCATTATTCAAAATTCAACAATCTATTAAAATTCTCCAAATAAAGGTAAAAGAATGCTAAAATTGAACTCATTTACAGATCATTAATTTTCTTTCAGGTTGTGTTTCTTCTATTTTAGCAAACGTCACAAAAGACCTTGTAACATAGTGGGGACTAACATCAGAACAAAACAATATAAAGGATAGTCTCTGTCAAGCTTCTAGAAAGCTTAATTTAAAAACATCACCTTAATTCAATAATAGTCTCTAGAATGTTTTGAACCTACATTAAGTGTGTCAGATCAACTTAATGTCAATCCAGTTATACTTCAACAGTGAAAATAGTAATAATAACTCTCTTATGTTTACTTTCTCCCTTTCCTTACTCTCTCAGGAGAAGGAACTTCCATTCTATCTTAATAAAATAACATTAATCAAGTTTTTAAACTAACAGAAAAGTAAGTAAAAGTTTAAACAGGATGAAGTAGTAAAGAGGCACAATGGAAATTCAAACAACTCTCTTTTCTTGTGTCTTGAAATAATTGATCAGTAAAATACACTAGCCTTTTTAATTTCTCATGTCTCTTATTTTTTATGTCTTAATATTTCAGCATCATTTAACAATAAGATTTTTCTGTTATTATTCTCTTATACTTATCAGCATTTCTCAACAAATTATTCAGTTAAATAGCAGAACCAAAATTCACAGTGCAGAAACTGTATGCCTCTAATGTGATACTTTCATGGAGTAACTATGGCAAATAAAAATAGTAGTAATAGAAAAAGACACTCAATCCTTCTTTGTAGCACCCACTAACCTTTTTGTTTTTTTTAAGTGAGGGTGCTCTCTGAAAAATTTGGGGGAGTAACCAATCCAATAGGTAACTCTAATTTTGCCATCAAGTTTGTAATATTTACTCTTCAAATTAATAAATCAGTGATTAGATGCTGGATTTAAATTTAGACCCTCAGAACCATTTAGACATGGGCATTGAACCCATTGATGGCAATCTGGTTAGTCATATAAGACTGAAATCAACTTATCCAGAGACATTTGAGTCCATATTAGAAATGACAAATCAGTAATGATTACCAGCAGTAATGAGAGCAGGAAGACCAATCAGATAATAGCCCACATAATTTTCAGTCTTCTTTTCTCTGGATTTTCTCCTGCAGTATTAGTAACTTCAATAAATCATCTGGCCCAGCCATCTGCAATGGTGAGAGGCTAGTTCCAGAATGAGTTAGTGAAACAACATACACATAATGATGACAAAAGAAAGGGTAAAACATAGTTAATATCAAAGACACACACAGAATAGACTCATGAATATGAAGTTATTAACATTCATAATTGAGGAAGTTATGATGTTCAATTTAATCTTAGTGTTTCTCCATGGGTTTCACCTGCCACCACCGACCAATTTTTCCTTAGCATTATGAATTATTTTTTACAATCAAATACATCAAAGATATTTCTTAATTCTTAAAATCAGAACTTCTAGCATGAATAACATTTTCTATTATATGCACTTTCAAAAGAAGAAAACTTCTACTTTATTAGATATTAGAGCATCTGAGCAAAACTGTTTACAACGTTTGCTTAGCTCTTCCTCCTTATTGGAGGTTGGAACTTTATTTTCCAACTTATCTGGCATGATTGGTCACAGGTCAAACCCAAGGAAAAAGCATCACAATGTTGGCAAGGGTGCCACACATAAAAATCAGAAAACCAGGTATTAAGAGCACAACTTCAGCAGATTGGAACTGCAGAGAACATGAAATGATCCAAATCATTCTTAAATTTCTTTTCCTTTAATTTTAGTCTCAAAGACAGCTTCTCAGTGTACCCATGACCAACCAATGCCTACACTGTGCATATAAAACAAGAAAATAAAATCTTACCTTAGCGTCCTTCACTGAGAGATTGAAAGGTCTGTGTAGTATCAGCGTTGGTTGGGCACGCATTGACAATGCTTACAATTTGTTCCCCTTTTACATGGAAAGGCAACGGGTAATAGAACAATGTGAAGGGCACACAACAACAATGAAGAAGATAACTTAAATCCCAAATGTTCAAACGTGAGTAGAAAGATTGTTTTGGCTTCCGAACGTGGTTTAAACTATAGATACAATGACACATCAGCGGCCGTCGAGCTAAGACACATAAAGGAGGCGCCTTATAGTCTCAGCATTTCATGTGGACACAATCACCACAACATACCAGAGTATGTGCTGGCAATGGATTCGGTTTTCTCTCCAAGCCTACTGATGTTACATTTGAGAGAAATGTAAGTTAAGCCCCACTAATTTTAAAGTACAAAGCCGAAATAAAACAACGGGCCCAAATGAATCCGAAAAAGCCATGATTTGCATTCATATGTGAATAAAATAGTCAGTTCGGCCCCCGCGTTTGATTATGCTGACACAAAGAGACCTCAGAGTCCTTCATCGAGACACTGGGTGGGGGTGTGGACGCATTGACAATGTTTATACTTCTTACCCCTTTTACATGGAAAGGGAACGGTAATAGAACGTAGTGGTGTGCACTCTACAGCATGACAACACCAAGGACATATAATGAATCCCAAATGTTCAAAGGTGAGTAGAAAGATCTGTTTGGCCTCCACACATTGTTTCGGTCAATGGCACTCCAGCGGCCTTTGAGCTGAGAGAAAGACATCAAGTGATGTATCATTTAAGCGTTTGTTGGGGGGAACAATGCTTTGCTTGTTACGCTGAAAAGTGTTGCACACTGACATGAATAGCTTTGAGTGGCATGGTCCATTTTGCATGGTCCCGCACTGGTCAAACCGTCCATGTCAGCTTGATTGTTTGTGACCATTGACGCACTGTCCGTGACCTCATCTCGCTTTGCCTCTCACGGCGTGACTACGGCATCGCTTCTCGGCCTTTTGGCTAAGATGAAGTGTAGTATTTGTTCTTATCAGTTTAATATCTGATACGTCCCCTATCCGGGGACCATACATTAAATTGACACCACAACGCAAAGGAGTACATGCTAGCAACGGATTCCGTTTTCCCTCCTAGCTTACTGATGTTAAGTTTAGTGGAAAAGTAAAATAACACTTAAATGAAAGCACAGGGAGGAAACAGACATTGAACATGCGAGGATGTGGGTCATTCTCAAAAAAAAAAAAAAAAAAAAAATCAGATTTAATCAGTTATTTAACGTCTTGTCATTATTAATTAATTAATTATTATTTTTTTCATAAAAGGCAACTTGACTAGTTGATTTATTTTATAACTGAATTTTGTTTAACGAATAATGCCAGTGTCGATAACACCAGTGACAAATTCTCTTAAAAGATGCATTTTCTAATATGGTGTCAGTTCCATCACAAAACATATGCCACTAATCAGACTAAAATCAATAAACCATACCATTAAATATATAATATTTACTGGTATATTTCATAAATATTTCAATAAATATCTTTAACATGAACTAAACAGTTTACCACCGATGACATATTTAAACATATCATGTGAAAACATTAGAGTTAAAATGTCAAATATCTCTTTGTGCAGACGCTTCTTTATCTGAACTTTGAAACTGGAAGCTCTTCATCTGAACTTTGAAACTGGAAGTTCTTTTACACAAGTTGAATTGTCTTGTGCTGTATCAAACTAAGATAAAGACCACATGGCGTCCTCCGAGCTGAGAGATAGAAAATAAGTGTCATGTAGGGAAGCACAGCAATTGCCAGCACGGCGTGATGAACACAACTGAGAAAGCTTTATTTTTTATTGTTTATGAATGACCAGGGATCAGCACAGCCGAAGTGCAATGGCCAAGCCTCACCCTGGGTGAACCACCTTCATGATCATAGTATCTCCCCTACCAGGTAAGTATAATTGCACAGGCTTCAGGGCAGAGGACAAATCCCATGAAGCCTTGCTCACTAAAGGATTGAACTCTCAACTCCTATTGGATGAGGCACACAACAGAACGCACCTCAAACCATGACATCATCAGGAGTTGAAATACCTCTGAAATGCTTTCGGGATTTGCTTCCAGCGACTTTGTTCACCAAGTATAGACGTAGTTTCATCGCTGCTCTCAGGTGGAACCTCGTGGCACAAGGAAGTAACATCCGACTTGAAACTGTGGCCATACAATCTCCGTTTCGCTGGACGAGTTGAGATTACTCTGTGTTCAACCGAACACTCTAACGGATCCGAAGGAGACCGCCGAGCAATTCACATCTTCATCCGTTTGCCTACAGAAGTGAAGAGATTAAAGATTTCTCTTCCATCTTCAATCAAGTTGACATTTCTGAGTTCTCCACCAGCCCGCTGAGAATCAACAGCCATACCACCCACCGACAGAGCGAGGAAACGGCCTCCCGTCATCACCCGAGCCTCAAGGAACCGGGTCAGAGTTAAAGGACGGAGGAAAACACATTCTACCTGTGTCCTCCTGCGATTCAAGTAAGAGGTTTATGTCTGGGTAGAGATAGAATATTATTGTGTGTTATTCTTGTGTTTCAAGGTTTTTTTTTTTTTTTGCTTGTACAGTTTACGGACCGCCATGTCCGCTCATTATTAATACTCAGGGTATTAATTATCACAAATTTGTTTTGCTGTATTGTGGTCCAACCAAATTGGACTGTTGTGCAATTTCGCCATCGCGGGTGAGACAGCAACTGAGTTCATCCATTAAAGAGTCAAATAACATGGGACTGTTTACGAGCCGTCCACCGTGTCTCTGAGTGATAAGCCAACAGCTGCTTTCTCTCCCACGATCGCGAAATCGGCTTTAGGGCCATCACTTCTCTCTCGTACTAACCACGCACGCACACATACACGCACGCGGCCCCTCACAAACATTCTGGCACACATTTTTGGCTCGTAGATAGCTTAAATGCTAAAGCCCAGCTTTGTCCCTAAGCTATCGTACAAGCGGATACACGCGGTAACTGGTAGACGCCATTGACTGGTTTCTCTCCGCTCCCATTCGCGGTCATATTCCCTGGCCGGAAGTCTTTTTGTGTGCGTCCCTCCTTACACACACCTTACGTGTGATAGGATTATTTTATTTCCGTATCTAATCATATCACTGTTTAGTTTGTAGTTGTAAGTCAGAAGTTTATTGACTGCATTGTATTAATTATTAATTGATATTACTGCATAAATAAACTTTGTTTATATTACAAAGAGAAGTGTTTTGGCTGACGGGATGTCAGTGCTCGGATTCAAACCTTCATTCATTGTTTTTTTCCCGAAAATCAATATTTTTCGGATGTCGATTTTCCTAAGAAAACAATCTAATATTGAGACTGTTTTACTATTTGGTTATTAGTCCCTGATCTCAGGGTGGTGCCCCATCAATGTTAATCCTTATTAATATTCTATTGATTTTTGATAATTGATAATTATCTTTGATGGTTGTTGAATTTGAATGATCAATAAGCTAGTGTTAATTATAATTAATGTTTAATCGGTGTTAATGATTAGTGATTATCTTTGATAATTGTTGATTTAAAGGATTAAAAAAGGTAACATTGATTCTCATCAATGTATTATTGATTTTAATAATTAATAATTATTTTTGATAATTATTAATTATTACTAATAACCAAACTTGCTCCTAAACATAGCACACTACATTTACTGGAGCCCTATATGAGGTTTTAATGAGTTAGATTCAATTAATTAATAACTAAAGAAATAATTATTAATTATTTCTGATAGTAACACTGATCTAAACAACCAGTAAAGCCCTACAGTGGTCTCAGGAGTGAGCGACAGCACCACTATACCTTTCGCTCTCGGCCGAGCAGTCGGTGGTCTGTTCATGGGTATGCAAAAACACACCTGAACGAGAACTAAATCCTCATTTGCCCGCTCTCAGCCGCTTATTTTATTGGTAAACTAAGATCCCTGCTTTTCATTACAAATTTTGATCCACAAAAAGGGAGCGCACCATGCATGGAGATACTGCAATACCAAGTCGATACGTGGATTGGATGGAGCAAGCCCCACTTCCATCTCCCAGGCCCAAAAATCTATTTAATATATGGTCCCCAGATAGGGGACGTATCAAATATTAAACTGATAAGAACAGATTTTTTTTCTTTTCTTTTGAAAAGTTGTATTGTCATCATTTCTTTTTGACATCCACATTTTTCCACATATAGATATTTTTCCAACATATTTTCACACAATTTGTTTCATTATTTCATACAAAACATAGAAACACAACTTCATATTGTTTTAAAATAAAAAAGACTTCATATTATTTAAGAAACCCATAAAACAATAAAATAGTTTTGTGTGTTGTTTAAAAGTCCAAAGTCCACAGTCCATGGACCGTAATGCGTTTCCCCACCAGCAGTTTCTGGTGATCCAGATGGCATCCTTGGTACAGTTGAGTGTGAGCCAGCGCGAGATAAATTCCTGTTGTGTCAGGTCCTTCAAGCCCCTGCCCATCCCAAGGATGGCGAGCTTATACTCCATCTTGACCCCACCTACTCCATCTTGACCCCACCGTTGTGTCGATGTAGTGACACTAGGGGTTCCTATAGGAAACACCGCAGGTGCTGAACCATGTCACGAGGTACAGAAGAGTGGACATGGGCAAGCTGCTGCATTCCTCACAGCGAGTGCTCAACCACGTCATGACCTTCTAGCAAGTTAAGTAAGGCATCTCCCTAGTCCCATTAATGGGGGTGGAGGCACTTACCCAAGGAGGCTACAGGTGGTGTCTTAACTGATTGCTGTTAAGCAATGTCAAGCCAAGCACTTTTCTAGATTAGCACTGGAAAGTGCTCTTCCCTCTCCAGGAAAGAGAGCACTATGGAGACCACATCCAGCCAAAGGGAGTTAGCATGAGGAGAATACCTCACATGGACTTACCAACAGGGAAGTTCACATATGGAATGATACCACAGGAGGACACTATCTATAGAGAGGATACACAGCACAGTGGCTGAGGCAGAGAAAGCTCTGACGAGGGGAAACATAGGGTTCAACTAAGGGGAACCAAACAGTGGAAACTCATCATATGGGATAACAAAGGGGGAATCACCATGCATGGAGCACTGAGCCCAAGCACACGGGCTCACCTGAAAAGGGGAATACCACAATTACTGGGCCTGGTGGCATCACTCCTCCACTGAGTTCGTCACCTGAACAGTGCTAAAAAACAAAAAAGTGCACATTATCACCTTTGAAAAAGGGGAAAGGTGCAATGCAAGCGGTACACCCAACCAGCCTCCCGGTTAACACTCGGGTCGAAACCGGGTCTATGCGTAGGTTATAAAACCTCGCAAAGGTATTGGGTGTAGCCAACCTGCAGCTCTGCATATGTCTGCAAGAGAGGCCCCCCTTGCCAGTGCCCAGTAGGACGCAACACCTCTAATAGAGTGCGCCCGGACTGCCAAGGGGCACAGCAAGTCCTGAGACTGATATGCGAGGAAAATGGCATCCATGATCCAATGGGATAATCTCTGCTTGGAGACAGATTTCCCCTTCTGCTGTCCTCCAAAACAGACAAAGAGCTGCTTTGAGCATCTAAAGCTCTGCGTGCGGTCCAGATAGATGTGCAGAGCGTGAACTAGACACAGCAATGACAAGGCTGGATCTTCCTCCTCTGAAGGGAGCGCTTGGAGGTTCACCACCTGGTCCCAAAAAGGAGTGGTGGGAAATTTGGGCACGTAACTGGGCCAGGGTCTCAAGATCACGTGAGAGTGTGCCAGCCCGAACTCCAAGCATTCGCTGGTAACAGAGAGCACCTGCAGGTCCCCCACCCTCTTGATGGAAGTGAGCGCCACCAGGAGGGCCATCTTCAGGAACAGAGTGCTGAGCTCAGCCTGCTCCAGGGGCTCAAAGAGGGCTCCCTGTAGGGCAGGTAGGACCACAGACAGATCCCAAGAGAGGATCAGGCGCGGTCTAGGAGGATTCAACCTCCCCGCGCCTTTGAGGAACCTGTTGTTCAGGTCGCGCTGTCGTGAGGGTCTCCCATCCAGTGTGTCATGGTGAGCTGCTATGGCAGCTATGTACACTTTCAGAGTAGAGGGAGACAGCCATCTCTCCAGCCCTTCCTGAAGGAAAGACAGTACAGACCTGACGGCACATCTCTGTGGGTCTTCCCCACAGGAAGAACACCAGTTAGCGAAAAGACGCCACTTCAAGGCATACAGCCGCCTAATAGAAGGGCCTTGGCCTGAGTGATCGTGTCTACCACCGCTGGCGGAAGACCAGCTAGATCTTCTGCGTCCCATCCAGGAGCCAGATATGGAGAGTCCAGAGGTACGGCCATGGGTGCTGGAGCATTCCCTGCCCCTGAGTGAGAAGGTCCTGCCTCAGGGAAATGCGCCAGGTAGGTGCTACTGTCAGGAGCATCAGATCCGAGAACCAAGTCCGGTTGGGCCAGTACGGCGCAACGAACAGGACTTGCTGCTCATCCTCTTTGACTTTTCACAGAGTCTGTGCAATGAGGCTCACAGGAGGAAACGCATTCTTGCGTAGCCTCCGAGGCCAGCTGTGCGCCAAGGCATCCGTGCCGAGGGGGGCCTCGGACAGGGAGTACCACAGGGGGCAGTGAGAGGAGTCTTGGGAGGCGAATAGGTCTACCTGCGCCTCCCCGAATCTCTCCCAAATCAGCTGGACTATGTCGGGGTGGATTCTCCACTCCCTGTGGAGCCTTACCTGCCATGAGAGCGCGTCTGCTGCATGGCTGAGGATGCCCGGAAGGTGAGTGGCCCGCAGAGACTTCAAGGTCTGCTGACGCCAAAGGAGGAGGCAGCAGGCAATTTGCGACATGCGACGCGAGCGTACGCAGCCTTGGTGGTTTATGTATACTACGGTTGCTGTGTTGTCAGTTCGGACCAACACATGCTTGCCCTGAATCAATGGCCGAAGCCTCCTCAGGGCCAGCAATACTGCCAGAAACTCTACGCAGTTGTTGTGCCATTGGAGTTGGGGCCCTGTCCAGAGCCCCGACACTGCCAGCCCGTTGCACACGGCACCGCAGCCCGAGTTCGAGGCATCCGTCGTGACCACGACGTGCCTTGAGACCTGCTCTAAGGGAACACCTGCCCATAGAAATGCCAGGTTCGACCAAGGGCTGAAAGTCTGACGGCACTGTAGCGTGATGATCACACGCCAGATGCCGTGGCGCCATGCCCAACTCGGGACTCGAGTCCATAACCAGTGCTGAAGCGGTCTCATATGCATCAACCCGAGGGGGAGAACCGCCACCGAGGATGCCATATGCCCCAGCAGCCTCTGAAAGTTTTTTTCACTGGCGCCACTACCTTCTGCCTGAAGGTCTTTCTCTGCGTCTCTCATCTCTGCAAGGTTAAGCCACAGGTGCCGCTCTTGGACCACAAGCGTGGACACTGTCCCTAAGGCGAGGTCAGTCGCAGTGCGCAGTTCCTGTATCAGCCCTGGGTCGGTCCTACCCTCGTGCAGATCTTTTAGCACCTTGGCCTGGTGGACCTGCAGGATGGCCATGGCGTGAAGGGTGGAAGCAGCCTTGTAAGCCTTCGTCATTAAAGAGGAAGAGAACTTACAGGCTTTGGAAGGGAGCCTTGGTTGGTCACGCCAGGTGGCTTCGCCCTGCGGGCATAAATGCACTGCTACGGTGCACTCTACCTGGGGGAGCTCGACATATCTGTTAGCCGCTCCGCCGTCGAGGGTAGTCAGAGTGGGCGAGCCTGCGAAGTGTGTACAGGCAGTGTACCCGGTGCCTTCTACGACTTCATTAGCTCCTCGTGCACTTCCGGGAAGAAAGGCACCAGGGCGGGGCGCGGCCATGAGTCGTGCTCCGAGCCCAGAAACCAATCATCCAGCCGCAAATGCTCAGGGCATTGTGGGGGGTTCTAATTCACCCCGATGTTTGCAGCCGCCTGGGCAAGCACGGCTACCATCTCAGCGTCCGCCTCATCCTGTGCTCTACCGCCACGACCGCAATGTTCTCATGGGCATATTCTCGTAATGAGAACACAACCCTTCCACGAAAGCCGCCTCAGCGTGCTGGCGCCCCAGACACTCGAGGCAGATTTCATGGGTATCCAAAGGGGAGAGATAACGGCCACATGCAGTAGCGCAAATGTGGAAGGACATCTTTAAAAAGATGCCAAGCATTTGTGCGAGCTCTTTTAGAAGGAAAATATACTCTTTTTTTTAATATACTCTTTTAGCACCTACAGACTCAGGCTGCTGAAGCGCCCAGGGGAAGCACAGCACTCAACGGTGTGAGGGTGACCGCTGATATGCAGCGTAAAAATCCAGCAGTGTTTCTTCGGCTCCAAAGAAAAAATCTGAATGAGTGAAGCACGCCATCTCCTTTTATACCCGTATGTCTGGGGTAGAGAGTGGCATGCAAATTCCACTTGCCAATTTTCATTGGTCTTTTATATTTTAAGAAAAGGTGATTGGGGCTCTCAAGATTGAACCCCTAGTGTCACTACATCGACACAACATCGAGTGAGTGACAGACAGGGAACCCCAAAGTTCTTAAGTAGGATGCCTTGTTTTCTCCGAATGGGGTCATAGCATATTTGATATGAAGGACGGTAAATCTGCTTCCTAAAAACAAAAAGGGTTTCCTTCCTCCTCTTCACCACCTCCCTTCTGAGGTGCTCCCATTTGGACCCCCAGAAGAAGTAAAACACTGCTCTCTCGACTCCTAAAAGAAAGAACTTTGGTGGGCTAAAAACAGAACAAAGTAGTAAAAAACAGTTGTAAAATCACAGCTTTATATATTAAAACGTTTCTCTCCAAAGTCAACTTTCTTAGCCCCCAGAAGCCCAGTCACTGTCTAACTTTCCCTATTGCGTCCGTCCAGTTCCTCTGTCCGCCCCCCTCTCTGTCAAACTTTAGTCCTAAAATCTTAATGTCTGTCTCCCTAAAGGTCATGTCTAGTCCTGCTGTGTCAACCTCTCCCCATGGTCCGAAGAGCTGGGCCTCAGACTTGTTTCTATTGAGCTTAGCTCCCGAGGTCCATCCATAATGGTCAGTCAAGTCAAGGGTTCTCCAGACTGATAAAAGGTTGGTTGTTAAAAGAGTCACGTCGTCCATGTATAAAACACATTTTACAGTCAGTTCTTTGGTACCCGGTATACTCAGTCCATTGACCCATTGGTCCCTTCTCAGGAGCTGTGCCAGTGGTTCGATACAAGCCACGTACAGGAGCGGGGATAATGGACACCCTTGATGGACACCGTTGCGTACACTTACCGCTTTTGTCAAGTGCTCATTAATAAGAATTCTGCTGGTTATGTCTTGATACAGCACCCCAACCCATGCTAAGAACCTCCCTGGCAACCCCATTTCAGGTACTGGTCAAATGCTTTCTCAAAATCTAAATTTAGAACTGTGAGCCGAATGTTTCTGTCTCTCACGTAACAGATTGCATCTCTGATTAATATCAGGCTGTCTGTGATCTTACTGTGATCACAGTGCATGCTTGATCTGGGTGGATCACGTCTTCTAAAATTTTTGACATATGGCCAGCTAAAAGTTTGCTAAAAGGTTTGCAGTTGAAGTTTAAAAGAGTGATCGGCCTCCAGTTCTTTATGTCTGTTTTGTCACCTTTCTTGTGACAAGTCTGTCAAATTCTTTTAAAACAGCCAATAAGTGGGTGCGCAGGGGCGGGGAGACCGCCGCTGGAGCGCCAAACCAGGAGTTAAATAAAAAGGTAACAAAAGATTCTCCTCCCGGCCCTCCACCGGGGGATGCTTACCAGCTCCAGAGCAGTGGGTTTCCTCGTTCCTGGGTCGCCCGTCTCAGAGGCACTTCGAAGCCTTTCTGGGGTTCTTGGCGGCCGGCCGTGAGACGGTTGGCATCTGCTTCCTGTGGTGGGCTCTACGCCGGGGCCGGGCCGCGGGGGTAGGCTACGGCGGAGCCGGTGCAGTCACCGCAGGAGGACGCCCTTGGCGATGAGCAGATGGGGTGCAGGATCTTGAGCCGTGCCGGGGCAGGATGTGTTGGATAGCTTCCATCTGCTGCTTCACCACCGAGAACTGCTGGGCAAAGTCCTCGATTGTGTCGCCAAACAGGCCAACCTGGGAAATGGGGGTGCCAAGGAACCGTGCCTTGTCGGCCTCTCCCATCTCGACTAGGTTGAGCCAAAGGTGGCGCTCCTGGACCACCAAGGTGGACATCGCCTGCCCGAGAGACCGCGCTGTGACCTTCGTTGCCCGGAGGGCGAGGGTGGTCGTCAAGCGCATTTCCTGCATCAATCCCGGGATGGAACAACCCTCGTGCACTTCCTTTAGCACCTTGGCTCGGTGGACTTGCAGGAGAGCCATGGCGTGCAGGGCGGAGGTGGCTTGTCCAGCGACACCGTAGGCCTTGGCCGTCAGGGACGACGTAAACCTACAGGCCTTGGATGGGAGCTTCGGGAGCCCGCGCCAGGTGGCAGCACTCTGCGGGCATAGGTGCACCGTGAGTGCCTTATCCACCGGGGGATCATCGAATACCCCTTGGCCGCCCCACCCTCGAGAGTAGTGAGGGCGGGGGAGCTGAAAGATCGGGACCGGCAGTAAAAGGTGCCTCCCACAACCTTGTCAGCTCCTCGTGCACTTCCGGGAAGAAAGGAACTGGGGCGGGGCGTGGCTGTGAGTGGCGCCGCGAGCCCAGGAACCAATCATCGAGCCGTGAGGGTTCAGGGGAGAGCGGAGGGTTCCACTCTAGCCCGACGCTTGTGGCTGCCCAGGAAAGCATGTCCTTCATCTCCGCATCAGCCTGTGACTGGGCGACCGTACCCGAGGGGGAAGCCCAGCTGAGGTTTCCGCATCCGACTGGATGAGCCCGCTCTCCGATGCTGCGCTCGAGAGGTTGAGCTCACCGTGAGATGAGCCGGCGGACTCATCCGGAAGCCCAATCGGGGCAAACGAGCGTACTGGGGAATGGGAGGTCCGTGGGGGCATACCCGGCGGAGGTGGTCCCATTGAAGTCCCCAAATCATCCCCATTGCTAGCCGTGCTGGCCTCATACCCGTAGGTAGAAGGACCGAGGCAGGGAGCCACTGGGGTGGCTTGCTTTCTTACAAAGGCAAGCCGCGAACGCAACGTTGCCATGGTCATGTTATCGCAATGAGTACATGACCCATCCACGAACGCTGTCTCCGCGTGGGTAGCGCCCAGACATGAAAAACATCGATTGTGACCATCAGAAGGCAAGAGATAACGACCGCAACCAGGAATAACACTCAAACGGAAAGGCATCTTTAAAAAGATGTTCCGTGTGTGCCATTCTTTTAGAGAAATATACTCTTTTTTTTTTCAGAAAATACTCTTTTATTTCTGCCGAAGCGCCCAGGGGAGTTCTCTGCAGTGCACCAGTGCAGAGGGGGAGAAGCTGCTGAAATGCGCCATCAGATCCAGCAGAAGTGAATGAACAGCCATGAGAATTCAGCTCATTGAGCATCAAACGTTCGGCTCCGAAGAGAAAATCTGAATGAGTGGTTGCATACCAGCTCCTTTTATACCCGTATGTTCGGGGGAGTGGTATGCAAATACCACTCACCAATTTTCATTGGCCTTTTTTCAAAGACAAGAGGTGTTTCGGACTTCCAAGAGTGACCCCTAGTGTCACTAAATCAACACAACGTCGAGTGAGTGACAGATAGGGAACTAATTCATGCGTTCATGACCTCAAGGCTAGATTATTGTAATGCATTACTGGGAGGATGTCCAGCAAGATCAATAAATAAACTTCAATTGGTTCAAAATACAGCAGCCAGAGTGCTGACGAGAACCAAGAAATATGATCATATTGGCCACATTTTATCATCGTTGCATTGGCTACCTGTTAAATTTCATATTAATTTTAAAATTCTGTTAACTACGTATAAAGCTTTGAATGGTCTAGCTCCGCAGTACTTAAGTGACCTTCTGACATGCTATATTCCATCATGTTCATTACGATAGCAAAATTCTGGCCTGTTAATAGTTCCTAGAATATCAAAATCCACTAAAGGAGGTAGATCCTTTTCATATTTGGCTTCTAAACTATGGAATATTCTCCCTAACACTGTTCGAGATGCAGACACACTCACTCAGTTTAAGTCTAGACTAAAGACTCATCTGTTTATCCAGGCATACACCTAATTTATCCTTCGACTCATAATTAGGCTGCTTTAGTTAGGTTACCAGAAATGGTGATCATGATCTATAACTCTGCAATAAATTTAATGGCAACTATGCTAATATTATTTTATTATTTTATTATTATTTGTTTCCCCGTCTCAACATTGGGACTCCTATCCTGAGGTCACCAGAACCGGCTGGATCCAGCTCCATTCCTGCTACGTGTTGGACTCCACTGCTACGTGTCGCTGTATGATGATGACTACTAGCAGCCGGTGCCAGCCAAACATCACTTCAGTCTATTACGATGGACTTCAGAGGATGAACTGATGCCAACTCCAACCATAAGACATGGGATACTTCATATGCTACTGCCTGAACCTTGGGTTTAGGGTAGACCTCACTGAAATTACCGGCCAGGTTGAACTGCGATGCACCTAACTGATCTCTGCCTGCATCACCTCGATCTAATGATGGACTACACTCTGGAAATGGAATACATAGACTATCAATTAATTGCCAACAAAACCCTTCATCAGCCAACTAACAAGGACAATTGTATCTATATGAACTTCTGCAGTTAATCCAGGATGGACTTCAAAGACATTAGTCATTAATCTTACAGTTCATTCAAAATCTTTGTTTTAAAAACTGACCCTTAACACTTTTAATAAGTGTTTAAAATTTTAATAATTTTAAACCATGACTTGCACTATACAAAAGTAATATTGTCATTATATTCATGATGTTAGCCAGAGGGGAACTGGCCTCCACATTGAGTCTGGTTTCTCCCAAGGTTATTTTTCTCCATTAACCAACATCTTATGGAGTTTTGTGTTCCTTGCCACAGTCACCTTCGGCTTGCTCACTGGGGTTATAAATACAATTATTATTTAATTAAATTTAATTATTTAATTTAAACACAATTCACAATTGTATTTTATCAAACTACACAATGATGACTCTAAGACATTATAGATATTACAGTTTTATCTTCTGTTAATGCCTGATCTTCTGTAAAGCTGCTTTGAAACGATGTGAAAGGCGCTATACAAATAAAAATGACTTGACTTCCTCCCTGGGGGTCCAAGGACCCGAGGAGTGTGTCTGGGAGGTGGCGGGCCAACCACGAACACACTATTTGTCAAATTTTCCACTATATTTCATCACTTCCACCAATCTATTAACTGTCCACTTCCAATTTATTGTATGAGCCCTCAAACACTAAATCCACCAAATTACTATTTGCCCACATCTGTTATTGTATGGGCCCAAAACTGGTTGGTAGATATAACACTTTCATGGTATTTTTGATATAAACACTTATTTAGTATTCAGCACAGTTCACTTAACCAATTGCATCTAGTTTTGACTCAAAATGTGTCTGTCCATGTAAGCACATTTTTTAATAGAATAAATGGTATGTGGGATCTCCATATCTCAGCTCTGGAAGAATCTAGAGACTCCATACCTGTGCTCAAATTTGGTAAAAAAACAAAACAAAACACAAATGAAAGGAATTGCCCTCAGGGCATCCAGTTTAACACATTTATCTAACTAACAAGTCACATAAAAGTGAATAATATGCTTCAAAACTGATTGTCAGACCGAGTCACGTGACGCAATGCGAGGTTCGGACGTGTGAACAGCGAGCTCTGCGCACTTTGCTGGTTTTAATACTTTTTATGTCATAAACCAGTAAGATTCGATACACCGTGATCCTTAACTTTTCTAGGAAGACAATATGTCAAAGAATTCAAAATCCTCGGGCTCTGGAGACATTAAAAAACACTTACGTGCTCAAGCTGATGCCCCTGACAAGGCCATGGACCAGGGACTCGATTTGGCCGGAGAAGTGAGGGAAATTTGGCGAGAATTGTTGAACTTGTCGGCAATGCTGACGAAGGTCATTGCTGACTTGGAGGATCTTACTGTAATACGTCGATCGATCACTGCCATGGAGACTAAATTCACTGAGGTGGTTACAAGAGTGGGGGATGTCAAGAAACAGACCGATTATCTGGAGTCACTGGAGAGGGAATTAGCTGCTAATCCGCTAGCGACCAAAGGGGATTTGGAGCGCATCTGAGAAAAGTTGGAGGATATTGAAAATCGTTGGCGGAATAACGTCCGGATTGTTGGAATTCCTGAGGCCGAAGACGGTCAAGATATGTTGAAATTCCTAGACGGGCTCCTTCCGAATCTGCTCGACATAACAGGCCATAAACTGGAAATCGAACAAGCTCACAAGGGTTCCGGCTCGGCAATCCGCTGAGGGAGACATGCCCCAATCAATTCTGGCCAAATTTCTGAGATCATCCAATAAAGATCTAGTGTTGCGCGAGGCGAGGAGTAAAGGAAGGCTTTCTTCCCAGACTTCGCGAATTCTACAAGAGAGAAACATGATAGTTTCTAGGAATACAAGAAACTCTTACATCAATGGAAGGTCGCTTTCGCACTGATGTTCCCTGCCAAATTGAGAATAGATGCTAAGGATGGCTGCAAAATATTTACATGTCCCCAACAAGTGATGTCCTTCATAAAGTCAATGGACTGAGTAAGTTATTTTGTGGTACTTGCATTACAGCCAAGTGGACCAACTCACTGAACATTCACTTGACCGCCCAAGGAAACTGAGTGCCTTTTTTGTTTCTTTTTGTGCTGGTTCCGCCTAGCGGCTGGAGTTTGTTTTGTGTAGTAACACTCCTTCAGGACAGTGTTGTGGATGAATCTGCACATTCTTTGTGCTTATGCCTCCTATTGGTTGGAGATCATTTTGTAGAGTATTTCTTGCAAGACATTGGAGTGATTAGGTCATTTGTTGCTCTCATGTAACAGCAGAATGGTCCGGCTCACTGAACATTTGTTTGACTGTTTGAATTTTTGTTTTTGTTTTTTGTGCTGGTTCCGTTGGCGGCTGGAGTTTGTTTTGTGGAGGAACACACCTTCGGGACAGTTATATGGATGAATCTACACGTTCTTTGTGTTTATTCCATCTATTGGCTGGAGTTTGCTTTATAGATTATCTTCTGTTGTGTAATTCTGTCTCATAAAATTTGTATAGAAACACCAGACTTGAGCAATCTGACAGCAAATTTGTCGCGGGGGCTCTTGTAGGCGTACATGGACTGTTTGAGTTTAGAGGGATGGACACCAGTTGGCTGGGTTAATGCAAATGTTTTTTTTGGTTCTGGGGAAAGTTTGGGGTTTGATTGTTGCCCTAATGTTGGAATTTGGTCTATAATTTTATTTTTGACACAATCTATTTTTTCTAATATGTCAAAATGCCAGATGTTAATATGAGTGGATTGTCTCTCTCCACGTGGAATGTGAATGGGTTGGGGAACCCTATAAAAAGAAGGAAGGTTATTTCTCTTCTTAAACATAAGAAATATGATATAGTGTTTCTTCAAGAAACGCATCTTTCCCAGAAGGAAGCTAAAAAATTGGGAAGATATGGGGTGGACATGTTTTCTTTAGTGCTGGCTCAAGTAAGAGCAGGGGAGTCATTACACTGATAAGTAAGCATCTATAATTAAAATATCTCAAACAGATGAAAGATAAATTAGGAAGAGTTATTATTGTTTTAGCAGAAAGTCTTATTTTGGCTAATATTTACGCATCTAACGTTGATGATCAGGGCTTTTTTATAGATCTTTTTTATACATGTTGCAAGCCACTGGCACCCCTCATGATCTAATATTGGGAGAACACTTTAATCTTTTGATGGACTCAGTCCTTGATCATAGTGAAGCAAAAGTGTGTAAGCCCCCTAGAGCAACACTGACGCTTCACAAGATGTTTAAAAATCTTGGTCTTACAGATATTTGGAAACTTTTGAACCCATCTGGTAGGGACTTTAAATTTTTTTCATCAGTCTATAATATTTATTCTAGAATAGATTTTTTTTATATCTAAGTCCCTCATTTCATCTGTTGTTGATTGCTCAATTGGAAATATTTTAGTCTCAGATCATGCCCTGGTGAGTTTAGAGGTGTTGCCACATATTGAGAAAAGGAAATCATATAGCTGCCGCTTTAATGTATCCCTTTTGCAAAATCCTGAATTCCAACAAATGTTAAAGGCTGAAATCAATGTTTATATGGAGACCAACAGGTCCTCAGTGTCCTCTGTGGGCCTGGCTTGGGAGGCACTTAAAGCGGTTCTTAGGGGCCGGATCATACAGTACGCCTCATTCACCAAAAACTACAAAGCACGAGAATTCATGGAGTTAGATGGGAATATTAAAAGTGCAGAGGCAGAGCTGAAGTGCTAAATGTCATCTGATGGCCTCAGAGAATTGACCCGATTGAAATACTATTTTGTCATGGAAGGTGGAGTTTTGGCTATTCAGGGCAAGACAGTCACACTTTGAGTCGGGGGACAAGGCAGGAAAACTCTGGCTAGATATATAAAACAGAGAGAGTCATTTTCTACCATTCCCTCAGTGAAATCTGCTGGTAGTGAATATTAGCCATTGATATTAATAATGCTTTTAAATAATTCTATCTTGATCTCTATAGTTCCACATCTTCGTCTACTGATGAAGATATTATAAACTTTGTGGAACCATCAGAACTCCCTAAACTCACAAATGAGCAAAAAAATTCTGTTGATTCTGAGATTAAAATGGAGGAGCTTGGCGAGGTAATTAAGGCCTTGCCTACAGGCAAGGCTGCAGGGCCAGATGGCTTTGCCGCTGAGTTATAAAAAATTTGCAAAGTCTGGGAACAAGAAAATGCTGTGGTGCTTCCAAGAAAGCCTTCCTTTACTCCTCACCTTGCGTAACACAAGATCTTTATCGGATGATCTCAGAAATTTGGCCAGAATTCAGCGGGGCTTGTCTCCCTCCTATCTCGGCCTTCTTCATGCTCAGGAATTCCAATAATTTGGACATTGTTTCGTCGATGTCGATTCTCCAGATCCTCCAATTTTTCCCAAACGCGTTCCAAATCTCCCTTGGTCGCTAGCGGATTAGCATATAATTCCCTCTCCAATGACTCCAGATAATTGATACGTCTCTGGACGTCCACAACTCTTGTAACCACCTCAGAGTATTTTGTCTCCATGGAAGTGATCGATCGACGTATTCAAATCAAATCAAAATCAAATCAAATCCCTTTATTGTCACTCAACCATATACACAAGTGCAGCAGTGCGTAAAAGTTACAATAAACATCTGAGATCTCAGAATTGGTAATATATGTACAATTTTAAAGGAAACATGAGTGAGCAGGCAAAACATTTCTTTTATTTATTATGGGATACATATTCAACTGTAGGTTATAATAGAATGGCACAATCATAAAACAAAACATGGCAACAAAGAAAAAAATGAAATGACCCCTGTTCAAAAGTCTGCATACCCTTAGTTCTTAATACTGTGTATTGCCCCCTTTAGCATCAATGACAGCGTGCAGTCTTTTGTAATAGTTGTCTATGAGACCCCAAATTCTTGCAGGTGGTATAGCTGCCCATTCGTCTTGGCAAAATGCCTCCAGGTCATGCAAAGTCTTCGGTCATCTTGCATGAACCGTACGTTTGATATCTCCCCAGAGTGGCTCGATGATATTAAGGTCAGGAGACTGTGATTGCAACTCCAGAACCTTCACCTTTTTCTGCTGCAACCACTGGAGGGTCAACTTGGTCTTGTGCTAAGGGTCATTGTCATGCTGGAAAGTCCAAGTGCGTCCCATGCGCAGCTTTCATGCAGAGGAATTCAAATTGTCTGCCAGTATTTTCTGATAACATGCTGTATTTGTTGGGCCTCATGTATTCAGATAGAGGACAAAGGCAGGCCTAACACAGTCGTAAAACCTAACTGAGGCCCACACACTCCGTCATAAATCTTACTGATAAAACCCGTGCCAAAATCAAAGGGAATCCAAAACAGACTACAAATCCCACGAAGCCTTGCTCACTAAAGGATTGAACTCTCAACTCCTATTGGAAGAGGCACACAACAGAACGGTCCCTCAACCATGACATCATTTGGAGTAGAAATACCTCTGAGATGCTTCCGGGATTTGCTTCCAGCAACTTTGCTCATTGTGCATAGACGCAGCTCATCGCTGCTCTCAGGTGTAGCCTCGTGGCACAAGGAAGTAACGTATGACTTGAAACTGTGGCCATACAATCTCCATCTCGCTGGACGAGTTGAGATTACTCTGTGTTCCACCGAACACTCTAACGGATCCAAAGGAGACCACCGAGCAATCCGCATCTTCATCCGTTTGCCTGCAGAAGTGAAATGATTTCTCTTCCCTCTTCAATCAAGTCGACGTCGCTGATTTCTCCGCCAGCCCGCCGAGAATCAGCAGCCGTACCGCCCGCTGACAGAGCAAGGAAATGGCCTTCCGTCATTACCCAAGCCTCGAGGAACTGAGTCAGAGTTAAAGGATAGATGAACACACATTCGTCTGTGTCCTCATATGATTCAAGTAAGAGGTTTACATCTGGGCAGAGATAGAATATTATAGTGTGTTATTCTTGTGTATCAAGGTTATTGCTTGTACAGTTTACGGACCGCCGAGTCTGCTCATTGCTGCTAATAATACTCAAGGTATTACTGTAATGTACTGTTATCACGAATGAGATCTGCTGTGTTGTAGTCCAACCACATTGGACTGTTGTGTATTTCCGCCAATGCGGGTGAGACCGGCACACTGAGTTTATCCATTAAAGAATCAAAGACCGCGGGACGGTTTACGAGCCATCCACTGCATCTCTGAGTGATAAACTAACAGCTGCTTTCTCTCCCACGATCAGGAAACCGGCTTTGGTGCCGCCACTTTATTCTCGCTCTCTTGTACTAACCACAAACACACGCGACCCCTCACAAACATTCTTGCACACACTTTTGGCTAGTAGATAACTTCGTGATAAAGCTCAGCTTTGTCCCTAAGTTATCATACAAGTGGAGACACGTGGCAAACGGGCAGATGCCATTAGCTGGCTTCACTCTGCCCACATTCGCGGCCATATTCTCTAGCCGGAAATCTCATGTGACGTACTCTCCATGAGAGTCAAGTCCGCCATTTTGTACGCGTTACACCTTACACACACACACACACACACACACACACACATTCACACACACACCTTCCTCCCATGTGTTATAGGCTTATTTTGGTTACCATATCTAATCATGTCACTGTAAGTCAGAAGTTTATTAACTGCATTGTATTGATTATTAATTGATATTACTGCATAAATAAACTTTGTTATATTTCAAAGAGAAGTGTTTTGGTTTGTTTTGCATACACCTGTGTCATTCTGACAGGGGATGTTAGTGCTCGGATTCAAGCCTTCATTGTTTCTTTTCGAAAATCGATATTCTTTGGATGTCGATTTTCCTAAGAGAACAATCTAATACTGAGACTGTTATACTATCTGGTTATTAGTCCCTGATTCCAGGGTGGATCCTTATTAATCCTTATTAATATTCTATTGATTTTTGATAATTGATAATTATCTTTGATGATTGTTGAATTTGAAGGATCAGTAAGCTAATGTTAATTTTAATCAATATTTCTTCGATGTTAATAATTGATGATTATCTTTGATAATTGTTGATTTAAAGGATTAAAAAAGCTAACATTGATTCTCAACAATGTTCTATTGATTTTAATAATTGATAATTATCTTTGATAATTATTAATTATTACTTATAACCAAACCCGCTCCTGAACGTGGCGCACTTCATTTAATGGTGCGCCGTGTGAGGTTATGTTGAGGTTATATGAGTTAGATTCTATTATTTAATTTAAATATTAATTAATAATTAATTATTTCTGATAGTAACACTGATCTAAACAAACAGTAGAACCTACATATTCATCTTGGCATCAATTTTCATAAGATTCCCTGTGCCTTTAGAGCTCACACACCCCCAAAACATCAGTGAGCCACCACCATGCTTCACAGTGGGGATGGTATTCTTTTCACTATAGGCCTAGTTGACCCCTTTCCAAACATAGCACTTATGATTGTGACCATAAAGCTCTATTTTGGTCTCGTCACTCCAAATTACAGTGTGCCAGAAGCTGTGAGGCATGTCAAGGTATTGTTGGACATATTGTAACCAGGCTTTTTTGTGGCATTGGTGCAGTAAAGGCTTCTCTCTGGCAACTCGACCATGCAGCTAATTTTTTTCAAGTAACGTCGTATTGTGCTCTTTGAATCAACCACACCGTCTTTTTCCAGAGCAGCCTGTATTTCTCCTATGGTTACCTGTGGGTTTTTCTTTGTATCCCGAACAATTTTTCTGGCAATTGTGGCTGAAATCTTTCTTGGTCTACCTGACCTTGGCTTGGTATTAAGAGATCACCCAAATTTTCCACTTCTTAATAAGTGATTGAACAGTACTGACTTGCATGTTCAAGGCTTTGGATATCTTTTTATATCCTTTTCCATCTTTATAAAGTTCCATTACTTTGTTACACAGGTCTTTTGACAGTTCTTTTTTGCTCTCCATGGCTCAGCCTGCTTAGTGCATCCACATGAGAGCTAACAAACTCATTGACTATTGATACACAGACACTAATTGCAATTTAAAAAGCCACAGGTGTGGGAAATTAACCTTTAATTGCCATTTAAACCTGTGTGTGTCACCTTGTGTGTCTGTAACAAGGCCAAACATTCAAGGGTATGTAAACTTTTGATCAGGGCCATTTGGGTGATTTCTGTTATCATTATGATTTAAAAAGGAGCCAAACAACTATGTGTTAATAAATAGCTTCATATGATCACTATCCTTAAATAAAAGACAGTTTATTTTTTTTATTTTTTTATTTTTTTTTTGCATGATCAGTCATATTTTCAAAATCAATGCCAAAATTTCACAATTTCTGCCAGTGTATGCAAACTTTTGAGCACAACTGTAGATGTCCTGGAGGGAGGGAAGTTCACATCCGATGATATGTCTGGCAGTTTGCACCACACTTTGCAGGGCTTTGCGGTTGAGGGCGGTGCTGTTGCCGTACCAGGTGGTGATGCAGCCAATCAGGATGCTCTCTACAGTGCTGGTGTAGAACCATGTGAGGATGTGGTGGTTCATTCCAAACTTCCTCAGCTGTCTCAGGAAGAAGAGGCGCTGGTGAGCCTTCTTCACAACGGCCTAAGTGTGGATGGACCATGTGTGTTCCTCAGTGATGTGGACACCAAGGAACTTGAAGCGGCTGACTCTCTCCACCGGTGCTCCATTGATGGTGATGGGGCTGTGTTCTCTGTCTTTTCTCCTGAAGTCCACCACAAGCTCCTTGGTCTTACTGACTTTGAGGGAGAGGTTGTGCTCCTGACACCAGCAAGTCAGAGTGTGCACCTCCTCTCTATAGGCTGTTTCATCATTGTCAGTGATCAGACCTACCACCGTCATGTCGTCAGCAAACTTAATGATGGCATTGGAGCTATGTGTTGCCACACAGTCATATTAGTACAGGGAACACAGGAGTGGGCTGAGAACACAGCCCTGCAGGGCTCCAGTGTTGAGGGTCAGCGATGAGATGTTGCTGCCCATTCTAACCACCAGGCGTCTGCTTGACAGGAAGTGCAGGATCCAGCTGCACAGTGAGCTGTTTAAGCCCAGAGCCTGGAGTTTCACATCAAGCTTAGAGGGCACTATGGTGTTGAATGCTGACCTGTAGTCTACAAATAGCATTCTCACATATGTGTTCCTTTTTTCCAGGTGGGAGAGAGCAGTGTGTAGTTTAAATGCAATGGCATCATCAGTGGAGTGGTTGTTGCGGTATGCAAACTGCAGCAAGTCCAGTGATGCAGGCAGCACAGAGCAGATATAATCTCTGATTAGCCTCTCAAAGCATTTGCTGATGATGGGGGTCAGAGCAACAGGATGCCAGTCATTTAAGCAAGTGATTTTGGATTGCTTTGGTACAGGCACAATGGTGGACGTTTTAAAGCATGTGGGGACCACAGACAAGGAGAGGTTGAAAATATCCGTAAAAAACACCAGCCAGTTGGTTCGCGCACGCTCTGATGACATGGCCTGGAATGCCGTCTGGACCCACAGCTTTACGGATATTCACCCATCAGAAGGATCGGGTTACGTCCACTACAGAGACGGAGAGTGAACTAACCTCTGTAGCTTCGGCCACGAGAGTTCTCTCCACGAGGGTGGTGTTATTTTCCTATAAAAATTATTAAGCTCAACCGGGAGAGAGGCAGCAGTGTTCATGGTGGAGTTTTTATTCCCTTTGAAGTCTGTGATGATATTAATTCCCTGCCACATGCTTCTAGAGTCGGTGGTGTTGAACTGTCCTTCAATCTTGTCCCTGTACTGGCGTTTAGCTGCTCTGATAGTTTTGCAGAGGGCATAAATGGATGGTTTATGCTCCTCCGCATTCCTGGAATTAAAAGTGGAGGTCCATGCATTAAGTGCCACACAAACATCGCTGTTAATCCACGGTTTCTGGTTGGGGTAGATCCATATTGTTTTGGTCGGCACTACATCATCTATGCACTTCCTGATGAAACACATTACGGTATCAGCGTAGACCTCGATGTCGTCATCAGAGACGGACCGGAACATCTCCCAGTCTGCGTGATCAAAACAGTCTTACAGCGCTGGACGTTTTGAGGGTGGGTGCTTCCTGTTTCACTTTCTGCCTGTAAGCGGACAGAAGCAGAATGGAAGAGTGGTCCAATTTGCCAAATGGTGGGCGGGGGAGGGATTTGTATCCGTACTGGTAGGGAGAGTAGCAATGGTCCAAAACCCGATCCCCTCATGTGTTGAATCTGATGTGTTGGTACTATTTTGGTGCTATTGACTTGAAGTTGGCTTTGTTAAAGGCCCCGGTCACAAAGAACGCAGCCTCAGGGTGCGTGGTTTCCTGTTCGCTTATATTCCCATACAGTTCCTTGAGTGCCCGGTCTGTGTCGGCTTGTGGCGGGTTGTACACAGCTGTGATAATGACCGCTGTGAATTCCCTTGGTAGCCAGAATGGCCAACACAGAAGCATGAGAAATTCCAGATCAGGAGAGCAGAAAGACTTGATAGAATGTACGTTCCTCTGATCTCATCAGGATTTGTTGATCATAAAACATACACCGCCACCTCTGCTTTTACCTGAGAGGTCTTTCACTCTGTCTGCTTGGTCCACTGAGAACCCCATGGGTTTGATGGCTGAGTCTGGAATTTCCGCAGTCATCCAAGTTTCTGTAAGGCAGATAATGCAGTAGTCCCTCATCTCTTGTTGGAAAGAGATCTGTGCTCTCAGCTCGCAGAGCTTGTTGTCTAGAGACTGAATATTTGCCAGTAGAATGCTGGGTAGCGGGGGTCGATTTGCGTGACGTCTTAGTCTGACGAGAACGCCGGCTCTCCTTCCCCTTTTCTGGCTATGTTTCCGACAGCCAGGCTGTCCAGACAAAAGGCTCCGCTGTCGTGTTTGAAAAGAGCGGGTTGCATTGAGGTATTTAAAGTCTGGTTTTCAGTGTGCTATTGCAGAACCAGTGTCCAATAGTGTTTGGTTTGTCTATCATAGACAATAAGGCAGACAACATCCTAGACAAAAAACATAAGAATTGTAGCCAAAACAAACAAAAAACTGCAATATTGGGTCGGAGCTCACAACGCAGCAGCCATACTTGGTGCCATCTTGAACATGTTGAGCACCATCTTGAACACAGCAAGATCGTACAGCAAGATCCTCCAAGTCTGCAACGAGCTTCATCAGCATTGCCGACACATTCATCAATTCACGCTGGATTTCTTTCAGTTCACCGTCCGAATTGAGTCCGGAGCTTCCGGCCTGCCGCTGAGGGGAATCAGCCTGAGCATGTAAGTGTCTTTTAATATCTCCAGAGCCCGAGTGTCATATATTCCCTGTTTTTTTCTAGACTTTTATGTTGAAATTATTGTTTAGTTCCCTGTTCCTGTTTCATGTGTTAGTTTTGTAGTCCTTTGTAGTTTTATTTCATGATTGGTTCTCCCTGATTGTTTCCCCAGGTGTTCCTCGTTTTCCCTTGTGTATTTAAGCCCTTGTTTCCCCTGGTTATTTTGTCAGTCTTCACATGTTTTTTTTGTTATGCTCTGTACTTGGTTCCCTCCATGTTTTGTTTTCTATACATTCTGAGTTACTTTGTTTATCTTTGTTAATTAAAGTTGCATTTAGATCATCATTTCTCGCCTGCCTCGTTACACCGAGAATTTTGAATTCTTTGACTTATTGTCTTCCCAAAACAATTAAGGATCAGGGTGTATCGAATCTCACCAGGTTGTGACACAAATATGATTAAAACTCGCAAAGTGCACAGAGCTCGCCATTCACAAGTCCGACCCTTGCATGGCGCCCATGAGACTCATCCAGACAGATAGTTTTAAGGGGATGGAGGTCGGCTGGAGCGCCCCCATTTCAGGAGTGGTGCTCAAAGATGGGGAGGGTGACAGCTTTTGAAGAAGGGTCATCTAGAAGACTAGGGAAATTGGAATCGTTTGTGGGGAAATGGGGTGGATATCTGGCATTTTTGGAGGGCTCTCGGGGAGGGGCAAAGGAGAGAAAGGTGTAGTTGTTAATATGTGTGGTTATTATATATATATTTTTTGTTTTGTTTTTTGTTCTTTTTGTGTGTGTCTATAATCATGTATGACCACTGGGATGTTCTTGGGGGCCAGGGTGGGGTTAAATGTTGATTCTGTGTATATATGTTTAGTTTTTTCTGTGTTTAATATGTGAATCAATAAAAAAATGTTAATCAGAAAAAAACAAAACAAAACTGATTGTCCATGGACCACCTTTCTGGTGGCCGTTAAATAAATTGTACTTGGGCACTTATTGTATGACTCAGTGAAAATACCCTTAATTGTGGTTGAAAGACCACGTAGCTTTGAATGCTTCATTAGTGAGCCTTCATAAACAAAAACAAAAATCAAGAAAAATATTCAAGAGAAGTTACACACACGTCATCCAATTGAGCACTTAATGAGGTCATATATATACTTCAAACATCACACACTGTCTAAGGACCCCCTCGGAAGATATACTCAGTTTCAAATTGGAGTAATTTGGACCTTTCTGAGTGCTGTCTATGAAACACCCATAGAAATTAATTGTATAAATTGTACGTGGGCTTCGCCCTGGCAATGCTATTCTATGGCCTAGAGACCCCAAATTTCACATGGTGACCTGTCTAGTGCCCCTTATCAACATACTCAGAGGAATAAGGCCTAGGATGCGAAAAAATATGTTTTATTATTTTTCACAGATCTCTATCTCTGCCATAGAAGCCTATGAGACAAAGTGCCTGGGAGGCCAGAAAGCAGCAGTATATTCATCAAAGTGAATAATACTAAATTATCGTTGACGGCCTTCAAATTCAGGGGCCTGATTCGGTGGCCCGTGAAGGTTGATAAGCTGGAGTTTCAATATCCTGTGACCTTTTGACCTCTCTTTTCTTTATGTCCCACTTGCACATTAAACCAATGCAATTTTCATAAGGGGTCTGTGAACAACATCCCTAATTTGGCCAATTATAGTTGTGGCCAAAAATATTGGCACCACTGGAAAATATTAACAAACATAAATGTCTTTTATTGTTTGTCCTTTTGATCTTTTATTCAAAATATTCACAAAAATCTAACCTTTAATTGAAATAAACTAATAAAAATCTCATAGTTAAATAAATATTTTTCTCCAAAACATGTTTAATTCTTTACATGTTTTAGTACACCTGGGTCACTAGGAACATAAAATTCACAGGGGTATAAATATGAGGTAACACACAAGCCAAATTCCCAAATTCATCCATCACAATGGGTAAGACCAAAGAATAAAGTTATGATGTGTGGCAAAATGTTGTTGAGCTTCACAAAATGGGAAGTGGCTGTAAGATAATAGCTAAAGCATTGAAAATACCCATTTAAACCATCAGGGCAATAATTAAGAAGTTAAAATCAACTGGAGATGTTAAGAATCGTCCTGGAAGAGGACGTGTGACTATATTGTCTCCACAAATGGTGTGGAGGATGGTTCTAGTGGCCAAAAGGAGCTGGAGAATTGCAGAAATTAGTTGGGTCTTGGGGTCAGAAAGTCTCCAGAACTACAATCAGACATCACCTACATCACAACAAGTTGTTTGGGAGGGTTTCAAGGAAAAAGCCTCTGCTCTCATCCAGCAACAAACTCAAGTGTCTTCAGTTTGCCAGACACTACTGAAACTTCAAATGTGACCTGGTTGTATTGTCAGATGATACAAAATAGAGATTTTTGGCAGCAAACACCAGAGCTGGGTTTGGCACACACAGAGAGGTAGCTATATGGAAAAGTACTCCATCCCCACAGTTAAATATGGTGGTGGATCTTTAATGTTGTGAGACTGTTTTTATGCCAGAGGTCCTGGACATCTTGTTCAGATACATGGCATCATGGACTCATCAAATACCAACATATAAAACATTTCTGCCAGAAAGGTTCAAATGGGCCCTGGTTGGAACTTCAAGCAGGACAATGATTCAAAACACACATCAAAATCAACACAAATATGGTTCACTCTTCAAAACATCAAAGTTCTGCCATGGCCATCCCAGTCCCCTGACCTGAACCCCACAGAAATCCTGTGGGGTAAATTGAAGAGATGAGTCCACCAGCGTGGACCTTGGAATTGGAAGGATCTTGAGAGATTCAATCAAAATCAAATCAAATCACTTTATTGTCACTCAACCATATACACAAGTGCAACAGTGGGTGAAAGCCTTGGGTGCAGTTCCAAGCAACATAGCAGTCATGACAGTGATGAGACATATACCAATTTACAACAAACATCAGATTTACACAACACAATTTACGAAACTAATATACACATAATTACAACACAATATACAAATAATAATATGCTATGTACAGTATACAGTACACACAATATGGAATACACAGTATACAATAAAAATAATATATATAAAAGTGCAGTAAGTTGTATAGTGGTTCAAGATTCTGTATGGAGGAATGGTCTCAGATCCCTTGCCATGTGTTCTCCAACCTCATTAGGCATTATAAGAGAAGACTTAGAGCTGTTATCTTAGCAAATGGAGGTTGCACAAAGTATTGAATAAAAGGGTGCCAATAATTATGCCACATATATTTGACAAAAATGTTTTTTGATAAAAATTGTTTTGTGTCTGCAAATGTGTGATATCAATTAGAGGGTATATTTTTGTGGATAGTTTCAATGAAAGATCAAAAGGATAAACAATAAAGACCTATTTTTCACAGCCTTCTTTGCTCATATTTACCAAGGTTGCCAATATTTTTGGCCACAACTGTAAGTGGAAAAAAAAGGTAGAAAGGTCTCAGAACTCTGGACACTGTCTAATGGCACCCTGACAAGACACATATGTCAGTTTCGGGACGCTCTGACCTTTCTGAGCAATGTCCACCAACCCCTAATAAAAGTTGAGATGTAGATGAGATTTTTTTCTTGAAAGGTCCCAGAGGCCCTAATTTCACATGGTGGTAGCCTGAGGTCTCTCGACAGACATATCAAGAGCACAAGGCTCTAGATAAAAGTAAGTACTTTTTGGAATTTATGCAAGAATCTCACAAAGGCCTCTTGAATGTTCCAAGTCAGTTAGGTTTAGGGTTAAGAAGTAGGGCTAAAAAAATGCACTCAGGAAGTTTCTAGAGCCACAAAATTTTATGGACTGATTTGGAGGCCCGTGAGGCTTTAAAGATCCTGTGACCTTTTGACCCCTCTTTCCATCCCACTCGCCCATTAAACCAATGCAATTTTCATAAGGAGTCCATTGACGACATGACTAATTGGGCCAATTAAGTGTTAAAAAAGGTCAAAGGGTCACGGAACTCTGGATACGGTTATAGGACACCCTGACAAAACATATAGGACAGGTTTGGGACACTCTGGCCTTTCTGGGCTATGTCCACCAACCACTTATGAAAATGAATGGAATAAGTTGCATGTGGGATTTTACTAGAAAGGTCCTACAGGCCCCAAACTATTCATGGTGGTAGCCTGAGCTCCCTCAAGCATCATATTGAGAGGACAAGTCTCTGGTAAGAAGAAAATTTATGGGGGACAATTGTGTAACAATCTCACACTGCCCTATGTCTCTCAGAGTTTCATGCATGAGCAAAGTCAATTGAGGAAAAGGAATTTCCTAGAGCCTCGGAATTTGGGGCCCTGATCAGACTACAGCGATGCAGAATTTCTAGATCTTGCGACCTTTTGACCCCACTCTTCTAGACATCCCACTGGCCCATTAAACCAATGCAATTTTCATAAGGGTTTGTGGACACTGTCCCTAAATGGGACAATTTAGGTTAAAGTTCAAAGGGTCACGGACCTCTGGACACCGTCTAAGGACACGGTGACAAGACATGTATGTCAATTTCAGGCCACTTGGACCTTTCAGTGTGTCCACAAAACATCTGTAGGACTCTATGAGACAGTCTGCCTGGCAGGCCCATGTGCACCAGTTTATTCACAGAAGGCTAATAGACTCAGCAAGCATCTAGAGCCTTCTCCTTCAGGGGCCTGATTCGGGGGCCCCTGACAGGTGAGAATTTCAAAGTTTTTGGTCATGTGACCTTTGGAACCCTCTTTTTTAGACATCCCACTTGCCCACTAAACCAATGTAATACCATAGGGCAGTGGTTCCCAATCCTGTTCCTGGAGGCCCCCCAACACTACACACTTAGGATATCTCCCTAATCAAACACACCTGATTCAAATAATTACCTCATTACGTAAGACTCCACATCCTGAATTGGGTGTGTCAGATTAGGGAGATATACAAAATGTGCAGTGTTGGGGAGCCTCCAGGAGCAGGGTTGGGAACCACTGCCATAGCACCAAATTTCAGGATGTCCACAAAACCCCTAAAACCTGGAGGCTTTAAATGCTTCATCCCTGGGTCCTCAGAAACAACATATTAAAAATCCATGACAGTCAGTGATTGGGAAGTACTTAAAAAAAATCAAGAAAAATATTATGGGCGGAGTTGCGTTCTGACGTGTGAACGGCGAGCTCTGTGCACTTTGCTAGTTTTAATACTTTTTGCATCATAAACCGATGAGATTTGATACAACCTATTCCATAACTGTTCTATGAAGACAATATGTCAAAGAATTGAAAATCCTCGGGCTCTGTAGACATTAAAAGATACTTACGTGCTCAAGCTGAAGCCCCTGAGCACCAGGCCGTAAACCAAGGACTCAATTTGACCAGTGAGGTGAAAGTGATTCAGCGTCAATGGTTGAACATTATGGCAATGCTGATGAAGGTCGTTGCTGACTTGGAGGATCTTGCTGTAATACATTGATCGATCACTGCCATGGAGACGAAATTCACTGAGTTGGTTACAAGAGTGGCAGATGTTGAGAAACAGATAGATTATTTGGAGTCATCGGAGAGGGAATTAGCTGCTAATCCACTAGTGACAAAGGCAGACTTGGAGCGCATCTGGGAAAAGTTGGATGACCTTGAAAATTGTAACGGGTGAAACAACGTCCGTATTGTTGGAATTCCTGAGGACGAAGAAAGCCGAGATATGGTGAAATTCATAGACGAGCTCTTCCCAAGTCTGGGAAGTCGAACGAGCTCACAGAGTTATGGCTCAGAGATCCGCAGAGGGAGACAGGCCCCAATCAATTCTGGCCAAATTTCTGAGATCATCCGATAAAGATCTCGTGTTACACAAGGCGAGGAGTAACAGAAGGTTTTCTTGGAAGAACTGCAGCATTTTCTTGTTCCCAGACTTTGCGAATTCAACAAGAGTGAAACGTGACTGATTCAAGGAATGCAAGAACTCACATGAACGGAAGGTCGCTTTTGCACTGATGTTCCCAGCCAAATTGAGAATGGATACCAAGGATGGCCACAAAATATTTACATGCCCACAGCAAGCAATGTCCTTCATAAAGTCAATGACTGAGTAAGTTATTTGTGGTTCTCATGTTGCAGCCGAGTGAACATTGACTTGAGGAAATGAGCGCCTTTTTTGTTTCTTTTGTGCTGGTTCCGCCTAGCGGCTGGAGTTTGTTTTGTGGAATAACACTCCTTCGGGACAGTTGTGGATAAATCTGCATGTTCTTATGCCTTCTGTTGGCTGGAGTTTGTTTTATAGATTATTTTCTGTTGTGGAATTCTGTTTCACAAAATGTGTATAGAAACACCGGACTTGAGCAATCCAATGGCAAAGTTGTCGCGGGGACTCTTGTAGGCATACACAGACTGAATGAGTTTAGAGGGATGGACGGCCGTTGGGGCTGTTGTGCACAGGGTTTTTTTTTTTTTTTTTTTTTTAGGGGGAAGTTTGTGGTTTGATTGTTGCACTAATGTTGGAATGTGGTCATTATAATTTTATTTTTGACACAAAATCTATTCTTTCTAATATGTCAAAATGTAAAATGTTAATATGAGTGGATTGTTTCTCTCCATGTGGAATGTGAATGGGTTGGGGCACCCCATAAAAAGAAGGAAGGTTATTTCTTTTCTTAAACGTAAGAAATATGATATAGTGTTTCTTCAAGAAACGCATCTTTCCCCGCAGGAAGCTGAAAAATTTGGGAAGATATGGGGTGGACATGTTTTCTTTAGTGCTGTCTCAAGTAAGAGCAGGGGAGTCATTTCACTGATAAGCACCTACAATTCAAATGTCTCAAACAGATTAGAGATAAATTAGGAAGAGTCATTATTATTTTAGCAGAAATTCAGGGGCTAAAATTGATTTTGGCTAATATTTACGCACCTAACGCTGATGATCAGGGCTTTTTTATAGATCTTGAAGGGATGTTGCAAGCTGCTGGCACCCCTCATGATATAATATTGGGAGGAGACTTTAATCTATTGATGGACTCAGTCCTTGATCATAGTGAAGCAAAAGTGTATAAACCCCCTAGAGCAACGTCATTGTTACTGGTGTAACCTCCGTTCCCTGATGGAGGGAACGAGATGTTGGTGTCGATGTAGTGACACTAGGGGTCACTCTTGGGAGCCCGAGACACCTCTGGTCGTTGATAAAAGGCCAATGAAAATTGGCAAGTGGTATTTGCATGCCACTCCCCCGAACATACTGGTATAAAAGGAGCTGGTATGCAACCACTCATTCAGGTTTACACTGAGGAGCAAATATAAGGTCCGGCCATTTCAGCGGGTAGTTCAGCGTTGTGGCAGGAGGGACCAACATCTCGTTCCCTCCATCAGGGAACGGAGGTTACACCAGTAACCATGACTTCCCTATCTGTCACTCACTCGACGTTGGTGTCGATGTAGTGACACTAGGGGTCCCTATACAAAACGCCACAAGGCTGAACTGTGTTACGTGAACTGGCGGTGTGTGGTGGGCAGACTTTCTGTGTGCCTCATAGCCAGCACACCAGGTCGACACGTAACCTCCCCCAACATAGTTATGAGTGTCGAACGGCCCTTTTTGGGGACAAGACGACTACCCAAAGATAGAGACAGGCTTAACCCAGTCGTGGCCTCTTTTCCCCTTCTCTTTTTCCACTCCCTAAAAAAAGGAAGGGGGATTATCCGACTGGGCCGCCAGGTCTAGTCAGGGGGTGTCCCTCCCAAGGGGAGGACACCGTGGAGACCACACCTCGCCCCAGAGAGGGGGGGATATTTAAGTGGAAAAATACATCACATGGTCTTTCCAACCATGTGGAGAGCCTTCAAGGTAGATCCTGCCCAATGGGGGAGGAGGTACTACAACATGGAGACTGGGGCAGAGGGGCTCTGCCCAAGGAAGACGCAGTTTGCCAGCAGGGAAACGAATTAGCGGAAGATATAGATCGTATGGGGTTAGCCTTACAGGGAACCACCACATGCGGAGCACCTACCCCAGAACCGGGCTCTTAGTTAGCACGTGTACTGGGCCGGCAGTGAGTCTCTCCGAAAACTCGACTGCCACAGGGCTCGGAGGAAGTCAACCAGGAACAAGTTTTGTGAAAACTACTGGGAATTAACAGCGCATGTCTTCAGCTCAAAAGGAGGTGGAAGGCGCTATGTGCAAGCGATACACCCGGCCGGCTATCTCGGGCTTATCCGCTTAAGTTGCGTGCCACTACCTGGGACAAAACCGGTTCCACCCGGAGGTTGTAGAACCTTGCAAAGGTGTTGGGTGTTGCCCAGCCCGCTGCTCTACAAATGTCTGTTAGAGAGGCACCTCTGGCCAGGGCCCAAGAAGCCGCTACACCACGGGTAAAATGGGCTCGTAGCCCTACCAGGGGCGGCATGTCTTGGGCGAGATATGCCATAGATATGGCATCAACAAGCCAGTGGGCGATCCTCTGCTTGGAGACAGCGCTTCCTTTCCGCTGTGCACCAAAGCAGACAAAGAGCTGCTCAGAGTCTAAAGCTCTGCGTGCGATCCAAATAGATGCGCAAAGCGCGCACCGGACACAGCAATGCCAGGGCTGGGTCTGCCTCCTCCTGGGGCAGCGCTTGCAGGTTCACCACCTGGTCCCTAAAAGGAGTGGTGGGAACCTTGGGCACATAGCCCAGTCGGGGTCTCAGGATCACGTGAGAATAGCCCAGACCGAACTCCAGGCACGTTTCGCTGACAGAGAATGCTTGCAGGTCACCTACCCTCTTGATGGAAGTGAGCGCAGTCAGGAGGGCAGTCTTCAGGGAGAGTGCCTTAAGCTCGACTGACTGCAAAGGCTCAAAGGGGGCTCTCTGTAGGCCTTGAAGAACTACGGAGAGATCCCATGAGGGAACGATGGGCGGTCTGGAGGGATTCAGCCTCCTGGCGCCTCTTAGGAACCTGATGATCAGGTCGTGCTTCCCTAAGGACTTACCATCAACTGCGTCGTGGTGTACTGCTATGGCAGCAACGTACACCTTCAAGGTGGAAGGGGACAGCCTCCCTTCCAACCTCTCCTGCAGGAAGGAAAGCACTGATCCGACTGCACATCTCTGGGGGTCTTCGTGTCGAGAAGAACACCACTTAGCGAACAGACGCCACTTAAAGGCATACAGGCGCCTCGTAGAGGGGGCCCTAGCCTGAGTGATCGTGTCTACCACCGTGGGTGGTAGGCCACTTAGGTCTTCCGCATCCGGTCCAGGGACCAGACATGGAGATTCCAGAGGTCTGGGCGAGGGTGCCAGAGGGTGTCCCGTCCCTGAGAAAGAAGGTCCTTCCTCAGGGGAATTTGCCAGGGTGGAGCTGTCACGAGGAGCGTGAGGTCTGAGAACCACGTCTGGGTGGACCAGTAGAGTGCTACCAGGACGACCTGCTCCTCGTCCTCCCTGAACTTGACAGAGTCTGTGGAAGTAGGCTCACTGGGGGAAACGCGTATTTGCGAATGCCAGGGGGCCAGCTGTGTGCCAGCGCGTCTATGTCGAGGGGAGCCTCGGTGAGGGCGTACCAGAGCGGGCAGTGGGAGGATTCTTGGGAGGTGAACAGGTCCACCTGTGCATGACCGAATCGACTCCAAATCAGCTGGACCACCTGAGGGTGGAGTCTCCACTCTCCCCTGAGGGAAACCTGCCGTGACAGCGTGTTCGCTGTAGTGTTGAGGTTGCCCGGGATATGAGTGGCTCGCAGCGACTTGAGGTGCTGCTGACTCCGGAGGAGGAGACGGCGGGCGAGTTGTGACATACAGCGGGAGCGCAGACCACCTTGGCGGTTGACATATGCTACCGCTGCCGTGCTGTCTGTCCGAACTAGCACATGCTTGCCCTGGATCAACGGCCTGAACCTCACAGGGCGAGCAGAATTGCCAGTAACTCGAGGCAGTTGATGTGCCAACGCAGCCACGGACCCGTCCAGAGGCCGGTGGCTGCGTGCCCATTGCAAACAGCGCCCCAGCCCATTTTGGAGGCGTCTGTCATGACCACGACGCGCCTGGAGACTAGTTCTAGGGGAACACCTGCTTGGAGAAACGAGAGGTCGGTCCAAGGGCTGAAAAGACGGTGACAGACCGACGTAATGGCCACGCGGTGTGTCCCGTGGTGCCATGCCTGTCTCGGGACTCGAGTCTGGAGCCAGTGCTGAAGCGGCCTCATATGCATCATCCCAAGCGGGGTGGCCACCGCCGAGGATGCCATATGCCCCAGGAGCCTCTGAAAATGTTTCAGTGGAACCGCTGTTTTCTGTTTGAACGCCTTCAAACAGGCCAGCACCGACTGGGTGCACTCGTTCATAAGGCGCGCCATCAGGGAGACTGAGTCCAACTCCAAACCGAGAAAAGAGATGCTCTGAACCGGGAGGAGCTTGCTCTTTTCCCAGTTGACCCGAAGCCCTAGTCGGCTGAGGTGCGAGAGCACCAGGTCCCTGTGTGCGCATAACACGTCTCAAGAGTGAGCTAAGGTTAGCCAGTCGTCGAGATAGTTGAGAATGCGAATGCCCACCTCCCTTAACGGGGCAAGGGCAGCCTCTGCGATCTTCGTAAAGACACGAGGAGACAGGGACAGGCTGAAAGGGAGGACTTTGTACTGATACGCCTGACCCTCGAACGCGAACCGCAGGAAGGGTCTGTGTCGAGGAAGGATCGAGACGTGAAAGTACGCGTTGTTCAGGTCTACCGCCACGAACCAATCTTGATGCCGGACGTTCGCTAAAATGCGTCTTTGCGTCAGCATCTTGAACGGGAGTCTGTGTAAAGCCCGGTTCAGTACTCGCAGGTCCGAGATTGGCCGCAACCCACCGCCTTTCTTTGGTACGATGAAGTAGGGGCTGTAAAACCCTTTCTTCATCTTGGCTGGAGGGACAGGTTCTATCGCGTCCTTCCATAGGAGGGTAGTGATCTCCGCGCGCAGGGTAACAGCGTTTTCGCCCTTGACGAAGGTGAAGTGAATACCGCTGAACCTGGGCGGGTGCCTGGTGAACTGAATCGCGTAGCCGTGTCAGACGGTCCGGATCAACCACCGCGAGAACTGCTGTGCAAAGTCTTCAACGGTGTTGCCGAATAGGCCCGCCTGGGAAATAGGGGCAGCAAGGAACCATGTCTTGTCGGCCTCACCCATCTCGACCAGGTTGAGCCACAAGTGGTGCTCCTGGACCACTAGTGTGGCCATCGTCCGCCCGAGAGACCACGCCATGACCTTCGTCGCCCGGAGGGTGAGTTCAGTCGCCGAGCGCAGTTCCTGCATCAAATCTGGGGTGGAACTACCCTCGTGCAGTTCTTTCAGTGCCTTGGCTTGGTGGACCTGCAGGAGAGCCATGGCGTGCAGGGCAGAGGTGGCTTGTCCAGCAGCGCTGTAGGCCTTGGCTGTCAGGGACGACGTGAGCCTACAGGGCTTGGATGGGAGCTTAGGGCATCCACGCCAGGTGGCGGCGCTCTGCGGGCATAAGTGCACCGCAAGCGCCTTATCCACTGGGGGAATCGCCGTATAGCCCCTGGCCGCCCCGCCATCGAGGGTAGTGAGAGTGGGGGAACTGCGGAGTCGGGGTCGGGCAGTAAAAGGTGCCTCCCACGACTTCGTCAGCTCCTCATGCACCTCTGGGAAGAATGGCACTGGAGCGGGGCGCGGCTGGTGTGAGCGGCGCCACGAGCCCAGAAACCAATCATCAAGCCGTGAGGGTTCAGGGGAGAGCGGAGGGTTCCACTCTAGCCCGACGCTCGCGGCTGCCCGGGAAAGCATGTCCGTCATTTCAGTATCGGCCTGTAACTGGGCGACCGTCCCCGAAGGGGAAGCCCAGCTGAGGCTTCTGCATCCGACTGGACAAGCCCGCTCTCCGATGCTGTGCTCGAGAGCTCATCATCTTCGTGGGCCTCGAACAAGAAGCCAGACTCGCCGTGTGATGAGCCGGCGAACTCATCCGGAAGCCCGATTGGGGCAGACGAGCATGCTGGGGAATGGGAGGTCTGCGGGGGGATACCCGGCGGAGGCGATCCCATTAAGGTCCCCAAATCGCCCCCAGCGCTAGCCGCGCTGACCTCATACCTGTAGGTAGGAGCCGCTGGGGTGGCTTGCTTCCTTACGAAAGCAAGCCGCGACCGCAACGTTGCCATGGTCATGTTCTCGCAGTGAGAACATGAACCATTCATAAATGCTGCCTCCGTGTGGGTCACGCCCAGACATGAAAGACAGCGATCATGACCATCCGAAGTTGAGAGAAAATGAAAGCAACCAGGAATAACACACGAACGGAAAGGCATCTTTAGAAAGACACGTCTTTAAAAAGATGTTCCGTGTGTGCGCTCTTTTAGAGAAATATACTCTTTTAGAGGAGAAAAACGCTCTTTCAGAAAATATACTCTCTAGTTTTTCTGCCGAAGCGCCCAGGGGCGTTCTCTGCAGTGCACCAGTGCAGAGGAGGGAGAAGCCGCTGAAATGCGCCGTCACATCCAGCGCTATTCAGCTCAATGAGCATGACCGTTCGGCTCCGAAGAGAAAATCTGAATGAGTGGTTGCATACCAGCTCCTTTTATACCCGTATGTTCGGGGGAGTGGCATGCAAATACCACTCGCCAATTTTCATTGGCCTTTTATCAAAGACCAGAGGAGTCTCGGGCTCCCAAGAGTGACCCCTAGTGTCACTACATCGACACCAACATCGAGTGAGTGACAGATAGGGAACAGTGACGCTTCACAGGATGTGTAAAAATCTTGGTTTTACAGATATTTGGTGACTTTTGAACCCATCTGGTAGGGACTATACATTTTTTTTTCATCAGTCCATAAGTTTTATTCTAGAATATATTATTTATATTATATATATATATATATATATATATATATATATATATATATATATATATATATATATATATAATCTAAGTCACTCATTTCATCTGTTGTTGATTGTTCAAATGGAAAAATTTTAGTCTCAGATCACGCCCTGGTGAGTTTAGAATTGTTGCCACATACGAAGAAATCATATAGTTTGTGCTTTAATGTATCCCTTTTACAAAATCCTGAATTCCAACAAATGCTAAAGGCTGAAATCAGTGTCTATATGAAGACCAACTGGTCCACAGTATCCTCTGTATGTGTGGCTTGGGAGGCACATAAGGCAATTCTTAGGGGTCAGATCATACAGTATGCTTCATTCATCAAAAAATACAAAGCACGAGAACTCGTGGAGTTAGACGGGAATATTAAAAGTGCCGAGGCAGAGCTGAAGCGCCGTATGTCATCTGATGGCCTCAGAGAATTGACCCGATTGAAATACGGATATAATACTATTTTGTCACAGAAGGTGGAGTTTTGGCTATTCAGGGCAAGACAGTCATATTTTGAGTTGGGGGACAAAGCAAGGAAGCTTTTGGCTGGATATATAAAGCAGAGAGAGTATTTTTCTACCATTCCCTCAGTGAAATCTGCTGGTGGTGAAATATTTACCTCAGCCATTGATAATAATAATGCTTTTAAAGAATTATATCCTGATCTCTATAGTTTCATGTCTTCTTCTACTGATGAAGATACTAGAAACTTTGTGGAACCATTAGAACTTCCTAAACTGACAACTGAGCAAAACAATTATCTTGATTCTGAGATAAACTTGGAGGAGCTTGGCAAGGTAATTAAGGCCTTGTGTACAGGCAAGTCTCCGGGGTCAGATGGTGTTGCCGCTGAATTTTTTAGATCTTATGCTTCAGAACTGGCTCCAATTTTTTAGTAGTTTATACGGAATCATTAAAGAATGGAAAGCTTCTGCCAACCATGACACAAGCCCGGATCAGTCTGATTCTTAAAAAGGACAAAGATCCAAGTGTGTGTAAAAGTTACCATCCAATTTCTCGGATCCAGCTAGACATAAAAATATTGTCAAAAATTCTGGCTAACCGATTAACTTATGACATCTCTTATACATATAGATTAGGTGGGGTTTATTCAGGGCCACAGCTCTTCTGATAACATTAGGCATTTCATCAATATTATGTGATCGGTGGCGAATGATCAGACTCCGGTCGCTGCCATCTCACTTGATGCCAAAAAGGCGTTTGATATGGTAGAATGGGATTATCTTTTTAAGATTTTGGAAATATACGGGTTTGGGAATACTTTTATTGGATGGATTAAATTACTTTATAGACACCCGGTAGCAGCGGTACAAACAAATGGATTAATTTCAGATTATTTCACTCTTGATAGGTGCACCTGGCAGGGTTGTCCTCTTTCCCAATTATTGTTCTGTCTTGCCCTGGAACCATTAGCAGCTGTGATAAGAAGGGAAGATGATTTTCCAGGGGTGGTGGCAGGAGGTTTGGCGCATAAGCTTTTGCTTTATGCAGATAATATTTTATTACTCCTCTCCGACCCCACTAGATCTATACCTTGCCTCCATAGAATTATTAATTCCTTTTCTAAATTCTCAGGATACAGAGTCAACTTGTCCAAATCCAAAGCTTTGGCTCTGACAGCGTGCTCCCCAGTAATGGCTTTCCAGCAGGGCGCCTTCCAGTGGCCCAAACAGGGCATTAATATTTGGGCATTTTATTCCCAGCAAATTTGTCTGATTTAGTTAGTGTTAATTTTGACCCCTTAATAAAAAGGTTTTCGAGTGATTTGGGCAGGTGGTCTTAATTGCATTTATCTATGATTGGGAAGGTTAATGTTATTAAAATGAATTGCATTCCAAAATTTAACTACCTGTTACAATCTCTCCCTGTAGATGTACCCCTCTCTTATTTCAAGCAATTTGATTGCTGGCGATGCCAATCAGAAGATGGAGACACAACCCATGTTTTTGGGGGGTGTGTTAAGATCCAAGAATTTTGGTTGAAGGTTCAGAGTTGAATGTGTGACGTTTTGGGCACTCAAATTTTACTTTGCCCCAGACTCTGTATTTTGGGTGATGGGGCGATCATAAATTTGGGGGATAGTCATTCAAACTTTGCACACTGTCTAGGGACCCCCTAAGAAGACATAGATTTTAAATTTGAGTCATTTGGAGCTTTCTGAGTTGTGTCCAAGAAACATCTATAGACATGAATGGAATAGTTTGCTCAAGGGATTCGCTCTGGCATCATGCCCAGAAGTTCTAAAGACCCCTAATTTCACATGGTGACACGTCAAATGCTGTTTGAAGTCATACTAACAGGGCTAAGGCCTAAGACAGTGGTTTCCAACCCTGTTCCTGGAGGCCCCTCAATAATGCACATTATGTATATCTCCTAGTGTTGGGTTCAAGTCCACCTTAGTCGAGTCTGAGTCTTTAAACAATCAAGTCCGAGTCGAGCCCAAGTCCAAAAGGGGCCGAGTCGGACTCAAGACCAAGTCCATAACAGGCAGAGTCCGAGTCAAGTTCCAATGAATCCGTTTAAGAATCTGAATTAAAGGGGCCTGGGTAGCTCAGCGAGTATTGACGCTGACTACCACCCCTGGAGTCATGAGTTCGAATCCAGGGCGTGCTGTGTGACTCCAGCCAGATCTCCTAAGCAACCAAATTGGCCCGGTTGCTAGGGAGGGTAGAGTCACATGGGGTAACCTCCTCGTCGTCGCTATAATGTGTGGTTCTCGCTCTCGGTGGGGCGCATGGTTGTGCGTTGATGCCGTGGAGAATAGCATGGGCCTCCACATGCGCTGCATCTCCACAGTAATGTGCTCAACAAGCCATGTGATAAGATGCATGGATTGACGGTCTCAGACGTGGAGGCAACTGAGATTCATCCTCCACCACCCGGATTGAGGCGAGTCACTACACCACCATGAGGACTTTAGAGCGCATTGTGAATTGGGCATTCCAAATAAAAAAAAAATTTAAAAAAAGAATCTGAATTAAAATTGTAACTGTAAACTCAACATCAATATTTTAAGCTTATTTTAACCTTCACAGCTAAGAAAAACAATTTGTCAATATAAATGCAAAAAACAAATGATTAGTATCCTGCTGAACAAATTTCAAAGTGGTTTCAGAATGAAAGCATATGCTTTAGGTGTATGAAGACAAAACTGTCCTTCACACTTCTTATTGCATTCTGTTGACATTTCATTTGTTGCTTTTCCCCTCCACTCAAACATACATACACCAAAGAATCTGAAAGCTGCATTAGTCATTACAACCAGTTATTATTATTTCAAATTTTAATTTAGTTTTTATTTCTACTTCATTTTCAATTTGTCTCTTTTAATATAGTTTAGTTTTATCTAAAATGATGGGTGAAATACATTCAGTGTAATTAATTAAATACATTTAATGTGTTTAATAGATTTAATAAAGTCCATAAAATTAAATACAACAACATAAAATAAAAACAGAAAAGACACCATTAGAAATGTATTTTTATTCTACTACACTTCACACTTTTCAGTCCTCCTGCTGTGTCCAGGTATAGCCTACTTCCCTAAAAACAAGATCAAACTCACCTTGGGCTGACGTTTCATTCTTTTCACATTATATTTAGTATGGCTAAGAGGTATAGAGACTAGATATAAACAGAGACTTCTCCCCTCAATTGTGTTCTATTTTCTGACTTTTTTGCCATTGAAATGCAAGTGCCAGCTTTACAGTTAACACACAGAGGTTGCACTAAATTATGTGACAGACTGTGTTGTACAATTTCCATCATGGTCTATTTCATCCGTCGTATTAGTTTAAATGTCCCTGATCCATAGTAAATTTGATTTTGGCTCAATATAGTCAACATTTTCAGTTAGAAATGACTGCATAGTAAGCGTGAGTCTGATAAAACATGTTCTAATTAATAATTTGCAGAGTTGGGGAACATACTTTTTAAAGTGTACTTACGTTATTGATATTTCTTGATGAGAGCGGCAGAGCACGTTCAGTGATTGGTGATCTCTTTCCCGCACACACATACAGTATGGACACACGGGTGAGAAAGGTAAAAAAGTACTTTGAAAGAGTGCGCGCTGCTGCTCTCAGCCAGAATAATCACACGTAAGGACATATACGCGTGAAACTGATGTGCAGAATCAAATACACAATGTATTACAGTATTAACTGTAGAGTGCACATCAATATGCCAAAATACAAATACAAAGCCAAATACCAGACATTTAGAGGCAATTTTGAAATTCTGGCCAGATGCTTTTTTCAGGTCTGAAAAAGAGGACATGTCTGGGGAAAAGAGGACGTATGGTCACCCTATGTTACGTTATTTTTTTTGTTTGTTTGTTTTTTATTGCATCACAAATGCCACGGACTCGGCCGGACTCAGAAAAAAATTCCAGGTCCGAAAGGCTCAGAATCCGATTCAAGTCCGAGTAAAAATGCCAACCCCAACTCTTCTTTGGCAACGTCACAGGCATGATGGAGTTTTTCATGAAACAAGCTGACATAATCCAGCATTTTCACTGAGGTAGATGGCACAGTCAGCATTTGTTCATAGAGCAGCTTTAATGGTCCGTGAACCGTGTGCCCAAAAACAAGTTTTGCCGGGCTAAACCCCAAGGACTCCTGCAGTTTCACGTATAGCAAACATCAGCAAAGGTAAGCCATCATCTCAGTCCTTACCTGTTTCAATGCAATACGCACACAACATTGACTTTAACATCTGATGAAAACGTTCCAACGCACCTTGTGATTGAGGATGATAAGCGCTGGCACGTTGGTGCCTCACTGCCAGTTCACAGGAAATCAGTTTAGAGGTAAAATTAGACTCCTGGTCAGTCTGAATTATCTCCGGAAACCCAAAAACTGAAGAAAACTTAACCAGAGCTTTTACCACTGCCTTCGCTTTTAGCGTTCTCAAAGGAACAGCCTCTGGGTAATGAGTAGAAGCACACATCAAAGTTAAAAGATATTGATGCTCTGATTTTGATCTAGGCAATGGTCCCACTCAATCAAGGATAATTCTCTCGAACGGCTCCCCCATCACAGGAATAGGTTGCAGAGAAGCTGGAGAAATTACCTGGTTTGGTTTACCTGAAAGCTGGAAAACATGGCATGATTTACAATATTTGGACACAGCTGATATGATACCTAGCCAAAAAAATAAAATAAATCTTAAGATGCGATGATATGATGTTTTTTTTAACCTCTAAATGTCCTGACAGTACATGATCGTGAGCAAGCTGTAGAACCTGAGGACGGAAAACAGCTGGCACAACAATTTGATGGACTGTATCCCAGCCCGCACCAGTGCGAGGCGGCGTCCACTTACGCATCAGGACACCATCCCAAAAATATGCTGTATCATATAAGGATATTTCATCCTTATCTTTAGCTGTTGCAATACATCCAGCCAAAGAGGGGTCAGCTCTTTGCACATCAGCCAGTTGCTCTATTCTTATTTCAGGCAACAATTCAAGTGACTCAAGTGAAATCAAAAGGCAATTCAGGTTCAATAAACACTTTACATTCACTTGTTTATCTCACATTTTATACTGTATTACATCATGGACCCAAACAAGTGAATCTGTAATCAGTTTAATAGCATCTTTATATAATCAGGCTTTAAAATTCTTGATAAAACAAACTATGCTTTCTAAGAATGTGATGATGCCATCGATTAGATTTTTTAAGTTTTAAAATGTAATACATTTTTCATATATCAAATTGCTTTTAAAATGCTTGCACAATAAAGCCCAACAGATTTTATGTAGATTATTAAATAGGCAAGATGGTAACAGAACAACTAGGGGTATAGCAAATGATACTTGTAGAATTTATTTTAAAAGAACTTCTTACAGACAAAGTGCTTTTTCTGTAAAATTCTCTCAGCTTTGGAATACATTACCAAATGAAATCAAGATGATAGAGAATTTAAAGTGTTTTGTAATGGTGGTTAAGCATTGGCTCAAATCAAATCAGACTTGCACTCGCTCTTAGATTAGTCTAATATATATATATATATATATATATATATATATATATATATATATATATATATATATATATATATATATAACCTAGCCTAGCGTTATGGCAGTTAGTAGTTATTAGTGTAGAAAAATACACAGTTCTAGCAAAATAACTGTCTTATTGTACAGCACCAAGATATCCTTCATGTGCTCAAAGTGAACATGAAGTTTAGTTGATTTCCAGCCACGTTCTGCCATCCTTCACTTTCTCCTTAAAATGTGAATATCTTCATTTATCCAAAGGGATTTATTTACTTCTGACCTAGTTCTTGTTTTTACAGGGGAAATTGAGTCTAATATTGACACACAAATTATTGAAATATTTTAACTGATAAGTTGTGCTGGCATCATGAGCCCAGTTATCAGATGAAGAAGAAAAAATGGCTGAAAATCAATCTACAGTTTCTGGAGTTATAGTTCGAGGATGATAAGAGCAACTTGTCTTATTTTTCTCTGCAGTTAATACAATATCTAAATAAATGCTTCTATGATCTGACACAAAAGTGTCCTCTATTTTCAGATTACTCACAACTAATCCAAGAGTAAACACCAGATCTAATGTGTGACCTTGATTATGCATTGGACATGATACATGCTGCTCTAAATTAAAAGACTGTGTAATGTTTAAAAATGTGTTTACTTCAGGATCGTCAGCCCTGTCTACATGGAAATTAAAATCCGTAACAATAATCATCTTATATTTTTAAACCAAATCAGAGAACAGTTCTGAGAATTCATCCCTAAAATTGGAATTCTAATTTGGAGGATGATGTATCACACAACAAAGTATAGGATCTTTTCCTGATATTTGAAACCCCAGAACTTTGGTCCTGGGTCTCATGATGCCATGCGAGGTTCGGACGAGTGAACAGCAAGCTCTGCACACTTTGCTAGTTTTAACACTTTTAATATCATAAACCGGTGAGATTCGATACACTCTGTTCCATAACTGTTCTAGGAGAACAAAATGTCAAAGAGTTCAAAATCCTCAGGCTCTGGAGACATTAAAATACACTTACGTGCTTAGGAGACCTGGCTGGAGTTTCCAATTAGCAGCAGCGATAAGAAAGGATGATTTTCCAGGGGTGGTGGCGGGAGGTGTTGCACATAAGCTTTTGCTTTACGCAGATTATATTTTATTATTCATCTCTAACCCTACTAGATCAATGCCTTGCCTCTACAGAATTATTAATTACTTTTCTAAGTTCTCGGGATACAGAGTTAATTGGTCTAAATCTGAAGCTTTGGCTCTGACAGCATACTGCCTTGTATCGGCTTTTCAGCTGGGCGCCTTCCAGTGGCCCAAACAGGGCATTAAGTATTTGGGTATTTTATTCCCAGCAAATTTGTCTGATTTAGTTAGAATTAATTTTGACCCTTTAATAAAAAGGTTTTCGAGCGATGTGGGCAGGTGAGCTTCATTACATTTATCTATGATTGGGAAGGTTAATGTTATTAAAATGAATTGTATTCCAAAATTCAACTACCTGCTACAGTTGCTCCCTACAGATGTCCCCCTCCCCTTATTTCAAGCAATTTGATAGCATAGTGAAGTCCTTCATTTGAAATGGTTAATGTCCCAGATTACATTTAATTAAGTTGCATAGGCTGATTGACAAAGGTGGGCTAGGCCTACCCAAGATTTTGTTTTATTATTATGCATTCGGTCTCAGCTATTTGGCTCATTGGTCACTTCCACCTGAGAGAGCCCCTCCCTGGTTTTGTATTGAACAGGAAGTTTTTGCACCTATTTTGCCATTGCAAAGCCTTTCTATCAAACTAATCGGAGAAGTTAAATTACACCCCATTATCTCGTATTTGCACTTGGTATGGACAAAAGTGTCCAGACTATTTAATTTGGACATTTATTTAAATGTTGCATCGAGCATATGGCTGAACCCAAATTTATGTATTAATAAGTCCCCTTTCTGCTGGTTAGAGTGGATTGTGAGAGAGGTTAATACACTTGGTGACCTATATGAGAGTGGAGTGTTGAGATCCTTTGAAAATTTGGTTCAACATTTTGGGATTCCCAGATCTCAGTTCCTTAGGTCTTTACAGCTGCACCACCTGCTCTGTACTATTTTTGGGAGTAGCATACACCCCCCTAAAGTGGCAGATACTCTGGGAGTGGTGATTACTGCTTTTGGAAAAGGTCATGAGGCATCAGTGTGTTACTCCCTGCTAATTCAGAGTCTGGGGGATGGAGCTTTAACTTCTGTCAAGAGATTATGGGAGAAAGATTTAAACTTGGTATCTGAGGAGGGAGTGTGGGCTAGGATTCTAAAAAACATCAAGTCTGCATCTAGAGATGCAAGGGATAAACACATAAAAAATTGGGTCCTAACCAGTCTTATGATTGCCAGACAAATTGTTTTAAGGGGATGAAGTTGGCTGGAGCACCCTCATTTCAAGAATGGTGCACAGAGATTGGGAGGGTGGCGGTTTTCTAGGAAGTGTTACGTAGAAGGCTGTGGAATTGTGATTCATTTGATGGGAATTGGGGCAGCTATTTGGCATTTTTGGAGGGCTTTCAGGGAGGGGCAGTGGAGAGAGAAGTTTAGTTTTAAATGTGTGTGCTTATATATAATGTCTGTATTATTATTGTTACAGGGATGTTGATGAGAGTCAGGGCGGGGTTGGGGATTGGGAGGGGGAGGGGTAATATTAAGGTTAAATGTTGATTCTGTGTATATATATTTTGCTTTTCTTTGTTATCTATATGAATCATTAAAAAATGTTAATCAGAAAAAACTCCAGAACTTCAACGGAAGATAAAACAATCTTTAAAAACTACTGAAGATCCTCCCCACAACCATTTGGCCTAGGCTTACTAAAATAATTATATTGTGGTGGACGCACTTCGGAAAGATGACCGGTAGCGAGTTGTGGGTGTACTCCACCCAGGCCAGATGGGAACTCCAATACAAAGAATTCCGAGAGGCCACACAGCACAGTGCCTTCTCCAAGTCCTAGTTCGCCCACTCCGTTTGACCATACGTCTGGGGGTGGAACCCAGAAAACAGAATCACCTTCGCCCCAGCTGTCGGCAGAATTCTGTCCAAAACTTTGACACAAACTGGAGTCCCCTGTCGGAAATCACATCTAATCACCATGGACGTGAAATGCTGTTGCTGTTTTCTTCACTGAAGGCAATTTGGGGAGGGGAATGAATTGAGCAACCTTCGAGAACCGGCCCACGACGGTCAAAATGACCATGTTGCCATGGCACGGGGGTAAGCCAGTAACAAAATCTAAGGCAATGAGCAACCAGGGTCTCAAAGTGACTGACAGCAGTTGGAGGAGCCCAGCCAAAGGGCGGTGGGAGCCCTTAGTGGTCGTGCAAACAGGGCAGGTGGCAATGAACCATCGGACGTGTTATGCCAGCGATGGCCACCAGAATCTCTGTCTTATCATAGCCTGAGTACAATCCATGTTGGATACCATGTTGGATGAATGGTCCCACTGAAGGACGTGCGTGCGGACCTATCGTGGAACAAACAACATGCTTGCTGGGCACTCCGCGGGAATGGTGGCATCGCGTGATGTGGAATTTAGATTCCACCTCCCAGGAGACCATGACCACAACCCATGCCGGTGGCAGAATGGTGTCTGGGGAGTATGCGGTGGTCTCGACCTCGAAAGGTGTCTGGGGAGTATGCAGAGGTCTCGACCTTGAAACAATGAGAGAGGGCATCATGTTCTTGGAACCTGGCGAACAGGAAAGAACAAAGTCAAAGCACTTAAAAATGTGACTAAAAGTAGCGTGGCCGTACTGTATGTTTGTGCGCTCTGCCACTCTCATCCAGAAATATCAGTAACGTAAGTACACTTTAAAAAGTATGTTCCCCAACTCTGCAAATTATTAACACATTATAGAACACGTTTTATTAGACTCGCGCTTACTATGCAGTCATTTCTAACTGAAAATGTTAACTATATCGAGACAAAATCAAATTTACAATGGATCAGGGACATTTACACTAATATGACGGATGAAATAGACCATGATGGAAATTGTACAACTCAGTCCATTACATATTTGTAGCGCAACCTCTGTATGTTAACTGTAAAGCTGGCACTTGCATTTCAATTGCAAAAAAGTCAGAAAATAAAACGCAAGTAAGGGGAGAAGTCTCTATTCACCTATTAGCCATACTAAATATAATGTGAAAAAAACAAAACGTCAGCCCAAGGTGAGTTTGATCTTGACTTTAGGGAAGTAGGCTACACCTGGACACAGCAGGAGGACTGAAAAGTGTGAAGTGTAGTAGAATAAAAATTCATTTGTAATGGTATCTGATATTTCTGTTTTTATTTTCTGTTGTTGTATTTAATTGTATGGGCATTATTAAATGTTTTAATACTACCATTTATTAAATGTATTAAACACATTAAATGTATTTGAATGTATTTCACCCATAATTTTAGATAAAACTAAACTAAATTAAATGGACAAATTGAAAATGAAGTAGAAATAAAAACTAAATTAAAATGTGAAATAATAATAACTCTTGTTGTAATGACTAACACAGCTTTCACTTTCTTTGGTGTATGTATGTTTGAGTGGAGGGGAAAGCAACAAATAATTGAAATGTCAACAGAATGCAATAAGAAGTGTGTTGAAGGACAGTTTTGTCTTCATACACCTAAAGCATATGCTTTCATTCTGAAACCACTTTGAAAATTGTTCAGCAGAATACTAATCATTTGTTTTTTGCATTTATATTGACAAACTGTTTTTCTTAGTTGTGAAGGTTAAAATAAGCTTAAAATATTGATGTTGAGTTTACGGTTCAATTTTAATTCAGATTCTTAAACAGATTTATTCAGACTCGACTCAGACTCGGCTTGTTATGGACTCAGTCTTGAGTCCGACTCGGCCCCTTTTGGATCGGACTCGGTTGTTTAAAGACTCGGTGTAACAGTTAAAGGACGGGCAAGGTGGAGGCAGGAATTTTAATGTCAAATGAAAACGTCATGGTTACTGGTGTAACCTCCGTTCCCTGATGGAGGGAACGAGACGTTGGTGTCGATGTAGTGACACTAGGGGTCACTCTTGGGAGCCCGAGACAACTCTGGTCTTTGATAAAAGGCCAGTGAAAATTGGCGAGTGGTATTTGCATGCCACTCCCCCGAACATACGGGTATAAAAGGAGCTGGTATGCAACCACTCATTCAGGTTTTACGCTGAGGAGCCGATATAAGGTCCGGCCATTTCAGCGGGTAGTTCAGCGTTGTGGCAGGAGGGACCAACGTCTCGTTCCCTCCATCAGGGAACGGAGGTTACACCAGTAACCATGACGTTCACTATCTGTCACTCACTCGACGTTGGTGTCGATGTAGTGACACTAGGGGTCCCTATACAAAACGCCACAAGGCTGAACTGTGTTACGTGAACTGGCGGTGTGTGGTGGGCAGACTTGCTGTGTGCCTCATAGCCAGCGCACCAGGTCGACACGTAACCTCCCCCAACATAGTTATGAGTGTCGAACGGCCCTTTTTGGGGACAAGTCGACTACCCAAAGATAGAGACGGGCTTAACCCAGTTGTGGCCTCTTTTCCCCTTCTCTTTTTCCACTCCCTAAAAAAAGGAAGGGGGATTATCTGACTGGGCCGCCAGGTCTAGTCGGGGGGTGTCCCTCCCAAGGGGAGGACACCGCGGAGACCACACCCAACCCCAGAGAGGGGGGGGATATTTAAGTGGAAAAATACATCACATGGTCTTTCCAACCATGTGGAGAGCCTTCAAGGTAGATCCTGCCCAATGGGGGAGGAGGTACTACAACATGGAGACTGGGGCAGAGGGGCTCTGCCCAAGGAAGACGCAGTTTGCCAGCAGGGAAACGAGCTAGCGGAAGATATAGATCGCATGGGGTTAGCCTTACAGGGAACCGCCACATGCGGAGCACCTACCCCAGCACCGGGCTCTTAGCTAGCGCGTGTACTGGGCCGGCAGTGAGTTTCTCCAAAGACTCGACTGCCACAGGGCTTGGAGGAAATCAACCAGGGAACAACTTTTGTGAACACTACTGGGAATTAGCAGCGCACGTCTTCAGCTCAAAAGGAGGTGGGAGGCGCTATGTGCAAGCGATACACCCGGCCGGCTATCCCGGGCTTATCCGCTTGTGTTGCGTGCCACTACCTGGGACGAAACCGGTTCCACCCGGAGGTTGTAGAACCTTGCAAAGGTGTTGGGTGTTGCCCAGCCCGCTGCTCTACAAATGTCTGTTAGAGAGGCACCTCTGGCCAGGGCCCAAGAAGCCGCTACACCCCTGGTAGAATGGGCCCGTAGCCCTACCGGGGGCGGCATGTCTTGGGTGAGATATGCCATAGATATGGCATCAACGAGCCAGTGGGCGATCCTCTGCTTGGAGACAGCGCTTCCTTTCCGCTGTGCACAGAAGCAGACAAAGAGCTGCTCAGAGAGTCTAAAGCTCTGTGTGCGATCCAAATAGATGCGCAAAGCGCGCACCGGACACAGCAACGCCAGGGCTGGGTCTGCCTCCTCCTGGGGCAGCGCTTGCAGGTTCACCACCTGGTCCCTAAAAGGAGTGGTGGGAACCTTGGGCACATAGCCCGGTCGGGGTCTCAGGATCACGTGAGAATAACCCGGACCGAACTCTAGGCACGTTTCGCTGACAGAGAACGCATGCAGTTCATCTACCCTCTTGATGGAAGTGAGCGCAGTCAGGAGGGCAGTCTTCAGGGAGAGTGCCTTCAGCTCGACTGACTGCAAAGGCTCAAAGGGGGCTCTCTGTAGGCCCTGAAGAACTACGGAGAGGTCCCATGAGGGAACGAAGAGTGGTCTGGAGGGATTCAGCCTCCTAGCGCCTCTTAGGAACCTGATGATCAGGTCGTGCTTCCCTAAGGACTTACCATCAACTGCGTCGTGGTGTGCTGCTATGGCAGCAACGTACACCTTCAAGGTGGAAGGGGACAGCCTCCCTTCCAACCTCTCCTGCAGGAAGGAAAGCACTGATCTGACTGCTCATCTCTGGGGGTCTTCGTGTTGAGAAGAACACCACTTAGCGAACAGAGTCCACTTCAAGGCATACAGGCGCCTCGTAGAGGGGGCCCTAGCCTGAGTGATCATGTCTACCACCGCAGGTGGTAGGCCACCTAGGTCTTCCGCGTCCCGTCCAGGGGCCAGACATGGAGATTCCAGAGGTCTGGGCGCGGGTGCCAGAGGGTGCCCCGTCCCTGAGAAAGAAGGTCCTTCCTCAGGGAAATTTGCCAGGGGGGAGCTGTCGCGAGGAGCGTGAGGTCTGAGAACCATGTCTGGGTGGGCCAGTAGGGTGCTACCAGGACGACCTGCTCCTCGTCCTCCCTGACTTTGCACAGTGTCTATGCAAGTAGGCTCACTGGGGGAAATGCGTATTTGCAAATGCCAGGGGGCCAGCTGTGTGCCAATGCATCTATGCCGAGAGGAGCCTTGGTGAGGGCGTACCAGAGCGGGCAGTGGGAGGATTCTTTGGAGGCGAACAGGTCCACCTGAGCCTGACCGAATCGACTCCAAATCAGCTGGACCACCTGGGGGTGGAGTCTCCACTCTCCCCTGCGGGGAACCTGCCGTGACAGCGCGTCCACTGTAACGTTGAGGTTGCCCGGGATATGAGTGGCTCGCAGCGACTTGAGGTGCTGCTGACTCCGGAGGAGGAGACGGCGGGCGAGTTGTGACATACAGCGGGAGCGCAGACCGCCTTGGCGGTTGACATATGCTACCGCTGCCGTGCTGTCTGTCCGAACTAGCACGTGCTTGCCCTGGATCAACGGCCGGAACCTCCGCAGGGCGAGCAGAATTGCCAGTAACTCGAGGCAGTTGATGTGCCAATGCAGCCGCGGACCCGTCCAGAGGCCGGTGGCTGCGTGCCCGTTGCAAACAGCGCCCCAGCCCGTCTTGGAGGCGTCTGTCGTGACCACGATGCGCCTGGAGACCAGTTCTAGAGGAACACCTGCTCGTAGAAATGAGAGGTCGGTCCAAGGGCTGAAAAGACGGTGACAGACCAGTGTAATGGCCACGCGGTGTGTCCCGTGGCGCCATGTCCGTCTCGGGACTCGAGTCTGGAGACAGTGCTGAAGCGGCCTCATATGCATCAACCCGAGCGGGGTGGCCACCGCCGAGGATGCCATATGCCCCAGGAGCCTCTGAAAAAGTTTCAGTGGAACCGCTGTTTTCTGTTTGAACGCCTTCAAACAGGCCAGCACCGACTGGGCGTGCTCGTTCGTAAGGCGCGCCGTCAGGGAGACAGAGTCCAACTCCAAACCGAGAAAAGAGATGCTCTGAACCGGGAGGAGCTTGCTCTTTTCCCAGTTGACCCGAAGCCCTAGTCGGCTGAGGTGCGAGAGCACCAGGTCCCTGTGTGCGCATAACACGTCTCGAGAGTGAGCTAAGATTAGCCAGTCGTCGAGATAATTGAGAATGCGAATGCCTACCTTCCTTAACGGGGCAAGGGCAGCCTCTGCGATCTTTGTAAAGACGCGAGGAGACAGGGACAGGCCGAAAGGGAGGACTTTGTACTGATACGCCCGACCCTCGAACGCGAACCGCAGGAAGGGTCTGTGCTGAGGAAGGATCGAGACGTGAAAGTACGCGTCCTTCAGGTCTACCACCGCGAACCAATCCTGATGCCGGACGCTCGCTAAAATGCGTCTTTGCGTCAGCATCTTGAACGGGAGTCTGTGTAAAGCCCGGTTCAGTACTCGCAGGTCCAAGATTGGCCGCAACCCACCGCCTTTCTTCGGTATGATGAAGTAGGGGCTGTAAAACCCTTTCTTCACCTCGGCTGGAGGGACAGGTTCTATCGCGCCCTTCCGTAGGAGGGTAGCGATTTCCGCGCGCAGAGTAACAGCGTTTTCGCCCTTGACGAAGGTGAAGTGAGTACCGCTGAACCTGGGCGGGCGCCTGGCGAACTGAATCGCGTAGCCGAGTCGGACGGTCCGGATCAACCACCGCGACAGATTGGGAAGTGCAAGCCATGCGTCCAAATTCCGTGCGAGGGGGACCAAGGGGACAACGTCGTCGGACATACCGGCAGGTGGGGCCTCACGGCGGGGCGGAGCGCGAGGTGCCACAGCACGTCGTGGCCGTGCTGAGTCTAGGGACATCGAAGCACTTACCTGGCTCCTTGTGACCACCCCCGGAACAGCCTGGGACAGGGGAGGAAGAGGCCTGTCCTCGCGACCCATGGAGGCTGTCACATCGGGGGTGGATTTGTGCCACAGCCGGGCGCTCAGGGGCGAAAAGGGCACCGCTGGAGCACCAATCCTGCAAGATAAAACCCGTGGACGGTAGTCGTGGTGATGACCGTACACAGCGGGTATGTGACCCAGGGAGGAAGGAAGCCGCTCTTTTGTTGAACTGTTGGGTACCGCAGCCACTTGGGCGTGCGGCGAAATCAAACGAAAAGGCAACAAAAGATTTTCCACCCGGCCCTCCACCGGGGGATGGAGTGGTCTTTCTACCAGCTCCAGGTGAGTGGGTTCCCTCGTCCCTGGGTTGCCCATCTCAGGGGCGCCTCGAAGACCTCCGTGGGTTCTTCGGTGCCGGCTGAGAGACGGGTGGCGTCGGCTTCCTGCGGTGGGCTCCACGCCGGGGCTGGGCAGGAGGGGCGGGCTGCGGCGGAGCCGGTGCAGTCACCGCAGGGGGACGCCCTTGGTGACGAGCAGACGGGGTGCGGGGTCTTGAGCCGCGCCGGGGCAGGATGTGCCGGATTGCCTCCGTCTGCTGCTTTACCGTCGAGAACTGCTGGGCAAAGTCCTCAACGGTGTCGCCAAATAGGCCCGCCTAGGAAATGGGGGCAGCAAGGAACCGTGTCTTGTCGGCCTCGCCCATCTCAACCAGGTTGAGCCACAGGTGGCGCTCCTGGACCACTGGTGTGGCCATCGCCCGCCCAAGAGACCACGCTGTGACCTTCGTCGCCCGGAGGGCGAGGTCGGTCGCCGAGCGCAGTTCCTGCATCAAATCTGGGGCGGAACTACCCTCGTGCAGTTCTTTCAGTGCCTTGGCTTGGTGGACCTGCAGGAGAGCCATGGCGTGCAGGGCAGAGGCGGCTTGTCCAGCAGCGCTGTAGGCCTTGGCCGTCAGGGACGACGTGAGCCTACAGGGCTTGGAGGGGAGCTTAGGACGTCCACGCCAGGTGGCGGCGCTCTGCGGGCATAAGTGCACTGCGAGCGCCTTATCCACCAGGGGAATTGCCGTATAGCCCCTGGCCGCCCCGCCATCGAGGGTAGTGAGAGCGGGGGAACTGCGGAGTCGGGGTCGGGCAGTAAAAGGTGCCTCCCACGACTTCGTCAGCTCCTCATGCACCTCTGGGAAGAATGGCACTGGAGCGGGGCGCGGCCGGTCTGAGCGGCGCCGCGAGCCCAGAAACCAATCATCAAGCCGCGAGGGTTCAGGGGAGAGCGGAGGGTTCCACTCTAGCCCGACGCTCGCGGCCGCCCGGGAAAGCATGTCCGTCATTTCGGCGTCGGCCTGTAACTGGGCGACCGTCCCCGAAGGGGGAAGCCCAGCTGAGGCTTCTGCGTCCGACTGGACAAGCCCGCTCTCCGATGCTGCGCTCGAAAGCTCATCATCTTCGCGGGCCTCGAACGAGAAGCCAGACTCGCCGTGCGACGAGCCGGCGAACTCATCCGGAAGCCCGATTGGGGCAGACGAGTGTGCTGGGGAATGGGAGGTCCGCGGGGGGATACCCGGCGGAGGCGATCCCATTGAGGTCCCCAAATCGCCCCCAGCGCCAGCAGCGCTGACCTCAAACCCGTAGGTAGGAGGACCAAGGCGGGGAGCCGCTTGTGTGGCTTGCTTTCTTACGAAAGCAAGCCGCGACCGCAACGTTGCCATGGTCATGTTCTCGCAGTGAGAACATGAGCCATTCATAAACGCTGCCTCCGTGTGGGTCGCGCCCAGACACGAGAGACAGCAATCATGACCATCCGAAGTTGAGAGAAAACGACCGCAACCAGGAATAACACGGAAAGGCATCTTTAAAAAGACACGTCTTTAAAAAGACGTTCCGTGTGTGCGCTCTTTTAGAGAAATATATACTCTTTTAGAGGGGAAAAATGCTCTTTCAGAAAATATACTCTCTAGTTTTTCTGCCGAAGCGCCCAGGGGAGTGAGTGACAGATAGGGAACTTAAAACAACATAAAACATAAAATTCTCCCGAACCGGTGTCTCCAGCTGCTCCTTATCTCGCTCTCCCGGTGATCAGCTGATTCAGCTGTGCTCCATTAAGGCCCGGCCACGCCCTCTTCCTCGTCACACTTGGACTTGACTCGGACTCAACTAAGGTGGACTCGAACCCAACACTATGCCAGAGCTAATTTGGGGAATACCCAGTCAAGAATGAAAAACAATTTGACAAGAAAAGCGTATTTCAACCGGGTGATACCGTGCTTGTTTTTCATCCTGTGCCTGGTTTGGCTTTACAAGCTAAGTTTTCCGGACCCTATTTGGTAGAGCATAATTTGAGTGAAACTGACTACCTAGTGCAAACTCCTGACCATAAATGTTTGTCATATTGACATGTTGAAACAGTAAGTGGATCGGTCATCTGAAAGTAGTCCTCCATCTCTGTCCGTTTCTCTCCCTGATGTTAATCTGTGTTGTTACAATTCTGCGGAGGGTGGGTTACAATGTTAGAATCTACCTGATTTGGGTGCTTGGAAGCAAAATTCTGATATTTTAAATAATTTTCCCTCATATCTAGCTCAAGTCTCAGAGGGAAGATTTAGTGGGGGCGATTGAGAAGTATTGTTCCACCTTTTCTGATACCCCTTCTCGAACTCATGTTTTGGTTCATGATATCGATGTAGGTGATTCTGTACCGATAAAACAGCCCCCCTATCCTGTTAACCCTAAAAAGAAACAAATAATGCGAGAAGAAGTAGATTATCTCCTGAAGCATGGGCTTGTGGTTCTTAGTTACAGTGCATGGAGTTCACCGTGTTTGTTTGTGCCAAAAGCAGAGGGGTCATCTCGCTTCTGCACTGATTACCGAAAGGTCAATTGATTATCTAAGGCTGACTCGTTCCCACTTCCCCGGTTAGAATATTGTGTTGACCGTGTGGGATCTGCATGTTATGTGACTAAATTAGATCTGCTAAAAGGGTACTGGCAGGTGTCCTTGACCGAGCGCGCTGCGGAGATCTCAGCCTTTATGACACTGGATAGTTTTATGTCCTATTCTGTAATGGCTTTCGGTCTACGGAATGCGCTGGCTACCTTCCAACAGCTTGTGCAGAAAGTGTTGCATGGGGTAAATAACTGTGAAGCATAACTCAACGATGTGATCATCTATTCAAGCACTTGGGAAGAACATCTTATGAGTATATTGATACTGTTTCATCATTTTGCTGATGCTTCAATGACTTTGAACTTGGCCAAATGTGACTTTAGGAAAGCGGTTGTAACCTTTTTAGGAAAACGGGTAGGTCAAGGTTAAGTGCACCCCATGACTACCAAAGTCACTGCCATAGTTCAGTTTCCACCGCCTACCACAAAATGGGAATTGAGATGCTTCTTTGGTATGGTCGGATATTATCGTTCATTTTGCAAGAATTTAGCTGATATTGTGTGTCCCTTAATTGATCTTCTCAGCTCTGTTTGGGAATTTGTGTGGACTTTGGCCGTGTTAAATGCAGCATCACACTTCAAAGATTTAATGAGTAGTGCTCCCATGCTCTCTGCTCCTGACTTTGCGTTTCCGTTTAAGTTAGAGGTAGACACAAGTGTGAACGGAGCGGGAGCTCAGTCTGGTGTACATGCTTATCTAAAACATGTTAACTAATGTAAGTATGAATAAATGACTTACTCATCAGAAATGATATTCTCCGTTGGATCAAGTCGCTCTTCAAAATGCAACTGTTCTTCTGTTGCGCCCTTCTTCAGATGAAAAGATGAATTCTTCATCACTGTCAAGGATCAGATGGAGAGCTTGACAGCTTTGTGTAGCATAGCATCTTCCAAAAGCGATGAAAAATCAATTAATCTTATAAAGCTCGAAGCCATTTTTATAGCATTGATGGGGGCGTTTGCCATATTTGTACATTTCATCTAGGTCATTACTGTGAATAGTAATGTGATGGAAAATGGATGTGGCCTGAACAGCGCTAATGAGATGAGACAAACTGTACCTCTCGTTAGTTTCTTATGCATATGATTATATTTAATCTCATCATTAAATAATCAGAGAATATTTGTTTTAGATTTGAATAGGCTCATTTAAAAGTAGACATTTCAATGTTTCTGTAGACATATTTATCATGTCTGTGTTACAATTATACGCTGAGTATCGGTTCATTTTTGTGATGTGCTGCAGAAAAAAGTTAACAGGGATAAAGTCAGCAGAAAATTCATCATGTTAGCGTTTTATTTTTATTGTGAGTGGACACAAATAAATGTAGACCCTTTACAGTTTCAAATGATGTTTTCCTCTTATCTGTATGACCATAAATGACAGAGTATTTGAAGTCGTTGCTGTTGTTATTATAAAAAAAAAAAAATGATCGCACCGGCACCTCCGGCGACTCCACGGGGTTAAAGTCCCCCTCCAATTATTATGCGTTTATTTGTGGCACAAACTGTCACTAGAATCTAAAAGATCTCCTTCCTCTCATCAGCCCTCTGTGGAGCATAAACAGAAAGTACTCTGTAATCAACACCCATCAATTTCAAATCTGCCCCATGACTCTTCCTTGTGGAACCGAAAATTATCTCTCTACCTTTTATCTTCTGATCAATGAATGATATTCCCACTCTTGAAGAATGCACCCCACCTACACTACATAATATTATTAACTCATCGCTATCTTTAGGACATGTCCCAAGAAACTTTAAGCTGGCAGTTATCATACCCATGGTTCGTACAAGGTGCTTGAAGTGCTTGAAGTACTTGAATTTGGCTTTTTCAAATTTAAGTCCTGGAAAACCCTTGAAAATAGCTATTTTTACCAAGAGGTGCTTAAAAAGTTCTTGAATGATTGAAAATCTTAAAATATGTTGCTTAAATCATTTAATAAATTAAATGTATTTATTTATTTTCTGAAAAGCATGACGCAGATCAATGGAGGATTAAGTTTTGTGAGCCGTCTAGTGCCCCCTTCTGTAAAGAAAGCTTTGTGTCTCACAAAATAGTTTATTTCTGACAACATTTGGGTCAATATCAAAATATGTTGACAAACATGTCCCTTGACTTTTTTAGTCATGAAAAAGCTTTCAAATAGTGAAAAAATAAATACAAAAAAATAATACTTTTATAACCTAACCTTTAATGATATGAAATGGCTTGACTGTTTTGCAATGTTTTTAGAAACTATATTTGAATTTGTGAATTGCCTGAAAAAAATCCTCGTTCCCTTCATCTGTTACACCACTTCTATGACATGTAAAGTTATTTGTGTATTGATTTTACACTTATTTTTAATAAAAGCATTAGTGCAAGGCCGAACAAGTGTGCAAAAAAGCAAAACAAAATTATTATAAATAATTTTAATAATTTAAAAAGAATGTTTGTCCCTTGATTTCATGTTATTGGTTTTATCAGTTAAAACCTTTTTTTTTTATGTTTAAAAAAATGTAATACAAAAGAAATTTTTGTTGTAGAAAATAATTTTTAAGCTTTAAGTTCAGAGGCTGCTTAAATATGCATATAGTGATTTTCCCCAGCATGTTAAAAAGTTATTCACATTTTAACTAATATTTTCACACAAAAATATTTGGTGTTGTACCCCACTGAACCCTCAAAATGTGGTGTTGTAACCCATTTAACCCCCGTTAGTGTTAACTTAGTGTTAACTTGCTTCGTTCGTGAAACAAAATTAAATAATAAAAGAAAGAACAGCAGCCAAGTTGTCCTTTATGAATAAAAATTAATGTCAACCTGTTTACACTCAGCGTTTATAGGCAAAAACTGAACTAAATGGAAAATTTCAATATTTTGTATTTTACATTTTTGAGAATGCCCCATTTGCAATTTCAGTCAGTTCCTCACATAAATCTGTTGTGTGACTTTAGAAAACATGAAACAGCACATGAGTCATATGGACTACTGTTTACGGACCCAGTTATTCACTCTTGTTGGAAAACGAAGTGCGTTTTAAGGGAGCACACTACAATTGCACATCAATTTCATAATGAATGAACCAAGAATTGTTACTGTCAGAATATGTAGTTAAAGATGCTCATTGTTGACACTGAGGTCTCTCAACTCCTCCTCTCTAACCACCTGTTGGGAATTTTCAGGATTGGCCCCTAAGTATCAAGTCAGGTCTGCAGTCGCTGTCTCGATCCGGATCCTAATGAGGGGAGAAATGAATGACACAGACATTTATGTATGCATCAGAAATTTCTCGTACTTTTTTGTTCAGCACAGCTTTATATATCTTTGTAAGAACAGGAAAAGCAGTACATTAACTACATTATCCAATGAGATCAATCATTACCATATTTGGAGAAAGCATACATAAAGTTTCTACATTTATTATGTAAATGAAACAAAATATTCTAGAATAGAGGAGTGGTATTTAACCCTCTGGAGTCTGAGGATGTTTTTGGGCCCTGGAGAAGTTTTGACATGCCTTGACATTTGTGCTTTTTTCAGTTGCTTAAAAGAAATTAATTTGTGAACACTACTGGGAGTCAACAGCGCACATCGTCTGCCTCCTCCTGGGCAGCGCTTGCAGGTTCACCACCTGATCCCTAAAAGGGGTCATGGGAACCTTGGGCACATAGCCCGGTCGGGGTCTCAGGATCACATGAGAGTGGCCTGGACCGAACTCCAGGCACGTTTCACTGACAGAGAACGCTTGCAGTTCTCCTATCCTCTTGATGGAAGTGAGTGTAGTCAGAAGGGCAGTCTTCAAAGAGAGTGCCTTAAGCTCAGCTGACTGCAGGGGCTCAAAGGGGGCTCCCTGTAGACCCTGAAGAACTACAGAGAGGTCCCATGAGGGAATGAGGTGCGGTCTGAAGGGATTCAACCTCCTGGTGCCTCTCAGGAACCTGATGATCAGGTCGTGCTTCCCTAAGGACCACTGTGTCGTGGTGTGCCGCTATAGCAGCTGCATACACCTTCAAGGTGGAGGGGGACAGCCGCCCTTGCAACCTCTCCTGCAGGAAGGAAAGCACCGATCCGACAGCGCATCTCTGGAGGTCTTCACATCGGGAAGAACACCACTTAGCGAACAGACGGCACTTCAAGGCATACAGGCGCCTCGTAGAGGGGGCCCTAGCCTGAGTGATTGTGTCCACCACCGCGGGTGGTAGGCCACTCAAGTCTTCCGCGTCCCGTCCAGGGGCCAGACATGGAGATTCCAGAGGTCTGGTCATGGGTGCCAGATGGTGCCCCGTACCTGAGAAAGAAGGTCCTTCCTCAGGGGAATTCACCAGGGTGGGGTGCTGTCGTGAGGAGCGTGAGGTCCGAGAACCACATCAGGGTAGGCCAGTAGGGTGCTACAAGGATGACCTGCTCCTCGTTCTCCCTGACCTTGCACAGGGTCTGTGCAAGTAGGCTCACTGGGGGAAACACATATTTGCGTAGTCCAGGGGGCCAGCTGTGTGCCAGCGTGTCTATACCGAGAGGTGCCTTGGTCAGGGCGTACCAGAGCGGGCAGTGGGAGGATTCTTGGGAAGTGAACAGGTCTACCTGTGCCTGCCTGAATCGACTCCACCCTCAGGTGGTCCAGCTTATTTGGAGTCTCCACTCTCCCCTGAGGGGAACCTGTTGTGACAGCGCATCCACTGCAGTGTTGAGGTTGCCCAGGATATGAATGGCTTGCAGCGACTTGAGGTGCTGCTGACTCCAGAGGAGGAGACGGTGGGCAAGTTGTGACATACAAAGGGAGTGTAAACCGCCTTGACGGTTGATGTATGCCACTGTTGCCATGTTGTCTGTCCGAACTAACACATGCTTGCCCTGAATCAATGGCCGAAACCTCCGCAGGGCGAGCAGAATTGCCAACAACTCGAGGCAGTTGATGTGCCAACGCAGCCGCGGGCCTGTCCAGGAGCCGGCGGCTGCGTGCCCATTGCATACAGTGCCCCAGCCCGTTTTGGAGGCGTCTGTCGTAACCACGACGCACCTGGAGACCTGCTTTAGGGGAACGCCTGCCCGTAGAAATGTGAGGTCGGTCCAAGGGCTGAAGAGGCAGTGACAGACCGCCGTAATGGCCACACGGTGTGTCCCACGGCACCATGCCAATCTCGGGACTAGCGTCTGGAGCCAGTGCTGAAGCGGTCTCATATGCATCAACCCGAGCAGAGTGGCCACCGCTGAGGATGCCATATGCCCCAGGAGCCTCTGAAACAGTTTCAGTGGAACCACTGTCTTCTGCCTGAACACCTTCAAACAGGTCAGCACCGACTGTGCGCGCTTGTTTGTGAGCCATGCCGTCATCGAAACTGAGTCCAACTCCAAGCCAAGAAAAGAGATGCTCTGAACAGGGAGCTGGTGCATTCACCACAGGGGGACGCCCTTGGCGACGAGAAGATGGGGTGTGGGATCTTGAGCCGCGCCGGGGCAGGATGTGGTGGATAGCCTCCATCTGCAGCTTCACCACCGAGATCTGCTGGGCAAAGTCCTCGACGGTGTCGCCGAACAGACCAACCTGGGAAATGGGGGCACCAAGGAACTGTGCCTTGTCGGCCTCTCCCATCTCGACCAGGTTGAGCCAAAGTTGACGCTCCTGGACCACCAAGGTGGACATCGCCCACCCGAGAGACCACGCCATGACCATCGTCGCCCGGAGAGCGAGGTCGGTCGCCAAGCGCAGCTCCTGCATCAATCCTGGGGCGGAACTACCCTCGTGCAGTTCCTTTAGCACCTTGGCTTGTTGGACTTGCAGGAGAGCCATGGCGTGCAGGGCGGAGGTGGCTTGTCCAGCGGCACCGTAGGCTTTGGCCGTCAGGGACGATGTAAACCTACAGGCCTTGGACGGGAGCTTTGGGCGCCCATGCCAGGTGGTGGCATTCTGCAGGCATAGGTGCACCGTGACCACCTTATCCACCGGGGGGATCGCCGAATGGCCCTTGGCCGCCCCACCATCAAGGGTAGTGTGGGCGGGGGAGCTGAAAGATCGGGACCGGGCAGTAAAAGGTGCCTCCCATGACCTTGTTACCTCATAGCTGTGAGTGGCGCCACGAGCTCAGGAACCAATCATCAAGCCGCAAGGGTTCAGGGGAGAGCGAAGGATTCCACTCTAGCCCGACGCTCGCGGCTGCCCGGGAAAGCATGTCCATCATCTCCGCGTCAGCCTGTGACTGGGCGATCATGCCCAAGGGGGGAAGCCCAGCTGAGGCTTCCGCATCCAACTGGATGAGCCCGCTCTCCGATGCTGCGCTCAAGAGCTCATCACCTTCGCGGGCTCCGAAAAAGAGGTCGAACTCGCCGTGAGATGAGCCGGCGAACTCATCCGGAAGCCCGATTGGGGAAGACGAGCGTGCTGTGGAATGGTCCGTAGGGGGGATACCTGGCAGAGGTTGTCCCAGTGGGGTCCCCAAATTGCCCCCAGTGCTAGCTGCGCTGGCCTCATACCCGTAGGTAGAAGGGCCAGGATGAGGAGCCACTGGGGTGGCTTGCTTTCTTACGAAGGCAAGCCGCGACCGCATCGTTGCCATGGACATTCTCTCACAATGAGTACATGACCCATCCACGAACGCTGTCTCTGTGTGGTCAGCACCCAGACACGAAAGACAGCAATCATGACCGTCAGAAGGCGAGAGATAATGACCGCAACCAGGAATAACACACAAATGGAAAGGCATCTTTAAAAATACGCGTCTTTAAAAAGACGTTCCGTGTGTGCCGCACTTTTAGAGAAATATACTCTTTTATTTCTGCCGAAGCGCCCAGGGGTGTTCTCTGCAGTGCACCAGTGCCATCAGAAGCCTCTGAAATGCGCCGTCAGATCCAGCAGAGGTGAATGAACAGCCGTGGGAATTCAGCTCAGTGAGCATCGACCATTCGGCTCCGAAGAGAAAATCTGAATGAGTGGTTGCATACCAGCTCCTTTTATACCCGTATGTTCGGGAGAGTGGTATGCAAATACTACTCCCCAATTTTCATTGGCCTTTTATCAAAGACCAGAGGTGTTTTGGGCTCCCAAGAGTGACCCCTAGTGTCACTACATCGACACAACGTCGAGTGAGTGACAGATAGGGAACATCTGTTCACAAGACTTTTGAGAACTGGATCTTGTAGCCTAGAGTTTTGCTACAAAAAGATGTGAAAACCATCCTGATCACTCATTCATACAAAAAATATAGTCATTTAACTATTGTAAGACACTTTTAGTGTTAGAAAGGCCATATGCGAGGAGGCGTGAATGATCATGAATTCTGATGTGATTCACACCTGAGGAGACAGAGACCCCTCCCCTGGGAATGGAATAAAATGTAATATCTGATATAGGGCATATACACAATATATACATTTTGTTTTCAGGATAATTTTATGAATAGAAAGTTTGAAATAACAGCATTTATCTGAAATAGAAAGCTTTTGTAACATTATAAATGTCTTTACTGTCACTTTTGATCAATATAATGCATCCTTGCTGAATAAAAGTATTAATTTCTATCCAGAAAAAAAATAAAATAAAAATCTTACTGACCCCAAACTTTTGAACGGTAGTGTATGTTACAAAAGCTTTCTATTTCAGATAAATGCTATTTTGAACTTTCTATTCATCAAAGAATTCTGAAAAAAAAATTGTACACAACTGTTTTCAACATTGATAATAATAAATGTTTCTTGAGCAGCAAATCAACATATTAGAATGATTTCGGAAGGATCGTGTGACACTGAAGACTGGAGTAATGATGCTGAAAGTGCAACTTTACATCACAGGAATAAATTGCATTTTAAAATATATTATATATACATATAATATATAAAACTTGCCTCGGAGGGCGTTTACCATTTGCGTTGATCGCCTCAGCACATTACCGTATGAATAGCGCCCCCTGCGCGTGGGTGTGATCACATTAGGGATAGTTAGCTGAGCCAGGAGAAACTGTACATCGCTATGTTTCATACAGATTACATTGCAGGAGAATATTTGTTTTAAATTTGAATTGTTTTATTTAAAAGTAGACATTTTAAGATTTCTTTAGACATATGTTTCATGTTTGTCTGATAAGTATTCGCTGAGTTTCAGTTCATTTTTGTGACGTGTTTCAGAAAGATGCTTGTGGAGACAGAGACGGCTGAAAGCACACCCTGTATATTTTCTTTATTTTACAAAAGCACAAGGTTTTGTTGTTATTGTGAGTGTATACAAATAAAAGTAGACCCTTTATAGTTTCTAATGATGTCTTACACTTATCTGTATGCCCAAAATTGACGGAGTATTTTAAATTGTTTCCGCTGTTATGAGGAAAAAATCCAGCAGGACGCACTGGCGCATCCGTCGACCCCTAAGGGTTAACCTTTAAATTGAGACACTCAGAGAAGAAAAACAGGGAACCCTTTCCACATAATTTCCATTACTTACACACACACACTATGAAAATAGGAACTGAGTACTAGCTGTGAAACATCAGCTTGAACATACAGTATGTCAACTGAGAGGTCAACTGAAAGGTCAACTAAGAGGTGTTCCTTTTCTCACAATGCCCTAAAGTGGATTGCATCATCGAAACAGTTTCATCAGCTTGAATTAGATCAGGGCTTACCACAACTTCCTTCGCTGCCCATTTCGCAACCTCATCAACTAATCTGTTTCCCTTGCCTCCTCAGACTCTCCTGTTATGTGTCCTGCAACTTTTATTACAGCCAGTTTAGCAGGCAACTGTGCTGCTCTCAGAAGCTCTGCTACTAGGTTATGATGGGATATCGGTTTGCCTTTGGCTGTCTTAAAATTTCTTCCAACATACAGGCAAAATCGTGTACCACCCCATATGCATATTTTGAGTCTGCGTATATATTGATTGATTGATTTGTCTTTGGCCAATTGGCATGCTCTAATCAATGCAAACAGCTCAGCTGCTTGTGCGGATTTGTGTGGAAGCGAATATGCTTCGATAATACGATTTGGAAGTTCAGTTATGGCATAACCACACCAGAATACAGCATCATTCAGTTTTGAACATGACCCATCTATATATCAGTGATCCCCCTCCTCCAAGGCGGACGAGGAAATGTCCAGCCTGCAAGAGGAGGATGCATGTAGACGATCCAAGCAATCATGTGAGTCATCAGAAAACTGGTCATTGGTTAACAACGGTAGGGAAGCAGTAAGGCCGGGAGGTCCTCGGAAGGCTTATTCGGTAGCTCCGTGGCTGCTGGTTCGTGGACGCTGCGCGATGCCCCCTAGATGATTTTTGCCAACGTGCAGTGCTACTCTGCATCAACCGGTGGGTCCCCGAAGAGGACCAGAGGTGTCCCGAGCGGCTGCGCCCCATGGTGGCAGTGCTACGAACGTCAAAAACTGAACGTTTTTCCTTGCAGTTCTGCAGCCGACCGCTGGGTGGCGCCACCACGTCCCACCGCAGGCTTATTGCAGTGGGCTCCCTCTCCATTCAAATAAACCACAGGTGGGCTCTTTTTTTTGGGGAAGGTGGGGGCTGACCACAAAAACCCTATAAGCCCAAATGCCCACTATATTGCATCACTTCCTCCTCGGGGAGCCAAGGACCGCCCCCACGACCCACGAAGCCACTAAACGGCCCCTTACCAGCTATTTTGGGGATCAAGCCCATGGAAGCCAGCCTTTGATTGGCCGACCGCGGGAGCGTGTCAGGGAGGGGGCGGGGCTGACCACGAACACATTATTTGTCCACCTTCCCACTATATTACAGGACTTTGTCCCTGGGGGTCCACGGATCCCGGGGGTGTGTCTGGGAGGGGGCGGGACTGACCAAGAACACACTATTTGTCCACCTTCACACTATATTAAAGACTTTGTCCCTGGGGGACCACGGACCCCTAGAGTGTATCCAGTAGAGGACGGGGCTGACCACAAAACAACTATTTGTCCATTTACCCACTAAATTGAACAACTTTCTCACTGTTAGCCTGAGGACCCTCTGTGTGTGTCTGGAAGGCAGTGGGTATGTCCAAGGACAAATTATTTGTCCCCTTTGACCACGCTAAAATATTTATGACTTGCAAGTGGGTGCAGTAGTGTAGGGCTTTACTGGTTGTTTAGATCAGTGTTACTATCCGAAATAATTAATAATTATTTCTGTAGTTATTAATCAATATTTAAATTAATTAATCGGATCTAACTCATTAAAACCTCATATGGGACTCCAGTAAATATAGTGTGCTACGTTTAGGAGCAAGTTTGGTTATTAGCAATAATTAATAATTAAAGATAATTATCAAAGATAATTATTAATTATAAAAATCAATAGAACATTTGATGAGAATCAATGTTAGCTTTTTTTAATCCTTTAAAATCAACACTTACCAAAGATAATCGTTAATTGTTAACATCGATGAAACATTAAAATTAACACTAGCTTATTGATCATTCAAATTCAATCAAAGATAATTATCAATTATCAAAAATCAATAGAATATTAATAAGGATTAACATTGACGGGGCACCACCCTGGAATCAGGGACTAATAACCGAATATTAAAACAGTCTCAATATTAGATTGTTTTCTTAGGAAAATCGACATCCGAAGAATATCGATTTTCGGGGAAAAAAAACAATGAATGAAGGTTTGAATCCGAGCACTGACATCCCGTCAGCATGACACAGGTGTATGCAAAACAAACCAAAACACTTCTCTTTGTAATATAAATAAAAGTTTATTTATGCAGTAATATCAACTAATAATTAATACAATGCAGTCAATAAACTTCCAACTTCTAACTACAAACTAAACAGTGACATGATTAGATATGGAAATAAAAATAATCCTATAACACATAAGGTGTGTGTGTGACAGTGTGTGTGTGTGTGTGTGTCAGTGTGGTTAGTGAGAGTCAGAGAGAGAGATTATTAAGTGACAGCCCGAAAGCTGATTTCACGATAGCTGGAGATAAAGTAGCCGTGTTCATCAGTCAGAGACGCGGTTTTACGAGCGGGGCTCGTAAAAGTCCTGCGTTATTTGACTCTAATGGATGAACTCAGTTTCTGTCTCGCCCGCGATGGCGAAAATGCACAACAATCCAATTTGGCTGGACCACAATACAGCAAACAAATGCGTGATAATTAATACCCTGAGTATTAATAATTAGCGGACATGGCGATCCGTAAACTGTGCAAGCAAAAACCTTGAAACACAAGAATAACACGCTATAATATTCTATCTCTGCCCAGACGTAAACCTCTTACTTGAATCACATGAGGACATGGGTAGAATGTGTTTTCCTCCGTCCTTTAACTTTGACCCAGTTCCTTGAGGCTCAGGTGATGACGGGAGGCCGTTTCCTCACTCTGTCGGCGGGCGGTACGGCTGTTGATTCTCAGAGGGCAGTACGGTTGTTGATTCTCGGCGGGCTGGTGGAGAACTCAGAAATGTCGACTTGATTGAAGATTGAAGAGAAATCTTTAATCTCTTCACTTCTGTAGGCCAACGGATGAAGATGCAAATTGCTCGGTGGTCTCCTTTGGATCTGTTAGAGTGTTCGGTTGAACACAGAGTAATCTCAACTCATCCAGCGAGATGGAGATTGTATGGCTACAGTTTCAAGTCGGACATTACTTCCTTATGCCACGAGGCTGCACCGGAGAGCAGCAAAAAGCTACGTCCGTATTCGGTGAACTAAGTCACTGGAAGCAACTCTGGAAGCATTTCAGAATTATTTGAAGTCCTGATGATGTCATGTTTGAGGGACGTTCTGTGGTGTGCCTCATCCAATAGGAGTTGAGAGCTCGATCCTTTAGAGGGCAAGGCTTCATGGATCTGTAGTCTGTTTTGGACTCCCTTTGTTTGATTTTGGCGCGATTTTTATCAGTAAAATTTACGACTTAGAAGGTGGGGGCTTGAGTTATGTTTTTATGACTGTTAGGCCTGCCTTTGTCTTCTATCTGAACACATGAGGCCCAACACTAGCAATAAAATTCACTTATGATACGACGGTGGTAGATCTAATCACTGACAATGATAAAACACTCTGACACACTGTCACCACCAACATACTAAATGTCCATTTCCAATTTATTGTATAGGTGTATTAACCCTAAGTCAACCAACATACTAAATGTCCATTTCCAATTTATTGTATAGGTGTAATGTGTCCACCACCATATTAAATGTCCATTTCCAATTTATCGTATAGGTGTATTACCCCTGTGTCCACCAACATACTAAATGTCAGTTTCCAATTTATTGTATTGGTCTATTACCCCTGTGTCAACCAACATATTAAATGTCCATTTTCAATTTATTGTATTGGTCTATTGTGTCCACCAACATATTAAATGTCCATTTTCAATTTATTGTATTGGTCTATTGTGTCCACCAACATATTAAATGTCCATTTTCAATTTATTGTATTGGTCTATTGTGTCCACCAACATATTAAATGTACATTTTCAATTTATTGTATTGGTCTATTACCCCTAAGTCCACCAACATACTAAATGTTAATTTCCAATTTATTGTATAGGTGTATTACCCCTGTGTCCAAAACATACTAAATGTAAATTTCCAATTTATTTTATTGGTGTATTACCCCTGTTTTCAAAACATACTAAATGTTCATTTCCAATTTATTGTATTGGTGTATTAACCCTAAGTCCACCAACATACTAAATGTCCATTTTCAATTTATTGTATTGGTCTATTGTGTCCACCAACATATTAAATGTCCATTTTCAATTTATTGTATTGGTCTATTACCCCTGTGTCCACCAACATACTAAATGTCCATTTTCAATTTATTGTATTGGTCTATTGTGTCCACCAACATACAAAATGTACATTATCAATTTATTGTATTGGTCTATTACCCCTAAATCCACCAACATACTAAAAGTTAATTTCCAATTTATTGTATAGGTGTATTACCCCTGTTTCCAAAACATACTAAATGTCAATTTCCAATGTATTGTATAGGTGTATTAACTTAAGTCCACCAACATACTAAATGTCAATTTCCAATTTATTGTATTAGTCTATTACCCCTAAGTCCACCAACATACTAAATGTCAATTTCCAATTTATTGTATTAGTCTATTACCCCAAAGTCCACCAACATACTAAATTTCAATTTCCAATTTATTGTATAGGTGTATTACTCCTGTGTCCACAACATACTAAATGTCCATTTCCAATTTATTGTATTGGTGTATTAACCATAAGTCCACCAACATACTAAATGTCCATTTCCAGTTTATTGTATTGGTCTATTGTGTCCACCAACATATTAAATGTCCATTTTCAATTTATTGTAATAGTCTATTACCCCAAAGTCCACCAACATACTAAATGTCAATTTCCAGTTTATTGTATAGGTGTATTACCCCTGTGTCCACAACATACTAAATGTCAATTTCCAATTTATTGTATTGGTGTATTAACCATAAGTCCACCAACATACTAAATGTCCATTTCCAGTTTATTGTATTGGTATATTGCCCCTGTGTCAACCAACATACTAAATGTCCATTTCCAATTTATTGTATAGGTGTATTACTCCTGTGTCCACCAACATACTAAATGTCCATTTTCAATTTATTGTATTGGTCTATTGTGTCCACCAACATATTAAACGTCCATTTTCAATTTATTTTATTGGTCTATTACCCTTAAGTCCACCAACATACTAAATGTCAATTTCCAATTTATTGTATAGGTGTTTTACCCCTGTGTCCACAACATACTAAATGTTAATTTCCAATTTATTGTATTGGTGCATCAACCCTAGTCCACCAACATACTAAATGTCCATTTCCAATTTATTTTATAGGTGTATTAAGCCTGAGACAAAATATTTGACTTTCTCCTCTCGAAATTCACACCAAAGACAGAGGAGACTGAGATGAGCACAGAAGTACCAGTTTCAACTTCCTAGCTAAACCCAGAGCTGAGATATGCAGATCCCATGTACAATTTATCCAATTCAAAATTTTAGGTGGTTCGTGGACAGTAAAATTTTGAGGTTTTGAAGGGTGTATGTTGTTCAGGGGGCATCATAGAGTCACCTAAATGTGATTTTGAGTCATACATTTTATCCTGGAGTTATAAAAATGATGTTCACCAAACACCTATTTTAGCCCATTAGATAGATTGTAAGTGGGATGGCCCACGGGCAATTTATTTGCATTGCCTGAAATAGTCACTTGGTGGACATCTGTTTTTAATATGTGGGATAGATTAATTCACGCATATCACATTTAGGTGACTGTATGACACTCCCTGAACAGCATACACCCTTCAACACCTCAAAATTCAACTGTCCACGAACCACATACAATTTTTAATGGGATAAATTGTAACTGGGATCTGCATATCTTAGCTCTGGAATAAACTAGGAAGTTGCAACTGGTACTCTTGTGCTCTTCTCAGTCTCCTCTCTCTGTGGTGTGACTTTTGAGAGAATCAGAGAAAGTCAAAAAATTTCACGCAAAAAATTGGAACTATCTGTGATTTTGTGATAAAACATGCACTTTTTAGCACTTTTGCACAGTGTAATTCTCAATATGTCAACTTTATATGTATGTATGTATGTATCTATCTATCTATCTACCTGTCTGTCCTGTTGGTGTTTTTCCACGAACCATGTATTTGTGTCCATTAAATAAGCTGCAGATGGGACCTTCCTTTTGGACTTAGTATTTTTTGTGGAACAATTGCCACACTTTTTATTTATATGACTTTATTATCATTTTTATTGTATGTATGTAACTAACAACTCTCTAAAATGTATAATTAGCTAAAAAATTACTGTCCACAAACCATGTATTTGCCACCATTAAAATAAATTGTACGTGGGCACTTCCTACAAGACAGCAAAAAGACAAAAGTGCCCACGTGCAATTTATTTTAATGGTGGCAAATACATGGTTCATAGACAGTCAATTGTATGACTTTTCTTGCTATTTGCATGTAATATTATCAATCAGACACCCTGTATAGCACTCAACATACTCAATGGAACCCATTTATGAAACTTACAACTCATAATACTGTATTATTTGCATTAAAATGATTGTCCATGAACCATGTGTTTGGCGTCCATTAAATAAGCTGCAGATGGGACCTTCCTTTTTGACTTATAATATTTTTTAGGAAAAATTTGCCACATTTTTTTAAATTTATATGACTTTATTAGCATTTATATTAAATATTATCAATAAAACATCATGTATGACCCTCAGGACACTCCTATAAATGCATGTATGTGTAGGGCTTTACTGGTTGTTTAGATCAGTGTTACTATCAGAAATAATTAATAATTATTTCTGTAGATATTAATTAATATTTAAATTAATTAATTGAATCTAACTCATTAAAACCTCATATGGGGCTCCAGTAAATGTAGTGTGCTGCGTTTATGAGCAAATTTGGTTATTAGCAATAATTAATAATTATCAAAGATAATTATTAATTATTAAAATCAATAGAACATTGATGAGAATCAATGTTAGCTTTTTTAATCCTTTAAAATCAACAATTATCAAAGATAATTGCCAATTGTTAACATCGATGAAACATTAATTAAAATTAACACTAGCTTTTTGATCATTCAAATTCAACAACCATCAAAGATAATTATCAATTATCAAAAATCAATAGAATATTAATAAGGATTAACATTGATGGGGCACCACCCTGAAATCAGGGACTAATAACCAGATAGTAAAACAGTCTCAATATTAGATTGTTTTCTTAGGAAAATCGACATCCGAAGAATATCGATTTTCGGGAAAAAAAACAATGAATGAAGGTTTGAATCCAAGCGCTGACATCCCGTCAGCATGACACAGGCGTATGCAAAACAAACCAAAACACTTCTCTTTGTAATATAAACAAAATTTATTTATGCAGTAATATCAATTAATAATTAATACAATGCAGTCAATAAACTTCCAACTTCCAACTACAAACTAAACAGTGATATGATTAGATAAGGAAATAAAAATAATTCTATAACACATAAGGTGTGTGTGTGTGGGTGTGGGTGTGTGGTTAGTACGAGAGAGAGAGATGACGGCCCTAAAGCCGATTTTGTGATCGTGGGAGAGAAAACAGCTGTTAGTTCATCGCTCAGAGACGCGGTGGACGGCTCGTAAACAGTCCCGCGTTATTTGACTCTTTAATGGATGAACTCAGTTGCTGTCTCAACCATGATGGCGAAATTGGACAACAGTCCAATTTGGTTGGACCACAATACAGCAAAACAAATTCGTGATAATTAATACCCTGAGTATTAATAATGGTGGACATGGTGGTCCGTAAACTGTAAAAGCAAAAAAAAAAACCTTGAAACACAAGAATAACACACTATAATATTCTTTCTCTGCCCAGACGTAAACCTCTTACTTTAATCGCATGAGGACACAGGTAGAATGTGTTTTTCTCCGTCCTTTAACTCTGACCCGGTTCCTTCAGGCTCAGGTGATGACGGGAGTCCATTTCCTCTCTCTGTCGGTGGGCGGTACGGCTGTTGATTCTCGGTGGGCTGGCGGAGAACTCAGAAATGTCGACTTGATTGAAGATGGAAGAGAAATCTTTAATCTCTTCACTTCTGTAGGCAAACGGATGAAGATGCGAATTCCTCGGCGGTCTCCTTCGGATCCGTTAGTGTTTGGTTGAACAGAGTAATCCCAACTCGTCCAGCGAGATGGAGATTGTATGGCCACAGTTTCAAGTCGGACATTACTTCCTTGTGCCACGAGGTTGCACCTGAGAGCAGCGATAAACTACGTCTACACACTGCAAGCAAAGTCGCTGGAAGCAAATCCCGAAAGCATTTCAGAGGTATTTCAACTCCTGATGATGTCATGTTTGAGGGACGTTCTGTTGTGTGCCTCATCCAATAGGAGTTGAGAGTTCGATCCTTTAGTGAGCAAGGCTTCATGGGATTTGTAGTCTTTTTTGGACTCCCTTTATTTGATTTTGGCATGATTTTTATCAGTAAGATTTACGACTTGGAATGTGGGGGCTTGAGTTAGGTTTTTACGACTGTGTTAGGCCTGCATTTGTCTTCTATCTGAATACATGAGGCCCAACATATGTAACTTACAACTCTTTAAAATGTATAATTAGCTAAACAATTACTGTCCACAAACCATATATTTGCCACCATTAAAATACATTTTACATGGGCTCTTCCTACAAGACTAAGCAAAAAGACAGAAGTGCCTATGTTTATTTGCATTTCCTGAAATAGTCACTTGGTGGATATCTGTTTTTAATGTGTGGGATAGATTAATTCACTGAATATCACATTTAGGTGACTGTTTGACACCCCCTGAACAGCATACACCCCTCAACACCTTAAAATTCGACTGTCTATGAACCACCTAAAATTTTGAATGGGATAAATTGTAACTGGGATCTGCATATCTGATCTTTGGAATTAACTAGGAAGTTGCAACTGGTACTCTTGTGCTCTTCTCAGTCTCCTCTCTCTATGGTGTGACTTTTGAGAGAATCAGAGAAAGTCAAAAAATGTCATGCAAAATATTGAAACTGGCTGTGATTTTGTGATAAAACATGCACTTTTTAGCACTTTTGCACAGTACAAATCTCAATATGTCAACTATGTATGTATGTATGTATGTATCTATCTATCTATCTACCTGTCTGTCCTGTCGGTTTTTTTCCATGAACCATGTATTTGTGTCCATTAAATAAGCTGCAGATGGGACCTTCCTTTTGGACTTAGTATTTTTTGTGGAACAATTGCCAAACTTTTTATTTATATGACTTTATTATCATTTTTATTGTATGTATGTAACTAACAACTCTCTAAAATGTATAATTAGCTAAAAAATTACTGTCCACAAACCATGTATTTGCCACCATTAAAATAAATTGTATGTGGGCACTTCCTACAAGACAGCAAAAAGACAAAAGTGCCCACGTGCAATTTATTTTAATGGTGGCAAATACATGGTTCATAGACAGTCAATTGTATGGCTTTTCTTGCTATTTGCATGTAATATTATCAATCAGACACCCTGTATAGCACTCAACATACTCAGTGGAACCCATTTATGCAACTTACAACTCATAATACTGTATTATTTGCATTAAAATGATTGTCCATGAACCATGTATTTGTGTCCATTAAATAAGCTGCAGATGGGACCTTCCTACAGGCAAGGCTCCAGGGCCTGACGGCTTTTCCTCTGAGTTTTTCAAATCTTATGCTACAGAACTGGCTCCACTTTTGTTAGAGGTTTATACGGAATCATTAAAGAATGGAAAGCTTCCTCCAACCATGACACTAGCCCGGACCAGTCTGATTTAAAAAAAAAGACAAAGATCCAAGCGTGTGTAAAAGTTACCGCCCAGTTGGATGTAAAAATTTTGTCCAAAATTCTGGCTAATCAATTAAGTAAAGTTAGACATCACTTATACATATAGATCAGGTGGGGTTTATTCGAGGCCATAGCTCTTCTGATAACATTAGGCATCTCATCAATATCATGTGGTCAGTAGCGAATGATCAATCTCCGGTTGCTGCCATCTCTCTTGACGCCGAAAAGGCGTTTGATATGGTAGAATGGGATTATCTTTTTAAGATTTTGGAAATGTATGGGTTCGGGAGTACATTTATTGGTTGGATTAAGTTACTTTATAGACACCCTGTAGCAGCGGTACAAACAAATGGATTAATTTCAGATTATTTTACTCTGGATAGGGGCACCCGGTAGGGATGCCCTCTTTCCCCCTTATTGTTCTGTCTTGCCCTGGAACCATTAGCAGCCGCGATAAGAAAGGAGGATGATTTTCCAGGGGTGACGGCGGGAGGTATGGCGCATAAGCTTCTGCTTTATGCAGATGATATTTTATTATTTGTCTCTGACCCCACTAGATCTATGCCTTGCCTCCATAGAATTATTAACTCCTTTTCCAAATTCTCAGGATACAAAGTAAATTGGTCTAAATCCAAAGCTTTGGCTTTGACAGCGTACTGTCCAGAAATGGCTTTCCAGCCGGGTGCCTTCCAGTGGCCCAAACAGGGAATTAAATATTTGGGAATTTTATTCCCAGCAAATTTGTCTGATTTAGTCAGAGTTAATTTTGATCCCTTAATAAAAAGGTTTTCGAATGATGTGGACAGGTGGGCTTCATTACACTTATCGATGATTGGGAAGGTTAATGTTATTAAAATGAATTGTATTCCAAAATTTAACTACCTGCTACAATCACTCCCTGTAGATGTCCCCCTCTCTTATTTCAAGCAATTTGATAGCATAGCGAAGTCCTTCATTTGGAATGGTAAGCGCCCCAGGTTAAATTTCAGTAAGTTACATAGGCCTATTGACAAAGGTGGGCTAGGCCTACCCAAGATTTTATTTTATTATTATGCATTCAGTCTTAGACATTTGGTTCATTGGTCGTTCCACCTGAGAGAGCTCCTCCCTGGTTTTGTATCAAAAAGGAAGTGCTTGCCCCTATCTCGCCACTGCAGAGTCTTTCGATTAAACTTGCTGGAGAGGTTAAGTTGCACCCCGTTATTTTGCATTTGCACTCGATATGGACAAAAGTGTCCAGAGTGTTTAATTCGGATATTTATTTAAATGTAGCCTCGAGCATATGGCTGTACCCTAATCTATGTATTAATAAGTCCCCTTTTTGTTGGTCAGATTGGATTGTGAGGGGGGTTAATACACTTGGTGACCTGTATGAGGGTGGAGTATTGAGATCTTTTGAAAATTTGATTCAACATTTTGGGATTCCCAGATCTCAATTTTATAAGTATTTACAGCTGTGCCACCTGCTCTGCTCTGTTTTTGGAGTAGCATACACCCCCCTAGAGGCATCAGTGTATTACTCCCTGTTAATTCAGAGTCTGGGGGATGGAGCTTTAAATTCACTCAAAAGATTATGGGAGGAAGATTTACATTTTTTATTGGAGGAGGAAGTGTGGGCAAGGATTCTAAAAAACATAAAGTCTGCATCAAGAGATGTAAGTGTTCGCCTTATGCAATTTAAGATTTTACATAGATTTTATTGGACCCCCTCTAGATTGTATAGGCTTGGTCTTAAGGACACACCCATCTGCTGGCGATGCCATACTGAAGATGGAGACACCATCCATGTTTTTTGGGGGTGCCTTAAGATCCAAGAATTTTGGCTGAAATTGCAAAGTTTTGTGTGTGATGTGTTGGGCACTCAGGTCTCGTTCTGCCCCAGACTCTATATTTTGGGAGATAAGGAAGTCATGGATTTGGTAGATAAGTACATGAAGGACTGGGTTTTGACCAGTGTGATGATTGGTAGGCAGGTTATTTTGAGGAGTTGGAAGTCGGATGGAGCATCCTCGTTCCCGGAGTGGTGCACGGAGATGGGGAGGGTGGCTGCCTTCAAGGAGGGGTCGAGCATTAGGATGGGGGTTAGGGAAACGTACAATAAGAAATGGGGCAATTATTTAGCATTTTTGAGGGAATCTCGAGGTGGAGCAGTGGAGGGAGTAATTAGAGTTTAGTTTTTTTTATTATCATACTTGATTATTGTATGTTATTTTATGTTGTTTTAGTTTTCTGTGTGTGTGTCTATATTCAAAAAAAAAAGTATTTTGATTACTGAAGAGATTACTTTGCATTTTATTGTAATTTGTTTAATTTAATATTTTGTCCTTTCAGATGGAAAACATTTATACATATAAATGATGCGATCCAAAGTGTATTTGAATAGCAGTGAAACACTTTCTTATGATGTGTTACATTCATACAAGCAGACAGAGAAGTACGTTTGAAGTAAGTTTGGAGCAGAAGAAATAGAAACAAACCTTGTGTAAATCGTCAGCTTTATGCAAAGCTAAAATGCTATTTCTAACCATTTCACATGCACATTACCAGGCACGATCATATTTTGTTTATCAAGAAAATTCACGTTGGATCATAATTTCTTGTAAGACCTTTGATATTAGGGCAAAAATCATATTCTTGATGATAATGATTTTATTGTTTTCCTGTACAAATACACTATATTGCCAAAAGTATTTGCTCACCCATCCAAATAATTGAATTCAGGTGTTCCAATCACTTCCATGGCCACAGGTGTATAAAATGAAGCACCTAGGCATGCAGACTGCTTCTACAAACATTTGTGAAAGAATGGGCCGCTCTCAGGAGCTCAGTGAATTCCAGCATGGTACTGTGATAGGATGCCACCTGTGCAACAAGTCCAGTCGTGAAATTTCCTCGCTACTAAATATTCCACAGTCAACTGTCAGTGGTATTATAACAAAGTGGAAGTGATTGGGAATGACAGCAACTCAGCCACGAAGTGGTAGGCCACGTAAAATGACAGAGCGGGTTCAGCGGATGCTGAGGCGCATAGTGCGCAGAGGTCGCCAACTTTCTGCAGAGTCAATCGCTACAGACCTCCAAAGTTCATGTAGCCTTCAGATTAGCTCAAGAACAGTGCGTAGAGAGCTTCATGGAATGGGTTTCCATGGCCGAGCAGCTGCATCCAAGCCATACATCACCAAGTGCAATGCAAAGCGTCGGATGCAGTGGTGTAAAGCACGCCGCCACTGGACTCTAGAGCAGTGGAGACGCGTTCTCTGGAGTGACGAATCACACTTCTCCATCTGGCAATCTGATGGACGAGTCTGGGTTTGGCAGTTGCCAGGAGAACGGTACTTGTCTGACTGCATTGTGCCAACTGTGAAGTTTGGTGGAGGGGGATTATGGTGTGGGGTTGTTTTTCAGGAGCTGGGCTTGGCCCCTTAGTTCCAGTGAAAGGAACTCTGAATGCTTCAGCATACCAAGAGATTTTGGACAATTCCATGCTCCCAAATTTGTGGGAACAGTTTGGGGATGGCCCCTTCCTGTTCCAACATGACTGCGCACCAGTGCACAAAGCAAGGTCCATAAAGACATGGATGAGCGAGTTTGGTGTGGAAGAACTTGACTGGCCTGCACAGAGTCCTGACCTTAACCCGATAGAGCACCTTTGGGATGAATTAGAGTGAAGACTGCGAGCCAGGCCTTCTCATCCAACATCAGTGTTTGACCTCACAAATGCGCTTCTGGAAGAATGGTCAAAAATTCCCATAAACACACTCCTAAACCTTGTGGAAAGCCTTCCCAGAAGAGTTGAAGCTGTTATAGCTGCAAAGGGTGGGCCGACGTCATATTAAACCCTATGGATTAAGAATGGGATGTCACTTAAATTCATATGCGTCTAAAGGCAGATGAGCGAATACTTTTGGCAACGTAGTGTATCTAAAAATCCTTAAAATAAGATCAATTTGATTTATCTTGTTTTAGAAACAACACTGCATAAGATATTTAGGTTTTTCAGAGAATGTATTTTTAACATGTGTATTTTGTCTTACTGTACTGGCAGAGTTTTTATAGTCCAAACAAGTGAAAAAAATCTACCAGTGCTGAAGAAGTAATCCAAAGTATTTAGAATACATTACTGACCTTGTGTAATCTAACGAAATATGTTACAAATTACATTTTACAGTATGTATTCTATAATCTGTAGTGGAATACATTTCAAAAGTAACCCTCCCAAACCTGTATGTATATATATATATATATATATATATATATATATATACAGCTGTGATCAAAAGTTTGCATACCCTGGCAGAAATTGTGAAATTTTGGCATTGATTTTGAAAATATGACTGATCATGCAAAAAAACTGTCTTTTATTTAAGGATCGTGATCATATAAAGCCATTTATTATCACATAGTTGTTTGGCTCCTTTTTAAATCATAATGATAACAGAAATCACCCAAATGGCCCTGATCAAAAGTTTACATACCCTTGAATGTTTGGCCTTGTTACAGACACTGTAACAAGTACATTTGGGTGATTTCTGTTACCATTGCTATGCCAATGACACACAGCTCTACTTGTCTTTTTAGCCCAACAACACCATGGTGACTGCTCGAATCTTGGCCTGTTTGGCAGACATCTCGGCCTGGATGAAGGAACACCACCTGAAACTTAATCTAGCGAAGACTGAGCTCCTCATCTTTCCATCCAACCCTGGTGTTGAACACAACATCACCGTTTAGCTGGGTTCAACTACAATAACGCCTTCCAAAATCGTCAGAAATCTAAGCGTAACCATCGATAACCAACTCAATTTCACAGACCACATCTCAAAGACATCACGATCATATAGATTTACACTCTACAATATCAAGAAAATAAGACCCTTTCACTCCTTGTTCAGTCACTTGTCATAACTAGACTGGATTACTGTAACACTCTCATTGCAGGCCCACCTGCATGCGCTGTTAGGCCCCTCCAAATGATTCAGAATGCAGCAGCACATCTGGTCTTCAACAAAAGAGAGTGCATGTTACACCACTCCTTGTCTCTCTTCACTGGCTGCCTGTTGATGCACATATAAAATACAAGACTCTGATGCTTGCATACAGAACAGTCACTGGGTCTGCTCCAGCGTACCTAAAATCATTCCTGCATTGCTATGTTCCCACCAGAAGCCTGCACTCGACTAATGAGTGGTGCCAACACAGAGGCACCAAATCATTTTCCCAGACTTTCAGTTTCACTGTACCTCGTTCATGGAATTACCTTACCAACTCCATCTGTGAAGCAGACTCTGTCTTCAAAAAATTGCTAAAGACTCATCTTTTCCATGAGCACTTGATCATGCACTCATAAAAAAAGATTATTTTATTTTATTTAAGGATAGTGATCATATGAAGCCATTTATTATCACATAGTTGTTTGGCTCCTTTTTAAATCATAATGGTAAGTGAAGTTAGGTGGTTCGAGGGATCGAGCCCTATTCATTTAAATTGCCATTGGACCCATAGTTGGGGCGATGGATCATACCCCTTACGTGGACATCCACTTGGCCACTAGCTTGGTGGCCATCTGTCACTTTGCCATTACTTTGGGGTAATTTTCATTTTCCCCCTTATCTCACCGTATGGACACCTCTAGGGGTGCTCTCGAGTTGTCATGGTCACTTCGGGGAGTGCTCACGAGCCACCTACTGCCCACGGGGCATTTAGTAATGTAAACAGCGTCCACAGAGCCTCTTTTTGTCCACCTTAACACTAGTCTTCATCATAATCTTCCTCTTGTCCACGAACTCACTTCCTGTGTCCCCCTTACCCACTAGTCTTCACCATAGTCTTCCTGTTGTCCACGAACTCACTTCCTGTGACCCCTTACCCACTATTCTTCTAAATGGGCTTCCTGTTGTCCACGAACTCACTTCCTGTGACCCCTTACCCACTAGTCTTCATCATAGTCTTCCTTCCGTCCACAGAACCACTATTTGTCCCCTTACCCACTAAATACCACTTTGGCATACCTTTGCCCCCAGTGTGCCCCCTGATGCCATACATCACTCTAATTCATGCCGAGCAGCGCCCAGGCATCCCATAAGTGTGTTTTTAGGCGTTCCTGACACAAATTATATTTTGTTAAATTTTTTAATCCATTTCCTCATGGGGCACATGGCGGGGGCCCGCTGTGCCCACCCAGATTCCTTTAAAGATGTTTTCTGACATTCGACCAAAACTTCACCGAAATCGTTAGCACTCTTAGTATTCTTCAAGAGGCCCATGAGGGGTCACTATGTGAAATTTGGGGTCTTTGGGACCTCTGGGCACGCTGCCAGGGTGCATCCCATGAGCAATTTATTCCATTCATTTGTATAGGTGTTTCGTGGACACCCCTCAGAAAGCTCCAAATGACTCCAATTTGTAATCTATAGCTTCTTAGGGGCCCCTTAGTAAGTGTGCAAAGTTTGAAGTCTGAATTAATTAGTTAAGTGCTTAATTAGCTGACTTGTGCACCTAAAATGACAGTTATTTTTCCTTTTAAGTGCTTCCCAATTGATGAGAGACACGGATTTTTAATACATTGTTTATGAGAGCACAAAGATAAAGTATTCAAAGCCCCTAGGTCTTAGCATCAAATTTAAGGTTATTTTCACCAGGTCACACAGGAAGTGCCAACATACAATTTATTTAAATGGAGAAAAATACATGGTTCGTGGACAGTCATTTTTAGCTAATTATACATTTTAAAGAGTTGCAAGTTGCATAAATGGGTTCCATTGTGTATGTTGAAGGATATACTTGATGTTTGATTGATAATATTACATGCAAATAGCAAGAAAAGCTTTCTGTAAGCTGTAAGTGCGCAAAATATGAAGTCTGAATGACTTCGTTAAGTGCTTAATTGGCTGACTTGTGAATTAAAAGTGACATTTTTCTATAATATATTCTTGATTTTTTTAAAGTACTTCCCAAACTCTGAGGGACACAGCCTTTTAATATGTTGTTTCTAAGGGTCCTACGATGAAGCATACGAAGCCAGGTCTTAGCATCAAATTTAAGGCTGTCCATGAAACACTTATGGAATTGCATTGGTTTAATGGTCAAGTGGACCATCTAGAAAAGGGGGTTCCGAAGGCCACAGGACCTTGAAATTTGAGATTCTCGACCGTCAGGGGCCCCCGAATCGGGCCCTAAAATTTGGGGTATCTAGATCCTTCTTGAGCATAGGTCCAAACCCTACCCTAGTTGTCTCAAATCTAACTCAAGAGGCTCTGTCAAGCTGTGAGTGCAAGAGGTCTGTGTGTGAGAATCTTGCCTAAACTGTCAAAAATTATTTTTCTCTTTTCTAGAGCCTCATGCTCTCAATATGTCTTTCGAGGGTCATCGGGCTGCCACCGTGTGAAATGTGGGGGCTGCAGGACCTTTCTAGAAAAGTCCCACCTGCAATTTATTCCATTCATTTCCATAGGTGTTTCGTGGACACACCTCAGAAAGCTCCAAATGACTCCAATTTGAAATCTAGAGCTTCTCAGGGGCCCCTTAGTAAGTGCACAAAGTTTGAAGTCTGAATGACTTCGATAAGTGCTTAATTGGCTGACTTGTGAATGAAAAGTGCATTCGAAGCCCCCAGGTCTTAGCACCTAATTTAAGGCTGTCCACGAAACACCTATGGAATTGCATTGGTTTAATGAGCAAGTGGGCAATCTAGAAAAGGGGGTTCCAAAGGCCACAGGACCAAGAAATTTGAGATCCTCGACCGTCAGGGACCCCAAATCAGGTTCTAGAATTTGGAGGCCGTAGGAGCTTGCTAGGTATTAAAGTCTCTGATGAATGTACTGCTGCACATGGGCCTACAGGGCAGGCTGTCTCATTGATTCCTATGACAAGCAGGAAGATCTATTGAAAATAATGAAAAATACTTTTCTGCATCTTAAGCCTTAGTCCTCTTAATATGGTGTCGAGGGGCACTCGATGTGTTATCATGTGAAATTTGGGGTCTGTCGGACCTCTGGGTATGCTGCCAGGGCGCATCCCACGAGCAATTTATTCCATTCATTTCTATAGGTGTTTCGTGGACACCCCTCAGAAAGCTCAAAATGACTCCAATTTGAAATCTATAGCTTCTTAGGGGCCCCTTAGTAAGTGTGCAAAGTTTGAAGTCTGAATTAATTAGTTAAGTGCTTAATTAGCTGACTTGTGCACCTAAAATGACAGTTATTTTTCCTTTTAAGTGCTTCCCAATTGATGAGAGACACGGATTTTTAATACATTGTTTATGAGAGCACAAAGATAAAGTATTCAAAGCCCCTAGGTCTTAGCATCAAATTTAAGGTTATTTTCACCAGGTCACACAGGAAGTGCCAACATACAATTTATTTAAATGGAGAAAAATACATGGTTCGTGGACAGTCATTTTTAGCTAATTATACATTTTAAAGAGTTGCAAGTTGCATAAATGGGTTCCATTGTGTATGTTGAAGGATATACTTGATGTTTGATTGATAATATTACATGCAAATAGCAAGAAAAGCTTTCAAAATGACAACCCATGAACCATATATTTGCCACCATTCAAATAAATTGCACGTGGGCACTTCCTGTGTTTTTGCTGTCATACAGGACGTGCCCACATACAATTTATTTGAATGGTGGCAAATACATGGTTCATAGACAATCATTTTAAAGCAAATTATACATTATTATGAATTATAAATTGCATAGATATATTATATTTAGTATGATGAGTCCTCAACAGGTGGTTTCATGAATAGTTCACATACAAATACTATTAAATGTCCTAAAACATGATTGTCCACAGACAATTTTATTGTTGTCGATAAAATAGATTGTATCTGAGATGATCCCATGTTCAATATGTGACAAGGTCCAATCTTCTTGAAATTCACACCATAGATAGAGGAGGTTGAGGTGAGCACAGAAGTACCAGTTTCAACTTGATAGCTCAATCTAGAGCTGAGACATGGTGATCCCACATACAATTTATCCCATCCAAAATTTTAGGTGGTTCATGGACAGTCTAATTTTTATGTTTTGAAGGGTGTATATTGTTCAGGGGGTGTCATACAGTCACCTAAATGTGATATTCAGTGAATTAATCTATCCCACACATTAAAACAGATGTCCATCAAGTGACTATTTCAGGCAATTCAAATAAATTATATATGGGCACTTCTGTCTTTTTGCTTAGTCTTGTAGGAAGTGCCCACGTACAATTTATTTTAATGGTGGCAAATTCATGGTTCTTGGACAGTAATTGTTTAGCTAATTATACATTTTAAAGAGTTGTAAGTTACATACATGCATTTATAGGAGTGTCCTGAGGGTCATACATGATGTTTTATTGATAATATTTAATATAAATGCTAAAAAAGTCATATAAATAAAAAATAAAAAGTGGCAATTTTTCCTAAAAAAATCCATCTGCAGCTTATTTAATGGACACCAAACACATGGTTTATGGACAAACATTTTAATGCAAATAATATAGAATTATGAGTTGTAAGTTGCACAAGTGGGTTCCATTGAGTATGTTGAGTGCTATACAGGGTGTTTTATTGATAATATTTCATATACATGCTAATAAAGTCATATAAATAAAAAGTGTGGCAATTTTTCCTCAAACAATTCTAAGTCCAAAAGTAAGGGAACCTAGGTGGTTCGTGGGATCGAGCCCTATTCATTTAAATTGCCGTTGGACCCATAGTTGGTGCTGTTGGGCCTCATGTATTCAGATAGAGGACAAAGGCAGGCCTAACAGTCATAAAAACATTCCTCAAGCCCCCTCCTTCTGAGTCGTAAATTTTACTGATAAAAATCGCACCAAAATCAAACAAAGGGAGTCCAAAACAGAATACAAATCCATGAAGCCTTGCTCACTAAAGGATCGAGCGCTCAACTCCTATTGGATGAGGCACACAACAGAACGTCCCTCAAACATGACATCATCAGGACTTCAAATAATTCTGAAATGCTTCCAAAGTTACTTCCAGCGACATAGTTCACCGAATACGGACGTAGCTTTTTGCTGCTCTCCGGTGCAACCTCGTGGCTTAAGGAAGTAATGTCCGACTTGAAACTGTAGCCATACAATCTCCATCTCGCTGGACGAGTTGAGATTACTCTGTGTTCAACCGAACACTCTAACGGATCTGAAGGAGACCGCCGAGCAATTCGCATCTTCATCCGTTGGCCTACAGAAGTGAAGAGATTAAAGATTTCTCTTCCATCTTCAATCAAGTCGACATTTCTGAGTTCTCCGCCAGCCCGCCGAGAATCAACAGCCGTACCGCCCGCCGACAGTGCGAGGAAACGGCCCCCGTCATCACCCGAGCCTCAAGGAACCGGGTCAAAGTTAAAGGACGGAGGAAAACACATTCTACCTGTGTCCTCATGCGATTCAAGTAAGAGGTTTACGTCTGGGCAGAGATAGAATATTATAGTGTGTTATTCTTGTGTTTCAAGGTTTTTGCTTGTACAGTTTACGGACCGCCATGTCCGCTAATTATTAATACTCAGGGTATTAATTATCACGAATTTGTTTTGCTGTATTGTGGTCCAACCAAATTGGACTGTTGTGCATTTTCGCCATCGCGGGTGAGACAGCAACTGAGTTCATCCATTAAAGAGTCAAATAACAAGGGACTTTTACGAGCCCCGCTCGTAAAACCGCGTCTCTGAGTGATGAACACGGCTGCTTTATCTCCAGCTATCTTTCAGGCTGTCACTTAATCATCTCTCTCTCTCTCTCTCACTAACCACACTGACACACACACACACACACACACTGTCACACACACACCTTATGTGTTATAGAATTATTTTTATTTCCATATCTAATCATATCACTGTTTAGTTTGTAGTTGTAAGTCGGAAGTTTATTGACTGCATTGTATTAATTATTAATTGATATTACTGCATAAATAAACTTTGTTTATATTACAAAGAGAAGTGTTTTGGTTTGTTTTGCATACACCTGTGTCATGCTGACGGGATGTCAGTGCTCGGATTCAAACCTTCATTCATCGTTTCTTTCCCGAAAATCGATATTCTTCGGATGTCGATTTTCCTAAGAAAACAATCTAATATTGAGACTGTTTTAATATTTGGTTATTAGTCCCTGATTTCAGGGTGGTGCCCCGTCAATGTTAATCCTTATTAATATTCTATTGATTTTTGATAATTGATAATTATCTTTGATTGAATTTGAATGATCAATAAGCTAGTGTTAATTTTAATGAATGTTTCATCGACGTTAACAATTAACGATTATGTAGGGCTTTACTGGTTGTTTAGATCAGTGTTACTATCAGAAATAATTAATAATTATTTCTGTAGTTATTAATCAATATTTAAATTAATTAATTGGATCTAACTCATTAAAACCTCATATAGGACTCCAGTAAATGTAGTGTGCTACGTTTAGGAGCAAGTTTGGTTATTAGCAATAATTAATAATTATCAAAGATAATTATTAATTATTAAAATCAATAGAACATTGATGAGAATCAATGTTAGCTTTTTTTTAATCCTTTAAAATCAACACTTATCAATTGTTAACATCGATGAAACATTAAAATTAACACTAGCTTATTGATCATTCTAATTCAATCAAAGATAATTATCAATTATCAAAAATCAATAGAATATTAATAAGGATTAACATTGACGGGGCACCACCCTGAAATCAGGGACTAATAACCGAATATTAAAACAGTCTCAATATTAGATTGTTTTCTTAGGAAAAATCGACATCCGAAGAATATCGATTTTCGAATAAAAAAACAATGAATGAAGGTTTGAATCCGAGCACTGACATCCCGTCAGCACGACACAGGCGTATGCAAAACAAACCAAAACACTTCTCTTTGTAATATATACAAAGTTTATTTATGCAGTAATATCAATTAATAATTAATACAATGCAGTCAATAAACTTCCGACTTACAACTACAAACTAAACAGTGATATGATTAGATATGGAAATAAAATAATCCTATAACACATAAGGTGTGTGTGTGTGTGTGTGTGTGTGTGTGTGTGTGTGTCAGTGTGGTTAGTGAGAGAGAGAGAGAGAGAGAGAGATAGAGAGAGAGAGATTATTCAGTGACAGCCCGAAAGCTGATTTCGCAATAGCTGGAGATGAAGCAGCCGTGTTCATCACTCAGAGACGCGGTTTTACGAGCGGGGCTCGTAAAAGTCCCTTGTTATTTGACTCTTTAATGGATGAACTCAGTTGCTGTCTCACCCGCGATGGCGAAAATGCACAACAGTCCAATTTGGTTGGACTACAATACAGCAAAACAAATTCGTGATAATTAGTACCCTGAGTATTAATAATGAGCGGACATGGCGGTCCGTAAACTGTACAAGCAAAAAAACCTTGAAACACAAGAATAACACACTATAATATTCTATCTCTGCCCAGACGTAACCTCTTACTTGAATCGCATGAGGACACAGGTAGAATGTGTTTTCCTCCGTCCTTTAACTTTGACCCGGTTCCTTGAGGCTCGTGTGATGACGAGAGGTCGTTTCCTCGCGCTGTTGGCGGGCGGTACGGCTGTTGATTCTCGGCGGGCTGGCGGAGAACTCAGAAATGTCAACTTGATTGAAGATGGAAGAGAAATCTTTAATCTCTTCACTTCTGTAGGCCAATGGATGAAGATGCGAATTGCTTGGCGGTCTCCTTCGGATCCGTTAGAGTGTTTGGTTGAACACAGGGTAATCTCAACTCGTCCAGCGAGATGGAGATTGTATGGCTACAGTTTCAAGTCGGACATTACTTCCTTATGCCACGAGGTTACACCGGAGAGCAGCAAAAGCTACGTCCGTATTCGGTGAACGAAGTCGCCGGAAGCAACTTTGGAAGCATTTTCAGAATTATTTGAAGTCCGGATGATGTCATGTTCGAGGGACGTTCTGTTGTGTGCCTCATCCAATAGGAGTTGAGTGCTCGATCCTTTAGTGGGCAAGGCTTCATGGATCTGTAGTCTGTTTAGGACTCCCTTTGTTTGATTTTGGCGCGATTTTATCAGTAAGATTTATGACTTAGAAGGAGGGGGCTTGAGGAATGTTTTTTATGACTGTTAGGCCTGCCTTTGTCTTCTATCTGAATACATGAGGCCCAACATTCCCCCTTTGTTCTGAAGAGTTGGTTGTTGTCCAGCATCTTTAGAGCAACTGAAGGGCCGAACAGTTCTTGTCGGTTCACAGTAACCTGTGGGTTACGCCATCCATGTATTCCTGATAGGAAAGAGAAATGGTTGCACAGTCCATACAGTTTATTAGAGTTCACAGAGGTTTTATCGTCTGGACAGAGATTGAGGCACATCTGGGCATAGAACTTCTAGCTAATTCTAAAACTACATTTATCACACATAAACATTTCAAGTTATTGGAAGGCACAGCATTAACCATAACACAATCCTTTGTTGTTCTTTGGTCATAACACAAAATCAAAGTAGAACCTGACATTGGTTACTAGGAACAAAATGTTAGAGGAAAGGAGGGTTAAAGGTTAAAAGGCTTATCCTTGGAAATGATGGAGTTAACCTGTGTGATGGGCTCAGACTGGTGTGTAAAACGCGGCTGTATGAGAAGTGAGTCCAGTCTGGCCTGTAGGTGTTGAATGTACCTGTACATGGTGTGTGCAATAATTGCGATGATGATCCAACCACTAAGGAGGAGCCAGAGGGCAAAAAAACTGATAGGGTGTTCTCGGTAAGACGACGATCTGCTTATGTGACTATGAAATATAGTGGTCAAGCCAGTCGGTTTGAGACTGAACTTCACTAATTCCATCCCTTCAGCCTGAAGCTGCTGTCGAAGGGTGTCATCAACGGTGAGGCTGTGACCTCTAAATGCGTCCATGATCTCAATTTCTGCGTCATGTTTGTTGACGTTGAGATGACGGAGGACAATATCGTCAGTGTGCACGATGGCTCTTTGGGGAACCATTAAGAACACCGTTTGTTTGGTAGCCTTAGTTTAGTGGCCTTAGCTTAGTGGCTGTATCATGGCAGTCGTATGACTTCGGTGGCTGGTGTGTTAACGAGCCAGCAACTGCCTGCTCGCTCTACCTTTGTCTCTGTTCCTTCATCTTTGATGGACATGCTACCATGACACTTGTTCATGGAATTCGGCTCTTTGGCCGCAGAGGTAGTTAGTCACCTCTCTAACAAAGGGGTTGCATTTTGACAAACCCAATGAATGTACTTTGTCTTAGTACACATATTTAGGTTAGAGATAAGGTAGAGCGAGGGGTCGTCATCATGGTAGGCGAGTGTTGGTGGTGTTTTGAGGTGAATGTGTGCATTACCTCTCTGAAAACCAACATTAAATACAGATTTTAGTCTATATATATTCTGCCTATGATGGTAGATTGAGGATAAATCCTATTTTGAGGTTCTGAGGATTTACATGGATTGGAATTTCAATGTCAAAACTATATGCCATGTGTATCTGTGAAGGTTGCACAATGGAGATAGTTGCAGATCTAAGGATTTGTTTGACAAGGTTTAAGGAGACCAGGTAAGCTGGAATCCTTCCATCACTCAGACTGTTGACTGAAGAGCTAATTTCCCTGAGGTCCTGCATTAGATCTCTAATGATACACGCATAAGTTGTTTTCTCTGACAAAATCCCTAAAGAGTGCAAAGTGTTATTGATAAGAACGGATTGTGAATTTACAGTGACTATAGTACCCTGAAGGGTTTTATTCAGGCCCTGTAATTGTTCTTATTGGAGTCGTCGTCTCTGCTGGATTTTTGAACGATGGCGACGTGTGTATCTGAAGCTGGCGAACTGTTTTCTGGACCAAGTGGTCTCGGTATGTCAACCTGAGCCCACATGTGTCCACGACGGCAGTCAATGAGCGGAGCCAATCGGTTCAGTAGGTCCTGGCCAACTAATGGTGGTTCCGTATTAATGGGACATATGTAAACAGGGTCTGTTAGCATCATCCCTTGAAAGGTGTCAATCCAGGCCCGTTTTGTGATAGACGACCTATCTTGTGTGTAGCTTGTGACGCTTACGTTGCTGGTCTCTGTCTATAATGGTTTGCCAAGGGAGAGCTTTGCTCTAGCCACCTCTGCGAAGGTGTTGGAACCCATTAGACTATTTCGGAACCGGTGTTGAGTAGTGTGTGGGAGTTGAATGACCCACGTGTCAGGCGTTGCCCTTACGGTACAGATCGCCCAAGAAGGTCAGAAAAGGAGGGTGTGGCATGTTAGGAGTGACTGTTTTGGGGAGCAACTTGGACACTGTTCCCCTTTTCCCGACCTACAAAGTAAACTTTGGCGTTAACGGAAGGGGGTACATCGTCTAGTCATACTGATGAGGTTTCAGCGCCGTGTTCCTTTGAGGAGGTCGATGGACCTGGTGAACAACGGAGCACGTCAAGCTTAGTTACTAACTCAGTCAAGCGTCTCCTAATATCCTCCATTTCCTCTCTCAAATCTTGTTCTCTGAGGGGATTTGAAACCTTTCCTACCCACTCACCTTCTTGTTTGGGTTTTCGTTTGAAACACGCATTTCCTTTCGGCCAGCGAACGTTTTGTTGTTTAGGCCTGCCGTGACCCTGGGGGTGTGTCTGGTTACCACCCCCCTGGTTCTGTTGCTTACCCTGCTGGCGGGGTGATCGGCGCCTCTGGGGTCCGGTTCTAGCATTCACCTTAACGCGAGGCATTTCGTTGCCTTCAAGCGCTAGGTCTGCATATGAGGCTTGGATCCCCAGGGCTCTGGCGTCGCCTTCATGCCCTCGGGCAGGGCGCACGCGTGTCTCCCATGCCAGTTGCGCGTACTTTCTGATTTCCTGCATGGTGGGGTTGCCCATTCTGCAGTGCATTGTAACGTCATATCGCACGCACTCGTGGAGGTTGTGAAGGAAAAGAGACTTGAAAGCTCGTTCCTCCTCCAGACCTGGTGCGTTACTTCCTTGGAAGTACGTGGTTCTCAGGCGTCTATAATACTCACGCGGAGGCTCGTGCCTCTTCTGGGTGATGGCGAAAGCAGCTATGGTAGCGGAGGCTTCGTCGATATACAGTGAATACTCCTCGCGTAGGGCTTTACACAGAGCTGAGTAGCGGTTTCGTGTACTAGTCGGTAGCGTTTCCATGAACGCATGGACACTCCTTACCGTGGTCTTCCATATGAGCTTGAGTTTTTCGCGCGACGAAGCGTAAGGCAAATCAATCAGGCAGTGCTCAATTTCCCTAAGATAATTGTCGATGTTTGAATCTCGATTATTTGGGTCAAAGCGTTCTATGTCCCCTGCGAGGGACTCAAGTTGTCGGATGCGCAAGCGCTGGTGTCGGTATGACCACGGGTCGTCCGAGTCATCCGAAACATCATAGTCACTCGGATCGCTATAGCGATGAGGACGACTTCCTCCCCTTCGTGGTGGGGAAGGAGTCCAGTCGACGCATGGGGGTGGACCCCGGGTTGCGTACAGCTCCCTGGCTAATGGGATCTTTGAGCCACTTACACCACTCTGGGCTTGAAAATAATTGTCCCCCCTTCGTGGTGTGGAATCAGTCGGTTTGAAACGCAAGGTGGTGTGACTGAAAACTGACTGGGGCGGGCAACTATAAGGAGGGGCACCTGCATCCAACCAGCGGGCTGCTGGAGGATTTTGAAAGGTGTCTTGGAGGACGAAGTCAGAGACTGTACCACTAGAGGCAGCTCGGCTCCTAGCGTGTGTTCCTGGGTTTCTCAGGGGCACATTTCTACGCGTAGCGCTACAAAGGGAGCCCTCTTCTATGTCAGATGTCATGCGGTGCATTTCAGCTGCACTTACCTGATCTGACTCTACTTTTAGCTGGGCAGCTTGAAGCTGCCTGCGCAGGGCTTCGTTTTCCTCCTGCATCCGGGCATTATCTTTCTGTGCCTGGACTTTCTCAGCTTGAGTGCACCTAATTTCTTGGTGCAGGCTGAGATTTTCCCTCTGCACCGCATGATAGCTGCTCTGCAGCTGTGCGAGCTGGGCCTGGTGTTCGGCGGTTTGCAGTTGGGTTTTGCGGTGATGAAGAAGGAACATTTGGCCCACAAGGTCCAGGATTGTGCGCATTGGCTTCCCGACTGGGTTGTTGACATAATCAACTAGTTCCTGCAATGCTTCATCACAACGACTAACATTGTAGCCGTTAAGGTTATTTCTCTCCTCTATGGAGAGACGGAGGACAGCAGCAACTACATCTTGCAGTGCTGGGTCGACTAACCTCTGTGGAGCTTTAGCTCCAGTCACGCAGGGCGATTGGTGACTCATTTTATTGGGGCCGTAAAAATTCTTGTGATAGTGGCTCTGACAGCTTGTTGTTTTACAGTTGATATAATGCTAACACGAAAGCACAGTTGAGAGGCTTCGACCTATGGCTTACGGTCTACTGTTTTGTAATGTGCAAATTTCACTGCGTTCTCTCTTTGGTGGACGTCAATGAAGTGACTTGGCACCTCTCTGTAACATTTAGATGAAAGCGTTAGGAGTTAAATAACAACAACAGCAGATTTTAAGCAGACTATAGTAAATTTACCAACCCCTAATTCACTCTTAAGTGCACTTTCACACCACACTGGCTTATGTTTGGCAAGTTTTGAGAAGTAAATTGTCAAACAGAACCAAACTTTGAAGTAAGGATTTCAAGTTATTACTTTGGATTCTTATGCATACACACTGTGACAGAACTGGCACGTAGGATGCCTCACACGGGGCACCAATTATTATGTAGGGCTTTACTGGTTGTTTAGATCAGTGTTACTATCAGAAATAATTAATAATTATTTCTGTAGTTATTAATCAATATTTAAATTAATTAATTGGATCTAACTCATTAAAACCTCATATAGGACTCCAGTAAATGTAGTGTGCTACGTTTAGGAGCAAGTTTGGTTATTAGCAATAATTAATAATTATCAAAGATAATTATTAATTATTAAAATCAATAGAACATTGATGAGAATCAATGTTAGCTTTTTTTTAATCCTTTAAAATCAACACTTATCAATTGTTAACATCGATGAAACATTAAAATTAACACTAGCTTATTGATCATTCTAATTCAATCAAAGATAATTATCAATTATCAAAAATCAATAGAATATTAATAAGGATTAACATTGACGGGGCACCACCCTGAAATCAGGGACTAATAACCGAATATTAAAACAGTCTCAATATTAGATTGTTTTCTTAGGAAAATCGACATCCGAAGAATATCGATTTTCGAATAAAAAAACAATGAATGAAGGTTTGAATCCGAGCACTGACATCCCGTCAGCACGACACAGGCGTATGCAAAACAAACCAAAACACTTCTCTTTGTAATATATACAAAGTTTATTTATGCAGTAATATCAATTAATAATTAATACAATGCAGTCAATAAACTTCCGACTTACAACTACAAACTAAACAGTGATATGATTAGATATGGAAATAAAAATAATCCTATAACACATAAGGTGTGTGTGTGTGTGTGTGTGTGTGTGTGTGTGTGTGTGTCAGTGTGGTTAGTGAGAGAGAGAGAGAGAGAGAGAGAGAGAGAGATTATTCAGTGACAGCCCGAAAGCTGATTTCGCGATAGCTGGAGATGAAGCAGCCGTGTTCATCACTCAGAGACGCGGTTTTACGAGCGGGGCTCGTAAAAGTCCCTTGTTATTTGACTCTTTAATGGATGAACTCAGTTGCTGTCTCACCCGCGATGGCGAAAATGCACAACAGTCCAATTTGGTTGGACTACAATACAGCAAAACAAATTCGTGATAATTAGTACCCTGAGTATTAATAATGAGCGGACATGGCGGTCCGTAAACTGTACAAGCAAAAAAACCTTGAAACACAAGAATAACACACTATAATATTCTATCTCTGCCCAGACGTAACCTCTTACTTGAATCGCATGAGGACACAGGTAGAATGTGTTTTCCTCCGTCCTTTAACTTTGACCCAGTTCCTTGAGGCTCGTGTGATGACGAGAGGTCGTTTCCTCGCGCTGTCGGCGGGCGGTACGGCTGTTGATTCTCGGTGGGCTGGCGGAGAACTCAGAAATGTCGACTTGATTGAAGATGGAAGAGAAATCTTTAATCTCTTCACTTCTGTAGGCCAATGGATGAAGATGCGAATTGCTTGGCAGTCTCCTTCGGATCCGTTAGAGTGTTTGGTTGAACACAGGGTAATCTCAACTCGTCCAGCGAGATGGAGATTGTATGGCTACAGTTTCAAGTCGGACATTACTTCCTTATGCCACGAGGTTACACCGGAGAGCAGCAAAAAGCTACGTCCGTATTCGGTGAACGAAGTCGCCGGAAGCAACTTTGGAAGCATTTTCAGAATTATTTGAAGTCCGGATGATGTCATGTTCGAGGGACGTTCTGTTGTGTGCCTCATCCAATAGGAGTTGAGTGCTCGATCCTTTAGTGGGCAAGGCTTCATGGATCTGTAGTCTGTTTAGGACTCCCTTTGTTTGATTTTGGCGCGATTTTATCAGTAAGATTTATGACTTAGAAGGAGGGGGCTTGAGGAATGTTTTTTATGACTGTTAGGCCTGCCTTTGTCTTCTATCTGAATACATGAGGCCCAACAATTATCTTTGATAACTGTTGATTTAAAGGATTAAAAAAAGCTAACATTGATTCTCATCAATGTTCTATTGATTTTAATAATTAATAATTATCTTTGATAATTATTAATTATTGCTAATAACCAAACTTGCTCCTAAACGTAGCACACTACATTTACTGGAGTCCCATATGAGGTTTTAATGAGTTAGATCCAATTAATTAATTTAAATATTGATTAACAACTACAGAAATAATTATTAATTATTTCTGATAGTAACACTGATCTAAACAACCAGTAAAGCCCTACATAATAATTGGTGCCCCGTGTGAGGCATCCTACGTGCCAGTTCTGTCACAGTGTGTATGCATAAGAATCCAAAGTAATAACTTGAAATCCTTACTTCAAAGTTTGGTTCTGTTTGACAATTTACTTCTCACAACTTGCCAAACATAAGCCAGTGTGGTGTGAAAGTGCTCTTAAGAGTGAATTAGGGGTTGGTAAATTTACTATAGTCTGCTTAAAACCTGCTGTTGTTGTTATTTAACTCCTAACGCTTTCATCTAAATGTTACAGAGAGGTGCCAAGTCACTTCATTGACGTCCACCAAAGAGAGAACGCAGTGAAATTTGCACATTACATAACAGTAGACCGTAAGCCACAGGTCGAAGCCTCGCAACTGTGCTTTCGTGTTAGCCTTATTTCAACTGTAAAACAACAAGCTGTCAGAGCCACTATCACAAGATTTTTTACGGCCCCAATAAAATGAGTCACCAATCGCCCTGCGTGACTGGAGCTAAAGCTCCACAGAGGTTAGTCGACCCAGCACTGCAAGATGTAGTTGCTGCTGTCCTCCATCTCTCCATAGAGGAGAGAAATAACCTTAACGGCTACAATATTAGTCGTTGTGATGAAGCATTGCAGGAACTAGTTGATTATGTGAACAACCCGGTCGGGAAGCCAATGCGCACAATCCTGGACCTTGTGGGCCAAATGTTCCTTCTTCATCACCGCAAAACCCAACTGCAAACCGCCAAGCACCAGGCCCAGCTCGCACAGCTGCAGAGCAGCTATCAAGCGGTGCAGAATGAAAATCTTAGCCTGCACCAAGAAATTAGGTGCACTCAAGCTGAGAAAGTCCAGGCACAAGAAGATAATGCCCGGATGCAGGAGGAAAACGAAGCCCTGCGCAGGCAGCTTCAAGCTGCCCAGCTAAGAGTAGAGTCAGATCAGGTAAGTGCAGCTGAAACGCACTGCACGACATCTGACATAGAAGAGGGCTCCCTTTTTAGCGATACACGTAGAAATGTGCCCCTGAGAAACCCAGGAACACACGCTAGGAGCCGAGCTGCCCCTAGTGGTACAGTCTCTGACTTCATCCTCCAAGACACCTTTCAAAATCCTCCAGCGGCCCGCTGGTTGGATGCAGGTGCCCCTCCTTATAGTTGCCCTCCTCAGTCATTTTTCAGTCACGCCACCGTGCGTTTCAAACCGACTGATTCACACCACGGAGGGGGGACAATTATTTTCAAGCCCAGAGTGGTGTAAGCGGCTCGAATATCCCATTAGCCAGGGAGCTGTACGCAACCCGGGGTCCACCCCCACGCGTCGACTGGACTCCTTCCCCACCACGAAGGGGAGGAAGTCGTCCTCATCGCTATAGCGATCAGAGTGACTATGATGTTTCGGATGACTCGGACGACCCGTGGTCATACCGACACCAACGCTTGCGCATCTGACAACTCGAGTCCCTCGCAGGGGACATAGAACGCTTTGACCCAAATAATCGAGATTCAAACATCAACAATTATCTTAGGGAAATTGAGCACTGCCTGATTGATTTACCTTACGCTTCCTCGCGCAAAAAACTCAAGCTCATATGGAAGACCACGGTAAGGAGTGTCCATGCATTCATGGAAACGCTACCGACTGGTACACGAAACCGCTACTCAGCTCTGCGTAAAGCCCTACGCGAGGAGTATTCGCTGTATATCGACGAAGCCTCCGCTACCATAGCTGCTTTCGCCATCACCCAGAAGAGGCACGAGCCTTCGCGTGAGTATTATAGACGCCTGAGAACCACGTACTTCCAAGGAAGTAATGCACCAGGTCTGGAGGAGGAACGAGCTTTCAAGTCTCTTTTCCTTCACAACCTCCACGAGTGCGTGCGATATGACGTCATAATGCACTGCAGAATGTGCAACCCCACCATGCAGGAAATCAGAAAGTACGCACAACTGGCATGGGAGACACGCGTGCGCCCTGCCCGAGGGCATGAAGGCAACGCCAGAGCCCTGGGGATCCAAGCCTCATATGCAGACCTAGCGCTTGAAGGCAACGAAATGCCTCGCATTAAGGTGAATGCTAGAACCGGACCCCAGAGACGCCGATCACCCCGCCAGCAGGGTAGGCAACAGAACCAGGTGGTGGTGACCAGACATACCCCCAGGGTCACGGTAGGCCTAAACAACAAAACGTTCGCCGGCCGAAAGGAAATGCACGTTTTGAACGAAAACCCAAACAAGAAGGTGAGTGGGTAGAAAAGCTTTCAAATCCCCTCAGAGAACAAGATTTGAGAGAGGAAATGGAGGATATTAGGAGACGCTTGACTGAGTTAGTAACTAAGCTTGATGTGCTCCGTTGTTCACCAGGTCCGTCGACCTCCTCAAAGGAACACGGCACTGAAACCCTGTCAGTATGACTAGACGATGTACCCCCTCCTGTTAACGCCAAAGTTTACTTTGTAGGTCGGGAAAAGGGGAACAGTGTCCAAGTTGCTCCCCAAAACAGTCACTCCTAACATGCCACACCCTCCTTTTCTGACCTTCTTGGGCGATCTGTACCGTAAGGGCAATGCCTGACACATGGGTCATTCCGCTCCCACGCACTACTCGACACCGGTTCCGAAATAGTCTAATGGGTTCCAACACCTTCGCAGAGGTGGCTAGAGCAAAGCTCTCCCTTGGCAAACCATTATAGACCGAGACCTGCAACGTAAGCATCACAAGCTACACGCAAGATAGGTCGTCTATCACAAAACGGGCCTGGATTGACACCTTTCAAGGGATGATGCTAACATACCCTGTTTACATATGTCCCATTAATACGGAACCACCGTTAGTTGGCCAGGACCTACTGAACCAATTGGCTCTGCTCATTGACTGCCGTTGTGGACACATGTGGGCTCAGGTTGATATACCGAGACCAGATGGTCCAGAAAACAGTTCGCCAGCTTCAGATACACACGTCGCCATCGTCCAAAAATCCAGCAGAGACGACGACTCCAATAAGAACAATTACAGGGCCTGAATAAAACCCTTCAGGGTACTATAGTCACTGTAAATTTGCAATCCGTTCTTATCAATAACACTTTGCACTCTTTAGGGATTTTGTCAGAGAAAACAACTTATGCGTGTATCGTTAGAGATCTAATGCAGGATCTCAGGGAAATTAGCTCCTCAGTCAACAGTCTGAGTGATGGAAGGATTCCAGCTTACCTGGTCTCCTTAAACCTTGTCAAACAAATCCTTAGATCTGCAACTATCTCCACTGTGCAACCTTCACAGATACACATGGCATATAGTTTTGGCATTGAAATTCCAATCCATGTAAATCCTCAGAACCTCAAAATAGGATTTATCCTCAATCTACCATCATAGGCAGAATATATATAGACTAAAATCTGTATTTAATGTTGGTTTTCAGAGAGGTAATGCACACATTCACCTCAAAACACCACCAACACTCGCCTACCATGATGAGGACCCCTCACTCTACCTTATCTCTAACCTAAACATGTGTACTAAGACAAAGTACATTCATTGGGTTTGTCAAAACGCAACCCCTTTGTTAGAGAGGTGACTAACTACCTCTGCAGCCAAAGAGCCGAATTCCATGAACAAGTGTCATGATAGCATGTCCATCAAAGATGAAGGAACAGAGACAAAGGTAGAGCGAGCAGGCAGTCGCTGGCTCGTTAACACACCAGCCACCGAAGTCATATGACTGCCATGATACAGCCACTAAACTAAGGCCACTAAACCAAGGCTACCAAACCAAACGGTGTTCTTAATGGTTCCCCAAGGAGCCAGCGTGCACACTGAAGATATTGTCCTCCATCATCTCAATGTCAACAAACATGACGCAGAAATTGAGATCATGGACGCATTTAGAGGTCACAGCCTCACCGTTGATGACACCCTTCGACAGCAGCTTCAGGCTGAAGGGATGGAATTAGTGAAGTTCAGTCTCAAACCGACTGGCTTGACCACTATATTTCCTAGTCACATAAGCAGATCGTCATCTTACCGAGAACACCCTATCAGTTTGGTTGCCCTCTGGCTCCTCCTTAGTGGTTGGATCATCATCGCAATTATTGCACACGCCATGTACAGGTACATTCAACACCTACAGGCCAGACTGGACTCACTTCTCATACAGCCGCGTTTTACACACCAGTCTGAGCCCATCACACAGGTTAACTCCATCATTTCCAAGGATAAGCCTTTTAACCTTTAACCCTCCTTTCCTCTAACATTTTGTTCCTAGTAACCAATCTCAAGTTCTACTTTGATTTTGTGTTATGACCAAAGAACAACAAAGGATTGTGTTATGGTTAATGCTGTGCCTTCCAATAACTTGAAATGTTTATGTGTGATGAATGTAGTTTTAGAATTAGCTAGAAGTTCTATGCCCAGATGTGCCTCAATCTCTGTCCAGACGATAAAACCTCTGTGAACTCTAATGAACTGTATGGACTGTGCAACCATTTCTCTTTCCTATCAGGAATACATGGATGGCGTAACCCACAGGTTACTGTGAACCGACAAGAACTGTTCGGCCCTTCAGTTGCTCTAAAGATGCTGGACAACAACCAACTCTTCAGAACAAAGGGGGGAATGTTGGGCCTCATGTATTCAGATAGAGGACAAAGGCAGGCCTAACAGTCATAAAAACATTCCTCAAGCCCCCTCCTTCTAAGTCGTAAATTTTACTGATAAAAATCACGCCAAAATCAAACAAAGGGAGTCCAAAACAGACTACAAATACATGAAGCCTTGCTCACTAAAGGATCAAGCGCTCAACTCCTATTGGATGAGGCACACAACAGAACGTCCCTCAAACATGACATCATCAGGACTTCAAATAATTCTGAAATGCTTCCAAAGTTACTTCCAGTGACATGGTTCACCAAATACGGACGTAGCTTTTTGCTGCTCTCCGGTGCAACCTCGTGGCTTAAGGAAGTAATGTCCGACTTGAAACTGTAGCCATACAATCTCCATCTCGCTGGACGAGTTGAGATTACTCTGTGTTCAACCAAACACTCTAACGGATCCGAAGGAGACCGCCGAGCAATTCGCATCTTCATCCGTTGGCCTACAGAAGTGAAGAGATTAAAGATTTCTCTTCCATCTTCAATCAAGTCGACATTTCTGAGTTCTCCGCCAGCCCGCCGAGAATCAACAGCCGTACCGCCCGCCGACAGCGCGAGGAAACGGCCCCCGTCATCACCGGAGCCTCAGGGAACCGTGTCAAAGTTAAAGGACGGAGGAAAACACATTCTACCTGTGTCCTCATGCGATTCAAGTAAGAGGTTTACGTCTGGGCAGAGATAGAATATTATAGTGTGTTATTCTTGTGTTTCAAGGTTTTCGCTTGTACAGTTTACGGACCGCCATGTCCGCTAATTATTAATACTCAGGGTATTAATTATCACGAATTTGTTTTGCTGTATTGTGGTCCAACCAAATTGGACTGTTGTGCATTTTCGCCATCGCGGGTGAGACAGCAACTGAGTTCATCCATTAAAGAGTCAAATAACAAGGGACTTTTACGAGCCCCGCTCGTAAAACCGCGTCTCTGAGTGATGAACACGGCTGCTTTATCTCCAGTTATCGCGAAATCAGCTTTCGGGCTGTCACTTAATCATCTCTCTCTCTCTCTCTCTCTCTCTCACTAACCACACTGACACACACACACACACACACTGTCACACACACCTTATGTGTTATAGAATTATTTGTATTTCCATATCTAATCATATCACTGTTTAGTTTGTAGTTGTAAGTCGGAAGTTTATTGACTGCATTGTATTAATTATTAATTGATATTACTGCATAAATAAACTTTGTTTATATTACAAAGAGACGCGTTTTGGTTTGTTTTGCATACGCCTGTGTCATGCTGACGGGATGTCAGTGCTCGGATTCAAACCTTCATTCATCGTTTCTTTCCCGAAAATCGATATTCTTCGGATGTCGATTTTCCTAAGAAAACAATCTAATATTGAGACTGTTTTAATATTCGGTTATTAGTCCCTGATTTCAGGGTGGTGCCCCGTCAATGTTAATCCTTATTAATATTCTATTGATTTTTGATAATTGATAATTATCTTTGATTGAATTTGAATGATCAATAAGCTAGTGTTAATTTTAATGAATGTTTCATCGACGTTAACAATTAACGATTATCTTTGATAACTGTTGATTTAAAGGATTAAAAAAAGCTAACATTGATTCTCATCAATGTTCTATTGATTTTAATAATTAATAATTATCTTTGATAATTATTAATTATTGCTAATAACCAAACTTGCTCCTAAACATAGCACACTACATTTACTGGAGTCCCATATGAGGTTTTAATGAGTTAGATCCAATTAATTAATTTAAATATTGATTAATAACTACAGAAATAATTATTAATTATTTCTGATAGTAACACTGATCTAATCAACCAGTAAAGCCCTACAGTGTGATGGATCGTACCCCTTACGTGGACGCCCACTTGCCCACTAGCTTGCAGGCCATATGGCACTTCCCCATTACTTTGGGGTAAGTTTCGGTTTTCCCCTTATCTCGCCGAATGGACACCTCTAGGAGAACTCTTGCGTTGTCATGGTCACTTTGGGGTCTGTCCACTAACCCCCTACTGCCCACGGGGCATTTAGTAATGTAAACAGCATCTACAGAGCCTCTTTTTGTCCACCTTAACACTAGTCTTCATCATAGTCTTCCTCTTGTCCACGAACTCACTTCCTGTATCCCCCTTACCCACTAGTCTTCACCATAGTCTTCCTCTTGTCCACGAGCTCACTTCCTGTGTCCCCCTTAGCCACTATTCTTCTAAATGGGCTTCCTGTTGTCCACGAACTCACTTCCTGTGACCCCTTACCCATTATTCTTGTAAATGGGCTTCCTGTTGTCCACGAACTCACTTCCTGTGACCCCTTACCCACTATTCTTCTGAATGGGCTTCCTGTTGTCCACAGAACCACTATTTGTCCCCTTACCCACTAAATACCACTTTGGCATGCCTTTGCCCCCTGTGTGCCCCCTGATGCCATACAAAGCCCTAATTCGTGCCAGGCAGTGCCCAGTCATCCCACATGCCCTCTCTAAGTGTGTTTTTATGTGTTCCTGACACAAATTATTTTTTGTTACATTTTTTTTAGTCCATTTACTCATGGGGCACATGGCGGGGGCCCGCTGTGCCCACCCAGAGTCCTTTAAAGGCGTTTTCTGATGTTCAACCAAAACTTCACTGAAATCCTTAGCACTCTTAATATGTCTTCAAGAGTCCCACGAGGGGTCACTATGTGAAATTTGGGGTCTCTGGGACCTCTGGGCACATTGCCAGGGTGCATCCCACGAGCAATTTATACCATCAATTTCAATAGGTGTTTTGTTGACACCCCTCAGAAAGCTCCAAATGACTCCAATTTGAAATCTATGGCTTCTCAGGGGCCCCTTAGTAAGTGTGCAAAGTTTGAAGGCTGAATGACTTCGTTAAGTGCTTAAAAGTGACAGTTATTTTTCTATTATATTTTTCTTGATTTTTTTTAAAGTACTTCCCAAACTCTGAGGGACACGGCTTATTAATATGTTGTTTCTAAGGGCCCTACGATGAAGCATTTGAAGCCCCCAGGTCTTAACACCTAATTTAAGGCGGTCCACGAAACACCTATGGAATTGCATTGCTTTAATGGTCAAGTGGGCCGTCTAGAAAAGGGGGTTCAGAAGGCCTCAGGACCTTGAAGTTTGAGATCCTTGACTGTCAGGATCTAGAATTTGGAGGCCATAGGTGCTTGCTAAGTATTAAAACCTCTGATGAATGTACTGATGCACATGGGCCTACAGAGCAGGCTGTCTCATTGATTCCTATGACCATCAGGGGCCCCCTAATTGGGCCCTAAAATTTGGGGTGTCTAGATCCTTCCTGAGTGTACATCCAAACCCTACCCTAGTTGTCTCTAATCTAACTCAAAAGGCTCTGTCAGGCTGTGAGTGCAAGAGACCAGTGTGTGTGAATCTTGCATAAACTGTCAAAAATACTTTTACTCTTTTCTAGAACCTCATGCTCTCGATATGTCTTTTGAGGGTCATCGGGCTACCACCGTGTGAAATTTGGGGGCTGCAGGACCTTTCTAGAAAAGTTCCACCTGCAATTTATTCCATTCATTTGCATAGGTGTTTCGTGGACACCCCTCAGAAAGCTCCAAATGACTCCAATTTGAAATCTATAGCTTCTCAGGGGCCCCTTAGACAGTGTGCAAAGTTTGAAGTCTGAATGGCTTCGTTAAGTGCTTAATTGGCTGATTTGTGAATGAAAAGTGACATTTTTCTATAATACATTCTTGATTTTTTTTTTTAAAACTTCCTAAACTCTGAGGGACATGGCTTTTTAATATGTTGTTTCTAAGGGTCCTACGATGAAGCACTCGAAGCCCCCAGGTCTTAGCACCTAATTTAAGGTGGTCCACAAAACACCTATGGAATTGCATTGGTTTAATGGTCAAGTGGGCTGTCTAGAAAAGGGGGTTCCGAAGGCCTCAGGACCTTGAAATTTGAGATCCTCGACTATCAGGATCTAGAATTTGGAGGCCATAGGTGCTTGCTAAGTATTAAAACCTCTGATGAATGTACTGATGCACATGGGCCTACAGAGCAGGCTGTCTCATTGATTCCTATGACAAGCAGGGAGATCTATTGAAAATAATGAAAAATATTGTTTTTCATCCTAGGCTTTAGCCTCCTTAGTATGTCAATAAGGGGCACTCAATGTGTCAGCGTGTGAAATTTGGGGTCTCTTGGACCTCTGGGCATGCTGCCAGGGCGCATCCCACAAGCAATTTATTCCATTCATTTCTATAGGTGTTTCGTGGACACCCCTCAGAAAGCTCCAAATGACTCCAATTTGAAATCTAGAGCTTCTCAGGGGCCCCTTAGACAGTGTGCAAAGTTTGAAGTCTGAATGGCTTCGTTAAGTGCTTAATTGGCTGACTTGTGAATGAAAAGTGACATTTTTTCTATAATACATTCTTGATTTTTTTAAAAACTTCCTAAACTCTGAGGGACATGGCTTTTTAATATGTTGTTTCTAAGGGCCCTACGATGAAGCACTTGAAGCCCCCAGGTCTTAGCACCTAATTTAAGGTGGTCCACGAAACACCTATGGAATTGCATTGGTTTAATGGTCAAGTGGGCTGTCTAGAAAAGGGGGTTCCGAAGGCCTCAGGACCTTGAAATTTGAGATCCTCGACTATCAGGATCTAGAATTTGGAGGCCATAGGTGCTTGCTAAGTATTAAAACCTCTGATGAATGTACTGATGCACATGGGCCTACAGAGCAGGCTGTCTCATTGATTCCTATGACAAGCAGGGAGATCTATTGAAAATAATGAAAAATATTGTTTTTCATCCTAGGCTTTAGCCTCCTTAGTATGTCAATAAGGGGCACTCAATGTGTCAGCGTGTGAAATTTGGGGTCTCTTGGACCTCTGGGCATGCTGCCAGGGCGCATCCCACAAGAAATTTATTCCATTCATTTCTATAGGTGTTTCGTGGACACCCCTCAGAAAGCTCCAAATGACTCCAATTTGAAATCTAGAGCTTCTCAGGGGCCCCTTAGACAGTGTGCAAAGTTTGAAGTCTGAATGGCTTCGTTAAGTGCTTAATTGGCTGACTTGTGAATGAAAAGTGACATTTCTTCTATAATACATTCTTGATTTTTTTTTAAAACTTCCTAAACTCTGAGGGACATGGCTTTTTAATATGTTGTTTCTAAGGGCCCTACGATGAAGCACTTGAAGCCCCCAGGTCTTAGCACCTAATTTAAGGTGGTCCACGAAACACCTATGGAATTGCATTGGTTTAATGGTCAAGTGGGCCGTCTAGAAAAGGGGGTTCCGAAGGCCTCAGGACCTTGAAATTTGAGATCCTCGACTATCAGGATCTAGAATTTGGAGGCCATAGGTGCTTGCTAAGTATTAAAACCTCTGATGAATGTACTGATGCACATGGGCCTACAGAGCAGGCTGTCTCATTGATTCCTATGACAAGCAGGGAGATCTATTGAAAATAATGAAAAATATTGTTTTTCATCCTAGGCTTTAGCCTCCTTAGTATGTAAATAAGGGGCACTCAATGTGTCAGCGTGTGAAATTTGGGGTCTCTTGGACCTCTGGGCATGCTGCCAGGGCGCATCCCACAAGCAATTTATTCCATTCATTTCTATAGGTGTTTCGTGGACACCCCTCAGAAAGCTCCAAATGACTCCAATTTGAAATCTAGAGCTTCTCAGGGGCCCCTTAGACAGTGTGCAAAGTTTGAAGTCTGAATGGCTTCGTTAAGTGCTTAATTGGCTGACTTGTGAATGAAAAGTGACATTTTTTCTATAATACATTCTTGATTTTTTTTTAAAACTTCCTAAACTCTGAGGGACATGGCTTTTTAATATGTTGTTTCTAAGGGCCCTACGATGAAGCACTTGAAGCCCCCAGGTCTTAGCACCTAATTTAAGGTGGTCCACGAAACACCTATGGAATTGCATTGGTTTAATGGTCAAGTGGGCCGTCTAGAAAAGGGGGTTCCGAAGGCCTCAGGACCTTGAAATTTGAGATCCTCGACTATCAGGATCTAGAATTTGGAGGCCATAGGTGCTTGCTAAGTATTAAAACCTCTGATGAATGTACTGATGCACATGGGCCTACAGAGCAGGCTGTCTCATTGATTCCTATGACAAGCAGGGAGATCTATTGAAAATAATGAAAAATATTGTTTTTCATCCTAGGCTTTAGTCTCCTTAGTATGTCGATAAGGGGCACTCGACGTGTCAGCGTGTGAAATTTGGGGTCTCTGGGATCTCTGGGCATGCTGCCAGGGCGCATCCCACGAGCAATTTATTCCATTCATTTCTATAGGTGTTTCGTGGACACCCCTCAGAAAGCTCCAAATGACTCCAATTTGAAACCTATAGCTTCTCAGGGGCCCCTTAGACAGTGTGCAAAGTTTGAAGTCTGAATGACTTCGTTAAGTGCTTAATTGGCTGACTTGTGAATGAAAAGTGACAGTTATTTTTCCTTAATATTTTTCTTGATTTTTTTAAAAGTACTTCCCAATCTCTGAGGGACACTGATTTTTAAATATGTTGTTTATGAGAGCACAAAGATGAAATATTCGAAGCCCCTAGGTCTTGGCATCAAATTTAAGGTTATTTTCACCAGATCACACAGGAAGTGCCCACGTACAATTTATTTGAATGGTGAAAAATACATGGTTCGTGGACAATCATTTTTTAGCTAATTATATGTTACTTTGAGCTGTAATTTGCATAAATGGGTTCCATTGATTATTTTGAATGATATACTTGATATTTTATTGATGATAATATTGCATGAAAATAGCAAGAAAAGCTTTCAAAATGACGGCCACAAACCATGTATATTCCACCATTCAAATAAATTGCATGTGGGCACTATTCATGAAACCACCTTTTGAGGACTCATCATACTAAATGTAATATATATATGCAATTTATAACTCATAATAATGTATAATTAGCTTAAAAATGATTGTCCACGAACCATTTATTTTTCACCATTCAAATAAATTGTACATGGGCACTTCCTGTGTTTTTGCCGAGTCATGCAGGAAGTTAAATATAATTATACATTATTATGAGTTATAAATTGCATAGATATATTACATTTAGTATGATGAGTCCTCAAAAGGTGGTTTCATGAATAGTATCACTTACAAATAATAATAAATGTGCTAAAACATGATTGTCCACAGACAACATATTTGTCGTCGATAAAATAGATTGTATCTGGGATGATCCCATGTTCAATATGTGACAAGGTCCAATCTTCTTGAAATTCACATCATAGATAGAGAAGATTGAGATGAGCACAGCAGTACCAGTTTCAACTTGCTAGCTCATTATAGAGCTGAGACATAGTGATCCCACGTACAATTTATCCCACTCAAAATTTTAGGTGGTTCGTGGACAGTCAAATTTTGAGGTTTTGAAGGGTGTATGTTGTTCAGGGGGTGTCACACATTCACCTAAATATGATATTTATTGAATTAACATATCCCACTTATTGAAAACAGATGTCCACCAAGTGACTATTTCAGGCAATGCAAATAAATTGCCTGTGGGCTGTCCCACTTACAATCTATCTAATGGGCTAATAAAGGTGTTTGGTGGACATCATTTTTATAACTCCAGGATAAAATATATGACTCAAAATCACATTTGGATGACTCTTTGATGCCCCCTGAACAACATACACCCTTCAAAACCTCAAAATTCGACCGTCCACGAACCACCTAAAATTTTGAATGGGATGAATTGTACGTGGGATTTGCATATCTCAGCTCTGAATTTGGCTAGGAAGTTGAAACTGGTACTTCGGTGCTCATCTCTGTCTCCTCTATCTATGGTGTGAATTTCGAGTGGATCAGAGAAAGTCAAACATTTCGTCCAAAAAAAAAACCATTTGGTTTTTTCGGACGAAATTTTTGACTTTCTCCATCTTCTGAAAATTCACACCATAGATAGAGGAGACTGAGATGAGCAAAGGAGTACTGGTTTGAAGTGTGTAAGTTGTCCCAGTCTGGAGTTATGGAGATCCCATGGTGGTTTTTATCCACCATGACCCTGGCCTGACCCCGAGCCTGCCATGGGCCCCAAAAACGCTCCCCACACACCTACACCAGTTGACTCCAAATGCCCCGAAACGCGCTCCTAGCATGGTCCCCCGGGGCGCCTCCTGGAAACTCACCCTCGCTGGACAGAATCTGGCTGTCAATTCTCGCTACGGCCCGCATCATATATGGTGCGGGCCATAGCGAAGCCCTGTACAATTTATTTGAATGGTGGCAAATGCATGGTTCGTGGACAGCCATTTTTTAGCTAATTATACATTTTAAAGAGTTGTAAGTTGCATAAGTGGGTTCCATTGAGTATGTTGAGTGCTATACAGGGTATTTTATTGATAATATTTCATATACATGCTACTAAAGTCATATAAATAAAAAGTGTGGCAATTTTTCCTCAAAAAATGTCTAAGTCCAAAAGGAAGGTCCCATCTGTAGCTTTTTTAATGGACGCCAAATACAGGGTTCATGGACAATCATTTTAATGCAAATAATACAGTATTATGAGTTGTAAGTGGCATAAATGGGTTTCATTGAGTATGTGGAGTGCTATACAGGGTGTTTGATGGATAATATTGCATGCAAATAGCAAGAAAAGCCATACAAATGACCGTCCACGAACCATGTATTTGCCACCATTCAAATAAATTGCACGTGGGCACTTTTGTCTTTTTGCTGTCTCGTAGGAAGTGCCCACGTGCAATTTATTTGAATGGTGGCAAATACATGGTTCGTGGACAGTCATTTATTAGCGAAATATACAATATTTTGAGATGTAAGTTGCATAAATGGGTTCCATTGATTATTTTGAGTGATATTCTTGATGATTTATTGATAATTTTGCATGCAAATAGCAAGAAAAGCCATACAAATGACCGTCCACAAACCATGTATTTTCCACCATTCAAATAAATTGCATGTGGGCACTTTTGTCTTTTTGCTGTCTTGTAGGAAGTGCCCACGTACCGTTAATTTGAATGGTGGCAAATACATGGTTCATGGACAGCCATTTGTTAGCTAATTATACATTTTAAAGAGTTGTAAGTTGCATAAATGGGTTCCATTGAGTATGTTGAGTGCTATACAGGGTATTTTATTGATAATATTTCATATACATGCTACTAAAGTCATATAAATAAAAAGTGTGGCAATTTTTCCTCAAAAAATGTCTAAGTCCAAAAGGAAGGTCCCATCTGCAGCTTATTTAATGGACGCCAAATACATGGTTCATGGACAATCATTTTAATGCAAATAATACAGTATTATGAGTTGTAAGTGGCATAAATGGGTTTCATTGAGTATGTGGAGTGCTATACAGGGTGTTTGATTGATAATATTGCATGCAAAAAGCAAAAAAAGCCATATAAATGACCATCCATGAACCATGTATTTGCCACCATTCAAATAAATTGCACGTGGGCACTTTTGTCTTTTTGCTGTCTTGCCCACATACAAGTTATTTGAATGGTGGCAAATACATGGTTCGTGGACAGCCATTAGAGAGTTGTTAGTTATATACATGCAATTAAAATGATATTAAAGTCATATAGATAGATAGATAGATAGATAGATACATACATACATACATAGTTGACATATTGAGAATTGCACTGTGCAAAACTGCTTAAAAGTGTATGTTTTATAACAAAATCACAGACAGTTTCAATTTTTGCGTGAAATTTTTGGACTTTCTCTGATTTTCTCAAAAGTCACACCATAGAGAGAAGAGAATGAGAAGAGCACACTGACACTGTCCCTTTGGAGCTCAAGTGCACCTGCTAGGATAAATCACCATACTTGCCTGTTGTTTCAGCACCTCCATGGGCCTGGTGCAAGTTGTCAATGCGGTGACACACACACCCTCCTCGGTTACAGTCAATCTCATGGTCAACATGGATCAAAAGCTCATCCAGACTGCACTGACTTAGTTAATTTACACAAAATGCTCTTTATTCCAGGCACTTTGTGCTATTTTTTCATGCCCAGAGGTGTCACACAACTTGTATAACATCATATACACTGTCTCCCCATTTAAATCAATTGAACCTGACCCTTTCCCCCATGGACATCAATTAAATCAGAAAAAAAATTTCAACATCACTTTTTTGACATCCAGGCAGTACATAGAGCTGCTTTATGCCCACCAAGATGCACCCTCTCGGCATCAGCAGGTTTGGCGAAGGGTATGATTCGAACACCCTCTCCCGTAAATACTTTGTCATTTTTTCAACAAAATATTTTTCAACATCACTTTTTTGACATCCAGGGTGCTCGGCAACGTTTTCAAGCCGGGGACCCTCACTGTTCCCGGCTTGGGCATACGGCCAGAGGACCCAGTTACAATTTATCCTATTCAAAATTTTAGGTGGTTCGTGGACAGTCGAATTTTGAGGTTTTAAAGGGGGTGTATTGTTCAGGGGGTGTCATAAAGTCACATAAATGTGATATTCAGTGAAATAACCTATCCCACACATTAAAAACAGATGTCCACCAAATGACTATTTCAGGCAATGCAAATAAATTGCCCGTGGGCCATCCCACTTACAATCTATCTAATGGGCTAAAATAGGTGTTTGGTGGACATAATTTTTATAAATCCAGGATAAAATGTATGATTCAAAATCACATTTAGGTGACTCTATGATGCCCCCTTAACAGCATACACCCTTCAAAACCTCAGAATTTTACTGTCCACGAACCACCTAAAATTTTGAATGGGATAAATTGTATGTGGGATCTCCATAACTCCAGACTGGGACAACTTAGACACTTAAAACCCACACTCCTGTGCTCATCTCAGTCTCCTCTATCTATGGTGTGAATTTAGAGTATATCAGAGAAAGTCAAAAATTTCATCCAAAAAAACCAAAAGGCCATTTTTGTTTTTTTGGATGAAATTTTTTAATTTATCCAATCTTCTTGAAATTCACACCAAAGATAGAGGAGGTTGAGGTGAGCAGAGAAGTACCAGTTTCAACTTGCTAGCTCAATCGTGAGCTGAGACATGGTGATCCCACATACAATTTATCCCATTCAAAATTTTAGGTGGTTTGTGGACAGTCCAATTTTGAGGTTTTGAAGGGTGTATATTGTTCTGGTGGTGTCATACAGTCAACTAAATGTGATATTCAGCTAATTAACCTATCCCACACATTAAAAACAGATGTCCACCAAGTAACTCTTTCAGGCAATGCAAATAAATTGCCCGTGGTCCATCCCACTTACAATCTATCTACTGGGCTAAAATAGGTGTTTGGTGGGCATTAATTTTATAACTCCAGGATAAAATGTATGAATCAAAATCACATTTAGGTGACTCTATGATGCTCCCTTAACAGAATACACCCTTCAAAACCACAGAACTTTACTGTCCACGAACCACCTAAAATTTTGAATGGGATAAATTGTACGTGGGACTTGCATATCTCAGCTCTGGGTTTAGCTAGGAAGTTGAAACTGGTACTTCTGTGCTCATCTCAGAAAATTGACATTTAGTATATTGGTGGACTAGGGTTATTACACCAATACAATAAATTTGAAATGGACATTTAGTATGTTGGTGGACACAGGGGTAATAGACCAATATAATAAATTTGAAATGGGCCTTTAGTATGTTGGTGGATTTAGAGTGAATACATCAATACAATAAATTAGAAATTGACATTTATTAGGTTGGTGGACACAGGGATAATAGACCAATATAATAAATTGGAAATGGACCTTTAGTATGTTGATAGACAGAGGGGTAATAGACCAATACAATATATTGGAAATGGACATTTAGCATGTTGATGGACTTAGAATGAATACATCAATACAATACATTTGAAATGGACATTTAGTATGTTGGGGGACAGAGGGGTAATAGACCAATATAATACATTGGAAAGGACCTTTTGTATGTTGGTGGACTTAGATTAAATACATGAATACAATAAATTGGAAATGAATATTTAATATGTTGGTGGACACAATAGACAAATACAATAAATTTGAAATGGACATTTAGTATCTTGGTGTACTTAGATTTAATACACTAATACAATATATTGGAAATGGACATTTGTTATGTTGGTGGACACAATTGACCAATACAATAAACTGATAATGGACCTTTAGTATGTTGGTGGACACATGGGTAATAGACCAATATAATAAATTTGAAATGGACTTTTAGTATGTTGATGGACTTAGAGTGAATACACCAATACAATAAATTGGAAATGGACATTTAGCATGTTGGTGGATTTAGGGTAATAGACCATTATACTAAATTGAAAATGGACATTTAGTATGTTGGTGGACACAATAGACCAATACAATAAATTGATTATGGACCTTTAGTATGTTTGTGGAATTAGGGTAATAGACCATTATAATAAATTGAAAATGGACCTTTAGTATGTTGGTGGACTCAGAGTGAATACACCAATACAATAAATTGGAAATGGACATTTAATATGTTGGTGGACACAATTGACCAATACAATAAATTGGAACTGGACATTTAGTATGTTGGTGGACACAGGGGTAATAGACCAATACAATAAATTGGAAATGGACATTTAGTATGTTGGTGGACTTAGATTTAATACACCAATACAATATATTGGAAATGGACATTTATTATGTTGGTGGACACAATAGACCAATACAATTAATTGGAAATGGTCATTTAGTATGTTGGTGGACACAGGGGTAATAGACCAATATAATACATGGGAAATGGACCTTTAGTATGTTGGTGGATTTAGGGTAATAGACCATTATACTAAATTGAAAATGGACATTTAGTATGTTGGTGGACACAATAGACCAATACAATACATTTGAAATGGACATTTAGTATGTTGGTTGACTTAGGGTAATAGACCATTATAATAAATTGAAAATGGACCTTTAGTATGTTGGTGGACACAGAGGTAATAGACCAATACAATATATAGGAAATGGACATTTAGCATGTTGGTGGATTTAGGGTAATAGACCATTATACTAAATTGAAAATGGACATTTAGTATGTTGGTGGACACAATAGACCAATACAAAAAATTGATTATGGACCTTTAGTATGTTTGTGGAATTAGGGTAATAGACCATTATAATAAATTGAAAATGGACCTTTAGTATGTTGGTGGACTAAGAGTGAATTCACCAATACAATAAATTGGAAATGGACATTTAGCATGTTGGTGGATTTAGGGTAATAGACCATTATAATAAATTGAAAATGGACATTTAGTATGTTGGTGGACACAACTGACCAATACAATAAATTGAAAATGGACCTTTAGTATGTTGGTGGACTTAGGGTAATAGACCATTATAATAAATTGAAAATGGACATTTAGTATGTTGGTGTACTTAGGGTAATAGACCATTACAATAAATTGAAAATGGACATTTAGTATGTTGGTGGACACAATTGACCAATACAATAAATTGAAAATGGACATTTAGTATGTTGGTGGACACATGGGTAATAGACTAATACAATAAATTGGAAATGGACCTTTAGTATGTTGGTGGACTTAGGGTAATAGACCATTATAATAAATTGAAAATGGACATTTAGTATGTTGGTGTACTTAGGGTAATAGACCATTATAATAAATTGAAAATTTACATTTAGTATGTTGGTGGACACAATTGACCAATACAATACATTGAAAATGGACCTTTAGTATGTTGGAGACACATGGCTAATAGACCAATATAATAAATTGGAAATGGACCTTTAGTATGTTGATGGACTTAAAGTGAATACATCAATACAATAAATTGGAAATGGACATTTAATATGTTGGTGGACACAGGGGTAATAGACCAATACAGTAAATTGGAAATGGACATTTAGTATGTTGGTGGACTTAGGGTAATAGACCATTATAATAAATTGAAAATGGACATTTAGTATGTTGGTGGACACAGGGGTAATAGACCAATATAATACATGGGAAATGGACCTTTAGTATGTTGGTGGATTTAGGGTAATAGACCATTATACTAAATTGAAAATGGACATTTAGTATGTTGGTGGACACAATAGACCAATACAATACATTTGAAATGGACATTTAGTATGTTGGTTGACTTAGGGTAATAGACCATTATAATAAATTGAAAATGGACCTTTAGTATGTTGGTGGACACAGAGGTAATAGACCAATACAATATATAGGAAATGGACATTTAGCATGTTGGTGGATTTAGGGTAATAGACCATTATACTAAATTGAAAATGGACATTTAGTATGTTGGTGGACACAATAGACCAATACAAAAAATTGATTATGGACCTTTAGTATGTTTGTGGAATTAGGGTAATAGACCATTATAATAAATTGAAAATGGACCTTTAGTATGTTGGTGGACTAAGAGTGAATTCACCAATACAATAAATTGGAAATGGACATTTAGCATGTTGGTGGATTTAGGGTAATAGACCATTATAATAAATTGAAAATGGACATTTAGTATGTTGGTGGACACAACTGACCAATACAATAAATTGAAAATGGACCTTTAGTATGTTGGTGGACTTAGGGTAATAGACCATTATAATAAATTGAAAATGGACATTTAGTATGTTGGTGTACTTAGGGTAATAGACCATTACAATAAATTGAAAATGGACATTTAGTATGTTGGTGGACACAATTGACCAATACAATAAATTGAAAATGGACATTTAGTATGTTGGTGGACACATGGGTAATAGACTAATACAATAAATTGGAAATGGACCTTTAGTATGTTGGTGGACTTAGGGTAATAGACCATTATAATAAATTGAAAATGGACATTTAGTATGTTGGTGTACTTAGGGTAATAGACCATTATAATAAATTGAAAATTTACATTTAGTATGTTGGTGGACACAATTGACCAATACAATACATTGAAAATGGACCTTTAGTATGTTGGAGACACATGGCTAATAGACCAATATAATAAATTGGAAATGGACCTTTAGTATGTTGATGGACTTAAAGTGAATACATCAATACAATAAATTGGAAATGGACATTTAATATGTTGGTGGACACAGGGGTAATAGACCAATACAGTAAATTGGAAATGGACATTTAGTATGTTGGTGGACTTAGGGTAATAGACCATTATAATAAATTGAAAATGGACATTTAGTATGTTGGTGGACACAATAGACCAATACAATACATTGAAAATGGACCTTTAGTATGTTGGTGGTAACATGGCTAATAGACCAATATAATAAATTGGAAATGGACCTTTAGTATGTTGATGGACTTAGAATGAATACACCAATATAATATATTGGAAATGGACATGTAATCTGTTGGTGGACACAGAGGTAATAGACCAATACAATAAATTGGAAATGGACATTTAATATGTTGGTGGACACAATAGACCAATACAATACATTGAAAACGGACCTTTAGTATGTTGGTGGACACATGGGAAATGGACCTTTAGTATGTTGATGGACTTAGAGTGAATACACCAATATAATATATTGGAAATGGACATTTAGTATGTTGGTGGACACAGGGGTAATAGACAAATACAATAAATTGGAAATGGACATTTAGTATGTTGGTGGTGACAGCGTGTCAGAGTATCAACTCCTCTCTTTAGGCCGTTTCGTAATTGTCATTGATTAGATCTATCACCGTCGCATCACAAGTGAATTAAATTGCTACTGCACCCACTTGCAAGTCATACATATTTTAACATGGTGAAAGGGGACAAATAATTTGTCCTTGGACAGACCCACTGCCTCCCGGATACACACAAAGGGTCCTCAGACAACAGTGAGAAAGTGGTTCAATTTATTGGGTAAATGGACAAATAGTTGTTTTGTGGTCAGCCCCATCCCCTACTGGATACACTCCAGGGGCCTGTGGTCCCCCAGGGACAAAGTCTTGTAATATAGTGGGAAGGTGGACAAAAAGTGTGTTCTTGGTCAGACCCGCCCCCTCCCGGACACGCCCCAGCTGTCGGCCAATCAAAGGCTCGCTTCCGTGGGCTTTTCCCCAAAATAGCTGGTAAGGGGCCATTTAGTGGCTACGTGGGTCGTGGGGGCGGTCCTTGGCACCCCAAGGAGGAAGTGATGCAATATATTGGGCATTTGGCATTATAGGGTTTTCGTGGTCAGCCCCCACCTTCCCCCCCCAAAAAAGCCCACCTGTGGTTTATGTGAATGGAGAGGGAGCCCACTGCAATAAGCCTGCGGTGGGACGTGGTGGCGCCAGAACTGCACGTAAATACTTTCAGTATTTGAACGCTCGCAGCGCGGCCACCGTGGGGCGCAGCCGCTCGGGACACCTCTGGTTGTCTTCGGGGGACCCACCGGTCGATGCGGAATAGCGCTGCGCATCTGCAAATATCATCTAGGGGGTGTCGCGCAGCGTCCACGAACCAGCGTCCACGGAGCTACCGAATAAGTGCTCCAAGGACCTCCCGGCCTTACTACTTCCATACTGTAGCTCCTCCAAGGTTATCTCAGAATCTTTTTAAAAGAGAATTTTTTTGCACAGTCATCAGTTTAGGGAGATCTAATGGTTCCAGAAAGTTTCTAATATCTTCATCAGTAGATGAAGACGTGGAACTATAGAGATCAAGATAGAATTCTTTAAAAGCATTATTAATATCAATGGCCGAGGTAAATATTTCACCACCAGCAGATTTCACTGAGGGAATGATAGAAAAAGACTCTCTCTGCTTTATATATCTAGCCAAAAATTTTCCTTGTCTTGCCCTGAATAACCAAAACTCTGTGACAAAATAATATTATATTTATATTTCAATCGGGTCAATTCTCTGAGGCCATCAGATGACATTCTGCGCTTCAGCTCTGCCTCTGCACTTTTAATATTAACTTCCAACTCCACAAGTTCTTGTGCTTTGGATTTTTAAATGAATGAGGCATACTGTATGATTCGACCCCTAAGAACCGCCTTAAGTGCCTCCCAAGCCACGCCCACAGATGATACTGAGGACCAGTTGGTCTCCATATAAACACTGATTTCAGTCTTTAACATTTGTTGGAAATTAGGAATTTGCAAAAGGGACACATTAAGGCACCAACTATATGATTTCTTTTTCTCTATATGTGGCAACACCTTTAAACTCACCAGAGCATGATCTGAGACTAAGATATTTCCAATTGAGCAATCAACAACAGATGAAATGAGGGATTTGGATATCAAAAAAAAAAAATCTATTCTAGAATAAATCTTATGGACTGATGAAAAAAAATGTATAGTCCCCACCAGATGGGTTAAAAAGTCTCCAAATATCTGTAAGACCAAGATTTTTACACATCCTGTGAAGCGTCAGTGTTGCTCTAGGGGGTTTACACGCTTTTGCTTCACTGTGATCAAGGACTGAGTCCATCAAAAGATTAAAGTCTCCTCCCAATATTATATCATGAGGGGTGCCAGCAGCTTGCAGCATCCCTTCAAGATCTATAAAAAAGCCCTGATCATCAGCGTTAGGTGCGTAAATATTAGCCAAAATCAACCTTTGCTCTTGAATTTCAGCTAACACAATAATGACTCTTCCTAATTTATCTTTAATCTGTTTGAGACATTTGAATTGTAGATGTTTATTTACCAATATAATGACTCCCTTGCTCTTACTTGAGCCAGCACTAAAGAAAGCATGTCCACCCCATATCTTCCCAAATTTTTCAGCTTCCTGTGGAGAAAGATGTGTTTCTTGAAGAAACATTATATCATATTTCTTACGTTTAAGAAAAGTAATAACCTTCCTTCTTTTTATGGGGTGCCCCAACCCATTTACATTCCATGCGGAGAGAGATAGTACACTCATATTAACAACTGACATATTGATATGATAAAAAAAAAAAAAACTGTGTGTCAAAAACAAAATTATACAGACCACAATCCCCATTAGTGAAACAATCAACCCCTGAACATCCCCCCGAACAAAACAAACAGAAAAAAGAAAAACGTGCGCATTAACCCTGCGCACGAAAGCGCCAACCGGCGACAATCCCTCTAAACTCAAAAGGTCCATGAACGCCCACGAGAGCCTACGACAACTTTGCCATCGGATTGCTCAGTTTTGCCTCACAAACCTGTGAGGCAAAACCACACAACAGAAAACACTTTGTGAAATAAACCCAGTCAATAGGTAGAATGAACACAAAGAATGTACAGATTCATTCACAGAGCTGTCTCAAAGGTGTGATCTTCCACAAAATAAAATCCAGCTGATATAAAATCGTTCAGATTTCTCGGACAGACAGACGAATGATCCGTGAGCCGGCTGTTATGAGTTCAATGGATGATGTAATCATTCCAATGTCCTGTAAAAAATACTCAACAAAACAAACTACAGCCAGCAGGAGGAATAAGCACGAAGAACTAACAGATTAATCCACAGCTGTTCCAAAGGAGTGTTATTCAATAGAACAAGCTCCAGCCGCTAGGCGGAACCAATACAAAAAGAAACAAAACCGGCATCCCGGTTCCCCGGATGGTCGAGTCAATTCACTCGGAGGCCGCATAAAAGTATATACCATGACTTACACCATCCATCAGCTTTATAAAAGACATCCTTTGTGTGAGCATGTAGATATTTTGCAGTCATCCATAGAGTCCACACTCAATTTGTCCGGGAACTTCAATGCAAAAGTAATCTTTCGTCAATACAAAAGTTTCTTTAAGGAAAAGTGTTATTCACAAAACAAGCTCCAGCCGCAGTGCAGAGCCAATGCAAAAAAACTAAAATGTCGCCCAGCTTCCTCAAGAGTAAGTACAGCAAGTCAGGCCCACTCACATGAGAAACATCCAGTGGTTTACTCAGACATTGATTCTATAAAATACATTGCCAGATTTGGACATGTGAATACTTTGTGACCGACCTTCGTTTCTATTCTCAGTTTGGCAGGAAACATTAGAGCAAACGAGATTTTTCTGATGTAAGAGTTTCTTACATTCCTTGAACCGATCGCGTTTCTCTCTTGTCGAGTTCGCAAGTCCGGGAACAAGTCGAGTCCGGGAACAAGAAAATATTATGGTTCTTCCAAGAAAGCTTCCCTTTGCTCCTCGCCTGGCGCAACACAAGATCTTTATCAGATGATCTCAGAAATCTGGCCAGAATCGATCTGGACCTATCTCCCTCAGCAGATCTGTGAGCTGGAACTCTGTGAGCTCGCTCGATTTCCAGCTTATGGCCTGTTATGTCGAGCAGACTCGGGAAAAGCTCGTCTAGGAATTTCACCATATCTCTGCCCTCCTCATGCTCAGGAATTCCAACAATTCGAACGTTATTCCTGCGGTTTCTATTGTCAAGATCTTCAAGCTTTTCAAGGAGATGTTCCAAATCAACTTTGGTCACAGGCGGATTAGCGGTTAATTCCCTCTTCGAAGATTCCAGAAAATCGATTTGTCTCTCAACATCAGTCACTCTTGTAGCTAACTCAGAGAATTTTATTTCCATCGCCGTAATCGATCGACGTATTACAGCGAGATCCTCCAAGTCAGCAAGAATCTTCGTTAACATCACCGACATGTTGGACAACTGACGTTGGATTCCTTCTCCCGCCACGCCACCCAAATCGAGTCCCCGGTCTGTAGGTCTGTCGGGGCTTTCATCCTGAACACGTACGTGTCTTTTAATGTCTCCAGAGTCCGAGGATTTTGACTTCTTTGCCATGCTTTGCAACAAAGGGCAAATGTGTAACTGGGTGTGTCAAATTTTACCAGATTATAACATGAGAATAATTGAAAATTCAGCAAAGTACGCAGAGCTCGTCGCTCATACGTCTGCTCCTTGCATGGCATCACGTGACCCCCCCCAGTAATGAAAATACTTTTTGAATGTAAATGTATTCTAAGTACCAGTGATTTAAATTGTAACTGTAGTGGAATACAGTTACTTATATTTTGTATTTTAAAATATGTATTCCCGTTACATGTATTCCATTACTCCCCAACCCTATATATATATATATATATATATATATATATATATATATATATATATATATATATATATATTCTTGTTGCATTCTAATCTGTCTTGGATACATCCTGGTTACGTTGTGTCGATGTAGTGACACTAGGGGTCACTCTTGGGAGCCTCAAACTCCTCTGATTTTGAAAAAAGGCCAATGGGAATTGGCGAGTGGAATTTGCATGCCACTCCCCCGGACATACGAGTATAAAAGGAGCTGGCTCGCAACCACTCATTCAGGTTTTGTGCTGAGGAGCTGAGACAAAGTCCCGGCCATTTCAGCGGGTAGTTCAGTATTGTGGCAAGAGGGACACAACGTCTCATTCCCTCCATCAGGGATGGAGGTTACGAAAGTAACCAGGATGTTCCCTGTCTGTCACTCACTTGATGTTGTGTCAATGTAGTGACACTAGGGGTCCCTATACAAAACGGTACAATAAGCTGAACTGTGTTACGTGGACTTCTTGTGCAAGATGGGCAGATCACTGTGTGCCTCGTAGCCAGTGCACCAGTCCTTTTGGGGACAAGTCAACTGCCTAAAAAATAGGGACAGGCTAGCCCAGCTGTGGCCTCTTTTCCTCTCTTTTCTCCCCCCAAAAAGTGGAATTTGTTTACTGACTGGGGGCCATAAGTGTCTATGTTGGGGGGGTGTCACTCCCAAGGGGAAGACACCGCAGAAGGGGGGGGGGGGGTATTTTGATTGGAAATACGTCACATGGTCTTACCGAGTCTTGTCAGAAGTATGTCATGTGGAGAAGTCCCATGGTAGGTCCTACCCGAGAGGGGAGGAGCTCTACAAACACGGTGACTGGGGGCAGAGGAACCTCTGCCCAAGGAAGACGCAGGGAAAAAATTTAGTGTAAGATATATCACATGGGTTCACCTATGGGGAACCAGCGCATGTGGAGCACCTACCCAAGTACAGGGCTTAGTTAGCACATGTACTGGGCCAGCAGCAAGTTTCTCCGCAAACTTGTCTGCCACAAGGCTGAGGAGGAAATCATCCAGGGATCACAACTCTGTGAACATGACTGGGAGTCAAAGCGCACGTCTTCACCTCAGGGGAGGGGAAAGGCGCTATGCGCAAGCGGTACATCCAGACAGCTGTCCCGGACCTTACCTGCTCGTACCTGACAATACATGGGACGAGACTGGCTCAACCTGGAGATTGTAGAACCTTGCAAAGGTGTTGGGTGTTGCCCAGCCTGCTGCTCTGCAGATGTCTCCTAAAGAGGCACCATAGGTCAGGGCATCAATGACCCAGTGGGCGATCCTCTGTTTGGAGATAGCGCTCCCTTTCCGCTGACCGCCAAAGCAGACAAAGAGCTGCTCGGAGCTTCTAAAGCTCTGCATGTGATCCAAATAGATGCGTAACACCGGACACAGCAATGCCAAGGCTGGGTCTGCCTCCTCCTGGGGCAGCGCTTGCAGGTTCACCACCTGATCCCTAAACGGGGTCGTAGGAACCTTGTGTACATAGCCCGGTCAGGGTCTCAGGATCATGTGAGAGTAGCCCGGACCGAACTCCAGGCACGTCACCTTCAGCTGACAGAGAACACCTGAAGGTCCCCTACCCTCTTGATGGAAGTGAGCACAGTCAGGAAGGCAGTCTTCAAAGAGAGTGCCTTTAGCTCAACTGACTCCAGGGCCTCAAAGGGAGATCCCCGTAAACCCCGAAGGACTACCAAGAGGTCCCACGAGGGGATGAGGCGTGGTCTGGGGGGATTCAACCTCCTAGCACCTCTCAGGAACCTGATGATCAAGTCGTGCTTCCCAAAATACCAAAATGGCAGCTACATACACCTTCAAGGTGGAGGGGAACAGCCGCTCCTCCAGCATCTCCTGCAGGAAGGAAAGCACCGATCCGACTGCGCATCTCTGGGGGTCTTCGCATCGGGAAGAACACCACTTAGTGAACAGACGCCACTTCAAGGCATACAGATGCCTCGTAGAGGGAGCCCTAGCCTGAGTGATCGTGTCTACCATCGCGGGTGGTAGGCCACTTAGGTCTTCTAAGTGGACCTAATCCGAGGGCCAGACATGGAGATTCCAGAGGTCTGATCGTGGGTGCCAGACGGTGCCCTGTCCCTGAGAAAGAAGGTCCTTCCTCAGGGGAATTCGCCGGGGGGGCTGTCGTGAGGAGCGTGAGGCCCGAGAACCACGTCTGGGTGGCCCAGTAGGGTGCTACTAGGACAACCTGCTCCTCATCCTCCCTGATCTCCCTCTGTGCAAGTAGGCTCACTGGGGGAAATGCATATTTGCATAGTCCTGGGGGCCAGCTGTGTGCTAGCGCATCTATACCAAGGGGTGCCTCGGTCAGGGTGTACCATAGCGGGCAGTGGAATAGCCGGTGGCTGCATGCCCATTGCATACAGCGCCCCAGCCCATCTTGGAAGCATCCATTGTAACCACATAACCTGCTCTAAGGGAACCCTTGCCCGTAGAAATGCTAGGTCATCCAAGGGTTGAAAAAGCGGTGACAGATCGGCAACAGAAAATGTCAGTGTGACCGCTGTTTTCAAGATACTGTCAACTTGAACTCCTTCAGACAGTTCAGCACCGACTGTATGCGCTCGTTCATGAGGCGCACCGTCATTGAGACTGAGTCCAACTCCAAACCGAGAAAAGAGATGCTCTGAACCGGGGAGAGCTTGCTCTTTTCCCAGTTGACTTGAAGCCCCAGCCGGCTGAGGTGCATGAGCACCAGGTCCCTATTTGCACACAACACATCCCGAGAGTGAGCTAGGATAACCAGTCTTCGAGATAGTTGAGGATGCGGATGCCCACTTCCCTTAGCGGGGCAAGGGCTGCCTCTGCAACCTTCGTGAAGACACAAGGGGACAAGGACAGGCCGAAGGGGAGGACCTTGTACTGTTACGCCCGGCCCTCAAAAGCAAACTGCAGGAAGGGTCTGTGTCAAAGTAAAACCAAGACGTGGAAGTACGTGTCCTTCACGTCTATCGCCGCGAACCAATCTTGATGCCGGACGCTCGCTAGAATGCGTTTTTGTGTCAGCATCTTGAACGGGAGTTTGTGCAAATCCCTGTTCAGTACTCGCAGGTCCAAGATTGGCCGCAACCCACCGCCTTTCTTCGGTACAAAGTAGGGGCTGTAAAACCCTTTCTTCATCTCGGCCGGAGGGACAGGCTCTATCGCACCCTTCCGCAGAAGGGTAGCGATCTCTGCACGCAGGGTAGCAGCGTTCTCGCCCTTCACCGAAGCGGATGCTGTTGAACCTGGGCAGGCACCTGGCGAACTGAATCACATAGCCGAGTCGGACGGTCCTGATCAACCACTGCGACGGATTGTGGAGCGCAAGCCACGCCCCCAAGCTCCAAGCGAGGGGGACCAAGGGGACAATCGCGTCGGACGTACCAGCGGGTGGGGCCTCGCGACAGGGCGGAGCCTGAGGTGCCATGTCGAGGGGGCAAGAGCCCTGACTTCGTGGCCTTGCTGAGTCTGGGAACATCGAAGCACTTACCCGGCTCCGGATACCCACCATAGGGCTGGTCAGGGAGGGGGGAGGAGGAAAGTCGTCCCCGCAGTCCGTCAGAACCGGCCTGGTGTGGCCGTGTTTGTGCCACAGCTAGGCACGCAGGGGCGGGGGGGGCCGCCCCTGGAGCACCATTCCTGCCATAAAGGAATGGTGGCTGATGGTCGTGATAACGACGGCCGTGAGCACCGGATATGTGACCCAGGAAATGAGGAAAACGCTCCTTTTCTGAACGTGTAGGTGTCGCAGCCCTTCGGGCATGTGGTGAATCAAAGAAAAGGCAAAGGATTCTCCTCCTGGCCCTCCACCGGGGGATGGAGTGGTCTGATTACCATTTCTAGGCCTGCAGCATGTCTCCACGTGCCTGGGTCACCCGTCTCAGGGGCGCTTCGAAGCCTTCCTAGGGTTTTTGGCAGCCGGCCGTGAGACGGGTGGCGTCTGCTTCCTGCGGGTGGCTCAACGCCGGAGCCGGGCCACAGGGGCGGGCTGCAGCGGAGCCGGTGTTGTTGCGGCAGGAGGACGCCCTTGGCGACGAGTAGACGAGGTGTGAGGTTTTGAACCGCGCCGATGTAGGATGTGCTGAATAGCCTCCGTCTGCTGTTTCACCATCAAGAACTGCTGGGTGAAGTCCTCTGTGTCGGCAAACAGGCTGACCTGGGAGATGGGGGCATCAAGGAACCATACCTTGTCAGGGTCAGAACTACCCTCGTGCAGTTCTCTTAGCGCCTTGGCATGGTGCTCTTGCAGGAGAGCCATGGTGTGCAGGGCAGAGGTGGCCTGTCCAGCGGCACCACAGGCCTTAGTCGCCAGAGACGACATAACCCTACAGGCGCTGGACGGGGGTCTCAGGCGGCCCCACCAGATGGCGGCATTTTGCGGGCACAGGTGCACCGCAACCGCCTTATCCACCTGAGGAATCCCCGAGTACCCCCTGGCAGCCCCACCATCGAGGGTAGTGAGAGCGGAGGAGCTCAGAGACCAGGTCCGGGCAGTGAAAAGGTGCCCGCCACGACCTTGTGAGCACCTCATGCACCTCCGGGAAGAAAAGGACCGGGGCACGGCCGTGAGCGCCGCTCTGGGCCCAGGAACCAATCGTCAGGCTGCGAGGGTTCAGGGGGGATGGAGGGTTCCACTCTAGCCCGACACACGCAGCCGCCCAGGCAAGCATGGCTGCCAGCTGCACATCAGGCTGCAACTGGGCGACCGCACCCGAAGGTGGGAGCCCAGTCGAGTACTCAGCTTCAGACTGGACAGCCCGCTCGCCGATGCTGCAATCGAGAGCTCATCCACTTCGCAAGTGCCGAAACGAGATCACGAACTCGCCCTGAGACGAGCCGGCGGTCTCATCCCAGTGGGGCAAACCAGCGTACTGCGGAATGGGAGGTCCGTGGGGAGTTACCCGGAGGTCCCCAAATCGCCCCCAGTGCTAACCGACGTGGCCTCAAACCCGTAGGTAGAAGGACCGAGGAAGGGAGCCACTGGGGTGGTCTTTCCCTCTAACAAAGGAAAAACCACGACCACAACATTGCCATGGTCACGCTTTCGCAGTAAGAAAATGACCCGTCCACGAACGCTGTCTTCACCTGGGCAGCGCCCAAGCACGTAAGACCGTGATCGTGGCCATCGGAAGTGGAGAGGTAATGACCGCAACCGGGAAATACACACAAACAGAGAGGCATCTTTAAAAAGACGCTCTCCGTTAATGCCACTCTTTTAGAAGGGATAATATGCTCTTTCAGTAAGAAGAATATACTCTTTTAGCTGCTGAAGTGCCCAGGGGCGTTCTCTGCACTTCACCACTGCTAGAGGGGGAGAAGCCGCTGTAATGCACCATAAATCCGACAGCTTTTCGAGGTGAATGGATTGGCAGAGTAATTCATCTCGCTGAACACAACCGCTCGGCTCCAAAGAGAAAATCTGAATTAGTGGTTGCGAGCCAGCTCCTTTTATACCCGTATGTCCGGGGGAGTGGCATGCAAATTCCACTTGCCAATTCCCATTGGTTTTTTTTCAAATTCAGAGGTGTTTGGGGCTCCCAAGAGTGACCCCTAGTGTCACTACATCGACACAACGTCGAGTGAGTGACAGATAGGGAACTATTATTCTGATGCAATCGAAACTTTGTAATGCAGCACTTTTCTTACTACTGTCCTTAAGATAAATCGCTTATGATGTATTATTCCTCTTTTTTAAGTTGCTTTTTTTTCACATAAAAGTGTCTGCCAAATGAATAAATGTAAATTTAGTTGTTTAAAATCTACTGATTTCATAGCACAGTAATGTAAATTTGTTAAATGTGTAACCATCTCTCTATTATAACTTTATTGCTAAAGAAATGATTAATTCAACTTTTATTGAAATTGTTATATTGCATATTTATGCATATTATTTTCATGATCAATTAAGTATATTTCATCCCCATCATTATTGAATCCTCGTTTTATGTTTTTATTTAACAGTTTTAATCTATTATCACACAGTACGTAAACAAAATTAAATTAACACCTGTAAAATAGCAGCTAAATGTGCACTTACACGGTAAGATTCTCGATCGTGTTGAAAAACAGAATGACCCCTGCATGCCCTCCCTGGGCAAGGTGCACAAAAAGGTGAGAGTCGTGCAGCCACATTCCTAAAAAGTACAAATAGTTGTAAACAATTGTTAGCTTATTTTGTCCAAAGTGACATCCCAGCTAGCCAAACTACGTGATGTTTCGTAACTATAACGTAATATGATGACCAATCTTTCATCGTGGCCATATAACTGGTTACGTTGTAACAACTGGAAAAGTGAAATTCCTGGATTTGTCGCCACAACATAACTTTGTGATTGTGCCAGTTCGTCATCGCAGCGTTGTGGGAATGTTGTAGATCAATAGGTCAATTTGGTAACCAATTTGGTAACTTATGATGATTATTTTATGGGCGGACATGCAGTACTCTAACCTCATTTCTTTCCTCATTTCCTCAGCACTAATTTAAAGGCTATTTTTAGAACTTTGCATGTGAATGACGAATACAGACTAAAAATGTATTTACTTTATTTATTTTGACAGAGAACTAAGTAAAATATGCAACAAATATAAAAGAAAAAAACAACTGGCCACAGAACTGCAACAAAATTACTAGCCTAAATGATATTTGAGCTCACAATTGATATTAACTTGCAAACAGTACTTATACAAGCTTGGCACATAATGCCTTGAGATACATTTGTGCATTTAATTCAAAGCAATTTTATAGATGTATAACAATGGTAAATGACTTAATTACAATATAATCTTTTTATAAGATCTGCATAAACCATTTCAATAAATAATTATATTAAATTATAACAGAAAAAATAATAATAACAATAATAATTATAATTATAATTTTATATATATATATATATAAGGCACAGATCTGGGGATGCTTACAAAAAACATTCTGCTGCACTGAAGGTTCCCAAGAGCCTTCATAATTCTTAAATGGAAGAACTTTGGAACAATCAGGACTCTTCCTAGAGCTGGCCGCCCAGCCAAACTGAGCAATCGGGGGAGAAGGGCATCAGTAAGAGAGGTGACCAAGAACCCGATGGTCACTCTGGTTGAGCTCCTGAGATCATGTGTGGAGATGGGAGAAACTTGCAGAAGGACAACCATCACTGCAACACAACAATGATCTAGGCTTTATGGCAGAGTGGCCAGACGGAAGCTTCTCCTCCTACCAAGACACATGAAAGCCCGCTTGGACTCTCAGACTGTGAGAAACAAGATTCTCTGTTCTGATGAAATGAAGATTGAACTGTTTGGCCTCAATTCCAAGCATCATGTCTGGAAAACCAGACACCGCTCATCACCTGCACAATACAATCCTAACGATGTAGCATCAACTCTGTGAATGTCCTTGAGTGGCCCAGCTAGAGCCTGGACTTGAACCCAATCGATCATCTCTGGAGAGACCTAAAAATGGCTGCCCACCAATGGTACCCATCAAACCTTACAGAGCTTGAGAGGATCTGCAGAAAATGGCAGAAAATCCCCAAATCCAGGTATGCAAAGCTTGTCGCATCATATCCAAAAAAGATGCTGTAAACACTGCCAAAGGTGCTTCAACCAAGTACTGAGTTAGGGGTCTGAAAACTTTCTGAATGCACTGTATGTATGTGTGTGTGTGTGTTTATATATATATATATATATATAAAACATTTATTATATTTTATATACATTTATATTAACAAATAGCATCAAACGTATTTACATACACCCACTGAACATCATGTCAGTCTGAGATTACAGAAGAAGACAGAAGCAATTGAGACAGCCTAAATAGATAGAAGAACTGTGGCGAATTCTCCAAGAAGCTTTGAACATCCTATCTGCCAACAACCAAGAAAAACTGTGTCCATGTGTACCTAGGAGAATTGGTGCTGTTTTAAAGGCAAAGGTGGTCACACCGAATATTGATTTAGCTTTATGTTTACTGGATGTTGTGTGACATTAAGTGATAAACGAAAACTATTTATGTCATTATTTTTGAAGACATCCTCATTATGCAACATTTTTCACAAGTGCCTAAAACTTTTGCACAGTACTGAATATAATGCTAAAAAAAGGTTTTATCTGTCATTCCAAAGCTCAAGGAAACATTACACGTTATTTCAGTACATTTGTTTTATAAAAGTAGTTTATATGTTGTGAAGTAACAAGTGTCTCACCTCAGAGAAATGAACTCTCCTCAGATGCAGTAAAAAGCGCCTCATAAATATGCGTTGTCCTGTTTATCTGCTGTCAGACGAGATTATGTCAGGCTATATGTAAATAATCTAATGTTATTTTCATAACTTAAGACAGTTATATATTCTATTGTGAAATAAAAGTAACGCCTCAGAAAAACAAACTCTTCCACCAACTCTCTCCACGTCCACTGAGTACACACTGTTCTGAGTTCAGCTGGAGACGCATGCGATTGTATTGTGTATTTCCCATCCATCGCTATGTTAAAAGATCATTCTTTATGCATATTATGTTAAATATATTTTAACATTGTGTTGTCTTTATCCAGAGGACCTGCACGTTGCAAAGTTGTTGTGGTTTCATTGTGTAATTGTGTAAATATGGAGGCCCTTGATTAATGCACATTTTGTGGATGTCTCCCTCTAACCATAGGTGAATTACGGATTGGGCCAATGGGGCCAGTGCCCAGGGGCCCTTGACTACCAGGGGCCCGGGGGGCCCTGGGTTGCAAGGTCTCGCATCCCATCAACTTTGAAAACAAATGTTTATATACGCTTAAATATGTGGCCCCCAGAGCTTATATAAGGCTCCCTCGTACAGACTCGTAGCTCATTTTTACATTCTGTCAATGTAACATAGTCTAGGGAATTTTTGTACACTTTGAAAAGGCTTAAATGATGCCTTTGCAGGGCTTTACGATGGAATAACAATAATGGTAGCCAAGCTGTAGGGTCATTCCAAACAGAATGTCCCAAAAAATGACCAAATGACCACTATTTTTGAGCCCCACACCTTTCAGCTCTTTGAAGCTCTCTCAATGTAGGATAAAGTCTTTGAAGAAAACAGTGTGTAGGGATGATCACTTCTGAATAGAATGCACCCCATCATTCAGATGAGTTGAAAAGATAGCTGTTTCTCACCCACAACTATTATACCACTTATCTCTTCTTATATGACTTCTGAAGATATGAATTTAACCACTGGAGTCTTATGGATTACTTTTATGTTTCCTTTATGTGATTTTTGGAGCTTCATAGTTCTGATCACCATTCACTTGCATTGTATTGACCTACAGAGCTGAGATATTTTTCTAAAAATCTTTGTATTCTGCTGAAGAAAGTCATTCACATCTTGGATGGCATGAGGATGTGTAAATAATAAGGTAATTTTCATTTTTGGGTGAACTATCCCTTTAAGTGTTAAGTGTTTGAACCCTAACCCTAAAAGAAAATTGGCACTGGGGCCCTTGCTAGTCATAATACGCCCCTGCCTCTTAACAGATATAATTAAAATAATAAGCGTAATAATTTTTTTTTGCACTTGAATTTAACATCTCAGGCTCTCAGAAATTTAATGTGCAAATAATTAATCATATGAGACTGTAAAGCAAACGGATACAAAAGCAAATGATGCATGAAATACTAAGTAGCAAGTAAATATTTTGTTCCCTATCTGTCACTCACTCAACGTTGTGTCCATGTAGTGACACTAGGGGTCACTCTTGGGAGCCCGAAACACCTCTGGTCTTTGATAAAAGGCCAATGAAAATTAGCGAGTGGTATTTGCATGCCACTCCCCCGGAGCTTCTTTGCAGCTTCTCCCTCCTCTGCACTGGTGCACTGCAGAGAACGCCCCTGGGCGCTTCGGCAGAAAAAAGAGAGTATATTTTCTGAAAGAGTATATTTCTCTAAAAGAGCGGCACACACAGAACGTCTTTTTAAAGACGCGTCTTTTTAAAGATGCCTTTCCGATTGTGTGTTATTCCTGGTTGTGGTCGTTACCTCTCAACTTCAGACGGTCATGATCGCTGTCTTTTGTGTCTGGGCGCGACCCACACGGAGGCAGCGTTCGTGGATGGTTCATGTTCTCACTGCGAGAACATGACCATGGCAATGTTGCGGTCGCGGCTTGCTTTCATAAGAAAGCAAGCCACCCCAGAGGCTCCTCGCCTCGGTCCTTCTACCTATGGGTTTGAGTCCAGCGCGGCTAGCACTGGGGGCGATTTGGGGACTCCAATGGGATCGCCTCTGCCGGGTGTCCCCCCGCAGACCTCCTATTCCCCAGCATGCTCGTCTACCCTGATCGGGCTTCCGGATGAGTCCGCCGGCTCATCTCACGGCGAGTTCGACCTCTTGTTCGGAGCCTGCGAAGCTGATGAGCTCTCGAGTGCAACATCGGAGAGCGGGCATGTCCAGTCGGACGCAGAAGCCTCAGCTGGGCTCCCCCCTTCAGGGTTGATTGCCCAGTCACAGGCTGATGCAGAGATGATGGACATGCTTTCCTGGGCGGCCACGAGCGTCGGGCTAGAATGGAACCCTCCGCTCTCACCTGAACCCTCGCAGCTCGATGATTGGTTCCTCGGCTTGCAGCGCCACTCAAAGCAGCCACGCCCTGCTCCAGTGCCTTTCTTCCCGGAAGTGCACGAGGAGCTGACATAATCGTGGGAGGCATCTTTTACTGCCCGGTCCCAATTCCTCAGTTCCCCCACCCTCACTAACCTCGATGGCGGGGCGGCCAGGGGCTATATGATGATTCACCCAGTGGATAAGGTGCTCGTGGTGCACCAATGCCCGTAGAGCGCCGCCACCTGGTGCGGACGCCCAAAGATCCCATCCAAGCCCTGTAGATTCATGTCGTCCCTGACGGCCAGAACCTACAGTGCTGCTGGACAAGCTACCTCTGCCCTCCATGCCATGGTGCTAAAAGAACTGCACGAGGATAGTTCCTCCCCAGATCTGATGCAGGAACGGCGCTCGGCGACCGACTCGCTCTCCGAACGACGAAGATCACGGCGCAGTCTCTCGGGTGGACGATGTCCACATTAGTGGTCCAGGAGCGCCACCTTTGGCTCAACCTGGTTGAGATGGGTGAGGCCGACAAAACACGGTTCCTTGCTGCCCCCATCTCCCAGGCTGGCCTATTCGGAAAACTTTGCCCAGCAGTTCTCGACGGTGAAGCAGCAGACAGAAGCTATCCAGCATATCCTGCCCCGGCGCAGCTCAAGACCTCGCACCCCATCTGCTCGTTGCTGCAGGAAGCAGAGACCACCCGTCTCATGGTCGGACGTTAAGAACCCACGAAGGTCGTCAAAGCGCCCCTGAGACGGGCGACCCAGGGTCGACGAAACCCACTGCATTGGAGCTGGTAGTAAGACCACTCCATCCGCCGGTGGAGGGCCAGATGGAGTATCTTTTGTTGCCTTTTTATTTGATTTCGCATGTCCAAGTGGCTGCGGTACCCAACAGTTCAGCAAAAGAGCGGTTTCCTCCTTCCCTGGGTCACATACCCAGTGTGCACGGTTGTCATCACGACCACCATCCACGGGTTTTTCCTTGCAGGATTGGTGCGCCAGCGGTGGTCTCCCCGCCCCTGCGTGCCCAGCTGTGGCACACATCCACCCCCAATGTGACAATCTCCACAGGTTGCGAGGACAGGCCTCTTCCTCCCTCATCCCAGGCTGTTCCGGGGGTGGTCACAAGGAGCCAGGTAAGTGCTTCGATGTCCCTAGACTCAGCATGGCCACGACATGCAAGGCCCCACCTGTTGGTACATCCAATGACGTTGTCCCTTTGGTCCCCCTTGTGCGGAACTTGGAAGCGTGGCTTGTGCTTTCCAATCCATCGCGATGGCTGGTCCGGACCGTCCGACTCGGCTACACGATTCAGTTCACCAGGTGTCCGCCCAGGCTCAGCGGTATCCACTTCACCTTGGTATAGGATGAAAATGCTGCTACCTTGCACGCGGAGATCGCTACCCTCCTACGGAAGGGTGCTATAGAACCTGTCCCTCCGGCCGAGATGAAGAAGGGGTTTTACAGCACCTACTTCATCATACCGAAAAAAGGCAGTGGGTTGCGGCTAATCTTGGACCTGCGAGTACGGAACCGGGCTTTATACAGACTCCCGTTCAAGATGCTGACGCAAAAACGCATTCTGGCGAGCATCCGGCATCAAGATTGGTTCGCGGCGGTAGACCTGAATGACGCGTACTTTCACGTCTCAATTCTACTTCGACACAGACCCTTTCTGCAGTTTGCATTCGAGGGTCAGGCGTATCAGTACAAGGTCCTCCCTTTTGGCCTGTCCTTGTCCCCTTGCGTCTTCACGAAAGTCGCAGAGGCAGCCCTTGCCCGTTAAGGGAAGTGGGCATTCGCATTCTCAACTATCTCGATGATTGGTTAATCCTAGCTCACTCTCAGGACATGTTGTGCGCACACAGGGACTTAGTGCTCTCGCACCTCAGCCGACTAGGGCTTCGGGTCAACTGGGAAAAGAGCAAGCTCCTCCCGGTTCAGAGCATCTCTTTTCTCGGTTTGTAGTTGGACTCAGTCTCTTTGACAGCGCGCCTCACGAACGTGCGTGCACAGTCTGTGCTGGCCTGTTTGAAGGCGTTCAAACAGAAAACAGCGGTTCCACTGAACTCTTTCAGAGGCTCCTGGGGCATATGGCATCCTCAGTGGTGGCCACCCTGCTCGGGTTGATGCATATGAGACCGCTTCAGCACTGGCTTCAGACTCAAGTCCCGAGATGGGCATGGCGCCATGGGACACACTGCGTGGTCATCACGCCGGTCTGTCACCATCTTTTCAGACCTTGGACTGACCTCTCGTTTCTACGGGCAGGTGTTCCCCTATAGCAGGTCTCCAGGCGCATCGTGGTCATGACAGATGCCTCCAAAACGGGCTGGGGAGCTGTTTGCAATGGGCACGCAGCCGCCGGCTTATGGACGGGCCTGCGACTGCATTGGCACATCAACTGCCTCGAGTTGTTGGCAATATTGCTCGCCCTGCGGAGGTTCCGGCCTTTTATCCAGGGCAAGCACATGTTAGTTCGGACAGACAACACAGCTAGGGTAGCATATGTCAACCACCAAGGCAGTCTGTGCTCTCGTTGTATGTCATAAATTGCCCGCCATCTCCTCCTCTGGAGTCAGCAGCACTTCAAGTCGCTGCAAGCCACTCACATCCCGGGCGACCTCAACACTACAGTGGACGCACTGTCATGGCAGGTTACCCTCAGGGGAGAGTGGAGACTCCACCCTCAGGTGGTCTAGCTGATTGGAGTCGATTCGGACAGGCACGACGAATCCTCCCACTGCCCGCTCTGGTACGCCCTGACTGAAGCACCCCTAGGCATAGATGCGCTGGCACACAGCTGGCCTCCTGGCCTATGCAAATATGCGTTTCCCCCAGTGAGCCTACTTGCACAGACTCTGTGCAAGGTCAGGGAGGACGAGGAGCAGGTCATCCTGGCAGCACCCCAATGGCCCACCCAGACGTGGTTCTCGGACCTCACGCTCCTCGCAACAGACCAGACCTCTGGAATCTCCATGTCTGGCCCCTGGATGGGACGTGGAAGACCTAAGCGGTCTACCACCCGCAGTGGAAGACACAATCACTCAGGCTAGGGCCCCCTCTACGTGGCGTCTGTATGCCTTTAAGTGGTGTCTGTTCGTTAAGTGGTGTTCTTCCCAACGGGAAGACCCCAGAGATGCGCAGTCAGATAGGTGCTTTCCTTCCTGCAGGAGAGGTTGGAAGGGCGGCTGTCCCCTTCCACCTTGAAGGTTTACGTTGCTGCTATAGCAGCACACCTCAACACAGTGGACGGTAAGTTCTTAGGGAAGCACGACCTGATCATCAGGTTCCTGAGAGGCACCAGGAGTCTGAACCCCTCCAGACCGCACCTCGTTCCCTCATGGGACCTCTCTATAGTTCTTCAGGATCTACAGAGAGCCCCCTTTGAGCCTTTACAGTCAGCTGAGCTTAAGGCGCTCTCCTTGAAGACTGCCCTCCTGACTGCGCTCACTTCCATCAAGACGGAAGGAGACCTGCAAGCGTTCTCTGTCAGCGAAACGTGCCTGGAGTTCGGTCCGGGCTACTCTCACGTGATCTTGAGACCCCGACCGTGCTATGTGCCCAAGGTTCCCACGACCCCTTTTAGGGACCAAGTGGTGAACCTGCAAGTGCTGCCCCAGGAGGAGGCAGACCCAGCCCTGTCGTTGCTGTGTCCGGTGCACGCTTTACCCATCTATTTGGATCGCACACAGAGCTTTAGGATCTCTGAGCAGCTCTTTGTCTGCTTTGGTGCACAGCGGAAAGGAAGCGCTGTCTCCAAGCAGAGGATCGCCCACTGGCTCATTGACGCCATATCTATGGCATATCATGCCCAGAACGTACCGCCCCCGGTAGGGCTACGAGCCCATTCTACCAGGGGTGTTGCGGCCTCCTGGGCCCTGGCCAGGGGTGCCTCTCTAACAGACATTTGCAGAGCAGCGGGCTGGGCAACACCCAACACCTTTGCAAGGTTCTACAACCTCCGGGTGGAACCGGTTTCGTCCCAGGTAGTGGCACGCAATACAAGCGGATAAGCCCGGGATAGCCGGCCAGGTGTATTGCTTGCACGTAGCGCCTTTCACCTCCTCTGAGCTGAAGACATGTGCCATTAATTCCCAGTAGTGTTCACAAACTATATTCCCTGGTTGATTTCCTCCGAGCCCTGTGGCAGCCGAGTTTTCGGAGAGACTCGCTGCCAGCCCAGTACATGTGCTAACTAAGAGCCCTGTTCTGGGGTAGGTGCTCCGCATGTGGTGGTTCCCTGTAAGGTAACCCCATGCGATGTATATCTTCCGCTAATTCGTTTCCCTGTTGGCAAACTGCGTCTTCCTTGGGCAGAGCCCCCTCTGCCACAGTCTTCATGTTTGTAGTAACTCCTCCCCCGTTGGGTAGGATCTACCATGAGACTCTCCACATGGTCAGCAAGGTGTGGTCTCCGCAGTGTCCTCCCCTTGGGAGGGACACCCCCCGACTAGACCTGGCGGCCCAGTCGGATAATCCCCCTTCTTTTTTAGGGAGTGGAAAAAAGAAGGGGAAAAGAGGCCACGACTGGGTTAGCCTGCCTCTATCTTATGGGTAGTCGACTTGTCCCCAAAGGGCCGTTCAACACTCATAACTATGTTGGGGGAGGTTACGTGTCGGCCTGGTGCACTGGCTACGAGGCACAGAGTGGTCTGTCTGTCACACACCGCCAGTTCACGTAACACAGTTCAGCCAGTTGCAGCCTTTCGTATAGGGACCCCTAGTGTAACTACATCGACACAACGTCGAGTGAGTGACAGATAGGGAAAGTCCTGGTTACTTGCGTAACCTCCGTTCCCTGATGGAGGGAACGAGACATTGTGTCCCTCCTGCCACAACGCTGAACTACCCGCTGAAATGGCCGGACCTTATATTGGCTCCTCAGCATAAAACCTGAATGAGTGGTTGCATACCAGCCCCTTTTATACCCATATGTCCGGGGGAGTGGCATGCAAATACCACTCGCCAATTTTCATTGGCTTTTTATCAAAGACCAGAGGTGTTTGGGGCTCCCAAGAGTGACCCCTAGTGTCACTACATCTCGTTCCCTCCATCAGGGAATGGAGGTTACGCAAGTAACCAGGATGTTTTATATTGACACATTTAGTAAGATTGAATACCTATCCTCTTAGTCTTCCAAATACAGGTATACAAAACTTGAATGAACTCAATTATGAAACTGCTAAACAAAAAATCTTTGATAGAAATCAAATTTTCCTGTGTTATGAAAGACATTTGCTGGTTATCGGCTCACATTTGGAGAATGTAAGAAGAAGAATAGGTGAAGTGGTAATGAAATTACAGGCCCATGACATCACAGTTACATTGCCAATATTACGAATACATTGTGTAACTGGACCATTCTGGGTGAGCTTAGGACATAAAGAAGACATTGTAAATTGGTAATTTAATGGTAATGAAATTACGAGCCTATGACGTTGCAGTTTCGTTATCAGTAAGTCATGAAATTATCTAAATATTACGAATATATTAGTAACTGGATCATTCTGGGTTAGCTTGGGACATAAGGAGGATGTAACAATGACTTTGCAAATTGGTCATATAATGGTAATTAAATTACAGGCCTGTGACTTTGCAGTTACATTGCCAATTAGTAAGTCATAAAATTACCAAAAAGGTTGAATAAGTTACTTAACTGGTACGTCGTGTGTTAGCAGGGATACCAGTACATGTATAACTGATGAGCAATTAATCAGTATGGACACACGCTGTATATGTCTGTTGATGGAGCATCGATCAGACATATTTATAGCAGATTCCAAACAGTTACACCTGGGGTCCGTTCTTCATACCTCGCTTATTACATCCGAGATCAAATGACACATCCAAGATGACATCTTCGTGCTAATCATGATCTGGCTAATTAGGTTCTTCGAACACACCTGTTGTTTATGATTAGTATCGCTGGATTGAGTTGTCTGGGATAATTGCGTGTTCATGTGTTGGTTTAAAAGGGGATATGTATCGATAGTAGAAACCTTGATCAGCAACGCTGCTATTGACTGCTCACCATGGCCAAAGAGCGTGCCCAGTTTTTCTCCGCAACAGAGCAAGTGCTATTGCTTGAAGGTTATGCGTAATTTGAAGGTTTAATTAAAACGCCAGGGAACACCTCAAAGTCTGCAAAAGCCAGGAGAGAGGACTGGCAAAAAGTAGCAGACAAATTAAATGCGTAAGTGGTGACCATGTTAGATGTTTTTATCACTTATTACAGTATATATTTTTGTATTTTAATAATTTAATAATTACTTTGTTTATCATCTTTAATGTCAGAGCCACCATGGGACCCACTAGAACATGGGAACAAGCAAAAGTGAAATACAAGAATATTCTACAAAATGGTAATCTTTACTACTTATACTTTTCTTAGTCTCTTTTAAAAAGGCACTGTTAAATGATGTGTTTGTCTGTTTATAACAGCAACCAAAAAAAAAAAAAACAGGTGGTGGTCCTGCACCCCCACGTTATACCCCGGCAGAAGAGCAGGCCCTTGGGTTGAATGTGAACCGACCCATTGTGGAGGGCATCCCTGGGGGCAGCACTTCCTTAGACCCACATCCAGGGACCAGTAGCAGAAACACCTTCATTACTGGTAAATGAGCTTTCAATTTTCTTAGTACACTGTAAAATAATTTGTTGCTGCATTAAATTAAGTATAATCCAAATGGCTGTTACAGTCATTTCAACTATGTTAAATCTTGATTAGTGATGAATTGCTTTAACTTAAAGTGAACTATTAACTCTAACTTATTTAGAGTTAATGTAAAAATATGTTGCCATGAGTTATTGATCAAATTTTTTTACAGTGGTTCATTGTAATGACATTGTGTTTACCCCTTTTGTGCAGTTTTACATAATACACCACCACTTTTACCTGTTCCCAAGCAAGTGCTGGCTGAAGCATGTGCAGTAAGTGGACTTTTTACATCAAAAGTGAAGCACAACACTTTGTAATGCCCATTTGTTTCTATTGCACAGGACAGTGAAGAAACCCTCTCAGATGACTGTCCTTTGGAGGAAGTACCTGTAAGTGCATAAATAACTTGACTTAATTTATATATACTCCTGTACCTATTATTTCTGACTGCAATATGAGTTACAGGAGTCCACATCCACAGAAAGGCCCACAGAAGAGTCTGCACAGAGAAGTGATACAGAGGTGGGAGATGTTGTACTTTTCCTTTTTATTTTTGTTGCATGAGGCATGTATTGTTCATTGTTTTGTCCACAAATGGCACAGGGTGACATCCGTTCCCTATATAAATGGAGTCTTCAACACAAAATAAAGAATTTTTCCCTGAAAAAACAAAAATTAAGGGGAGAAATAGAACTTAACCACTTAAAGAAGAAGAAACTGGCATTAGAGATAGAGTTGCTTCAAAAGGAACTTCAGAGTAAGTGCTAATACACCATTTCACACAGAGTACTATTGTTGACCTTACATAACAATATGTCTTATTGCAGGCAAAAGATGACTGATTACTGATTACTTTTCTTTACAAAGAATAATTGAAATAAAACTCTCAAGGGACTGAGTATATTTGTCTTGTCTTTTATTAAACTTATCAAAAATGGTGTTCCACAATTCTGTCTCATGCAGCTCTGCCACTAGGTTGGTCCAAGTGCACTGGCTGGAGGTGATCATCAGGCTCACCTCCACCACAGGGGTCCTCTCCTTTCTGATGGTGGCAATGTTGTGTAATACGGCACATGCAACAATGTCGCAGGCCCTGTCAGGTGCAACTTTTCAGACACTGAAACGGCCATTGAACGGCCCTTTGGGGACATCTTCCCTTTAGTTGCCCAAATGTCATTTCAATGCATGTCCTTGTCCTGGCTAGAGCTGCATTGTAACGGGGTTTGTGGTCCGGGGTTTGGGTCAGGGAATGGCGTCATAAAATATTGCCTGCAGGCATAGCCCCTGTCTCCAAACAGGATCCTGTCATAATCACCTGTATAATGGAAAAATGCAGTTCTGTTAGGCCCAGCATAAGTGTATGTAATACAGTGACCTTGACATCTATATTTTCCCTTACCATGTTCAAATAATGTGCATAAATGTAACTCTCACATTTGTGATATGGCGCACAGAGTCACACACCATCTAAGAGATTTTAGTCAGTCAACTGTATATTTTTGTAACATTCCTTTTTTTATTTGATATATTACTAATCTGGAATATTAAGAATCCTAATAGTAACTTACCTGCACATTTACACTGTGAACCCCCTTTCGGTTCACAAAATCCCCTTCATTGGGGCCTGGTGGGGCCTTGATGGGGATGTGTGTGCAGTCTATGGCACCAGTCACACTAGGGAAGCCTGCGGGACACAAGTCATACTTATCGGCATGGTCATGATTGCATGATCTTCATTAACAATTTTGAATGAACCTGCAATGGCAAAAAAAAATCTGTTTTACAACCTGGGGCATTAAGTAGCTTGGAAATACCACAAAAACCCCTAAAAACTGCTTGAGTGCCAGGTAAACTTTGCGAATGGCACGACAGACAGCACTTTTCACCAATTTCTCCGCATCTCCAATAGTGTAAAGGTAAGTGCAACTCAAAAAGAATCTCAGGGCAATGCACACAATTTGTGCTGTGGTTAAAGCCTGACTCCGTGTCGAACATTTAATATGTGGTTCCAAAAAATTAATGATGTAAATGACACCCTCACGAGAAAACCGATATCTCTCAAAAAGTATAGGATCGCGCTGCGCTAAAGGATCCTGTCTATCCCGCAATATGCGATTAATTTGAAAAGCTCTGCAAATTATCCTTGCACCTTCCACAACAGGTTGCTGTTGTAAAAACGGACATAACATGGATGTTACAGACTTCCCATATCACCTCAGCTTATAAAGCCGCAATCTAATCTTGTTTACATGAAATAAGCCTGCTCCCGATCAGGTTTAAGCTTACGGACCTGTTGCTATTACAGCAAGTCCAGGATGAGCGTCGAAGAACCTAACAATCCAAGATCATGACAAATCGTCAATAATCAAATCCAGCTAACTGAGTTAGCGACGTATGAAGAACGGACCCCTGAGCAGATTTTTCCGAACCCAAGCTTCGTTGATGAGGCAGCATTTTACAGTAAACACAGGTCATATGCTAGTCAAAACTAACATTTGCATACTCGTTTTGTACGACATTTAGATTTCACTCAAAATATTACAAACTGGTTGATTTCAGTCTGAGTATAGATCTGTAAGTAAGAATAAATGACTTACTCAGAAATTATATCCTCTGCTGGATCAAGTCGCTCTTCAAAATGCAACTGTTCATCATCAGAGTTGCACTCTTCTGAGGAAAATGTGAATTCTTCCTCACTTTCCAGGATCATCTGGAGAGCTTCCTCACGTGAGTAATGGTGCCATCTTCCAAAAGCAATGGGAAATCAGTTAATCTGATGAAGCTTGATGCCACTTTTATAGCATTAATGGGGGCATTTACCATATTTGTAAGGCTCATCCCAGGTCATTATCATATGAATAGCGTGCTCTGCTAATGGGTGTGCCTAGAACAGCACTAATGAGATGAGACAGAAAACTGTACCTCTCGTTAGTTTCAAACGCATCACATAATTTGAAAATATTTGTTATGGATTTGAATTGGTTCATTTTAAAGTAGACATTTCAAGGTTTCTATAGACATATTTACATGTCTGTGCGGCAATTATACGCTGAGTTTCATTTAAGTTTTGTGTCGTGCTCCAGACAAAAGTTAACAGAGATGGAGACAGCAGAAAGTGCATCCTTTTTGTTTTCTGTATTTTACAAAAGCACAGCGTTTTGTTTTTATTGTGAGTGGACACAAATAAAAGCAGATCCTTTACAGTTTTGAATGATGTCTTCCTCTTATCTGTATGACCATAAATGACTGAATATTTTATGTCATTGCCGTTGTTATAAGAAAAAAACAGTGACCGCTCCTATGCCTCCATCAGCTACAGAGGGATAAAGGTATAGTTCACCCAAAAATGAAAATTCTCTCATCATTTACTCAGCCTCATGCCATTACAGATGTGTTTGACTTTCTTTCTTGTAGCTCTAAAATTCACTTAAAGGAAACACAAAAGTAATCTATATGATCTGTTAGCATTTTGTTAGCTTTTAACTTGTTGGCAAAGCTTTTTGGGCAATCTCTTTAGAGATGGGATGCTTCTCAACATAGATTATGTTGCGTGCCATTTGTGCATTCTTGAAAATTGTGCCCAATTTCTTTGCACTTCCCACATACACTTTCTTGGCATTCTTCAGCTAATTGCCCAATTTTCCCACACTTTCTACAAAGTTTCGGCATCCCTTAGTAATGGATGTAGCCTCTGTTTTCTCCCAACACTATCATTGATGGCAGATGTTTCAGGCCCTTTTGGGAAAAACTGGAGGATTTGGACAATTGTAGCTGGCGAAATAATGTCCGAATTGTTAGAATTCCTGAGCATGAAAAAGGCAGAGATATGGTGAAATTCCTAGACAACTCTTCCCAAGTCTGCTTGACATAACAGGCCACAAGCTGGAAATCAAGCAAGCTCACAGAGTCCCAGCTTGGAGATCGGCTGAGGGAGACCGGCCCCGATCAATTCTGGCCAAATTTCTGAGATCATCCGATAAAGATGTCATGTTGCGTGAGGCGAGGAGCAAAGGAAAGCTTTCTTGGAAGAGTCACAGCATTTTCTTGTTCCCAGATTTTGCGAATTCGACAAGAGAGAAACGTGATCAATTCAAGGATTGCAAGAAACTCTTACATCAATGGAAGATCGCTTTTGCTCTGATGTTTCCGGACAAATTGAGAATAGATACTAAGGATGGCCGCACAATATTTACATGCCCACAACAAGCATTGTCTTTCATAGAGCCAATGAGGTGAGTAAACCATTTGGTGACTTTCATATGGCCCCCAAGTGAGCTGTCTCGCTGTACATACACTTGACTGTCTGAGGAAGCTGGGCACCATTTTTGTTTCTTTTTGTGTTGGTTCCACCTAGCAGCTGGAGTTTGTTCTGTGTAGTAACACTCCTTCAAGAAACTTTTGCATCAATGAAGGGTCACTTTTACACTGAAGTTCCCAGCCAAATTGAGAATAGATACAAAGGATGGTGGCAAAATATTTACATGCTCACAACAAGCGATGTCTTTCAAAAAATCTATGGACTGAGGAAGTCATGGTGTGTTTTTCATGTGGCCCCCAAGTGAACTTGACTCACTCAATATACTCTTTACTGTCTGAGGAAGCTGGGTGCCTTTTTTGTTTCTTTTTGTGCTGGTTCCGCCTAGCAGCTGGAGTTTGTTTTGTGGAATAACACTCCTTCGATACAGTTTTGAGAATGAATCTACACGTTCTTTGTGTTTATTCTGCCTATTGGTTGGAGTTTGTTTTATATTATTTTCTGTTAAATAATTCTGTCTAACAAAATTTGTATAGAAGCACCGGACATGAGCAATCCAAAGGCAAAGTTGTTGCGGGGACTCTCGTAGGCGTACATGGACTGTTTGAGTTTAGAGGGATGGACGCCGGTTGGCATTGTCGTAGGTGGGGTTAATGCGCACACTTTTCTTTTTTCTGTTTGTTTGGTTCTGGGGGACGTTTGGGGTTTGATTGTTGCACTAATGTTGGAATGTGGTCTTTATAATTTTACTGTTGACACACAACCTATTTTTTCTAATATGTCAATGTCAAATGTTAATATGAGTGGACTGTCTCTCTCCACGTGGAATGTGAATGGGTTTGGACACTCCATAAAAAGAAGGAAGGTTATTTCTTTTCTTAAACATAAGAAATATGATATAGTGTTTCTTCAAGAAACACATCTTTCCCCGCAGGAAGCTGAACATTTTTAGAAGATTTGGGGTGGACATGTTTTCTTTAGTGTTAGCTCAAGTAAGAGTATGGGAGTCATTACATTGATAAATAAGCATCTACAATTCAAATGTCTCAAACAAATTAAAGATAAATTAGGAAGAGTCATTATATCAGGAACACTAGCAGATTTGAGTAAAGATTTAGATTACATTTATTTGATGAATATAAAACAGGAATGTAATGTCTCTCTTTGGCGTAAGCTCCGTCTTGCGGTCCGAAGTTGTTGTACTGGGAACCATCAGATTCTGCCGGAGATAGGAGGCAGGGGCGAGGAACCTACCCCCGTGCAGGATGGGACACAACTGGTGGTGGTGGACGTTGCCGTGTTAGCACACTGAAACAGCAATGTGATAGATTGTGAGCAGACTTATAAAGCAATGGCTTACATGTGATTGGCTAGGAGTTACCTAGCTAATGGTGCAATGATGTGAAGCTGCTAGTCTTTCCACTAGAACTATGCTGCACTTACATTTCTATCAGGAAGACTCGCAGATTTGAGTAAAGTTCTAGATTACATTCATTTGATGAACATAAAACAGGAATGTAATGTCTCTCTTTGGCATAAGCCCTGTCTGGTGGTCCGAAGTTGTTTTACTCGGAACCATCAGATCCTGCCAGAGATAGAATGCAGGGGTGAGGAGCCTACCCCAAAAGAGAGAGATAAAATACTACCCCCAAAAGAGAAGATTCAGTCAGGTTACGAACCAGGTCTTGTGTTTGGCGTTCAATCTATAGAAAAGAAAAGGAGATGTGAAGATATAGAATTGACACTTGCATGAAATATTCCGTATCCCTGGCATGGTTGTGCAATACCTTTGCAGTAGGAAAAGCCGTGCTTGCGTTTACTGATGGCTTTTATGATAGAGGGTATGATAGATATTTTTGTTGGGGATTTTTTTTGTCCTCGAGTGTAATTTGTCCTTGAGTGTAATTTTTTGTCCTTGTCCTTGAGTACAGTTTTGGGCCCTCCATCAAGGAGCCCCATTGTTGTGCAGACTCTTTGCAAAAGATGAACAACGTGGTATGAGGCTCTATGTTAGGCTAGCATTGTTGTGCAGTATCTTTGTTGAAATATAAACAACATTTGATTATGAACCCTCCGACGAGGGCAGCGTTGTTTGGAATATCTTTGCCGAAAGATGAACAGCATACCGTAAAGCCATACAATAATGGCGACATTGCGTGCAACACCCTTCATTGAAAGAAAACAACATTTGACTATGAACCCTCTGACGAGGGTGGGCGTTGTTTGGAGTATCTTTGCCGAAAGAAGAACAACGTAGCGTAAAGCCATACGATAATGGTGACATTGCGTGCAATACCTTTCGTTGAAAGTTATCCCGTGTAGGTTATAAGCCTTCCGTCGAGGGCGAGCTAGGCTTGAGCAGTACCTATGCAAAGGAAAACCATGCTGGGATTGTGGAAGCCTTAGTGAGTGGATGTGGTTATGTGGTGTCCTTGCAGGACAATAGATGGCTTGAATTTGATAAGCATGGGAAAGATGTGGATGGGCAGTGAGGCCCCCGACCACCACCAGATAGGTATGAAAACTTATGGCTGAGGAGGCTTGAGCATGTGTAATGATTGAGGGTTGAGTCAAGTATATTTCTGGAGGATGAGGAAGACCAGCACCCGAGCATCTCATTGTGGTCTCTGGTAGTCCTTGATGAGCAGCCGTAGTGGTTGCACCAATTCTAAAAGAGTGCCTCGAGACTAGGGGAGGGGTTGCATTATTTGAGGGATCAGATGCGAATTGTGAACTAGTATTCCGAATATGCAGGGGGTATTGGGCAGGAAGAGCTGGAGGTTATAGATAATGTTATGCTACAACTGCATCCCATGTGGTCTGTTTTGGAGCATTAGAGAAAAGAGGTGAAAAGAGCGTGGGCTGGGCGAGTCCTTTCTGCATGAGTTTTAGCAGAACCTAAGGGGAGGTGTGAGGGGTTTAGACCAGCAGAAGGTTCAAAAGGTGGGCATGAGATTATGCTGGCGATGAGAATGCTGGCGAATGGAGATGTCGATGGAACTCCTGAACGAGATAGAGAGTAGCGATTGAATTGAAAACCTGGGAATGTGCTCGCCTGAGAGAATGGGTTACAGTTGGTGCTCTGCAGAGCATGTGAGCAAAGCGGAGCAGTGTGACACTCCGCTCAATAACCCGCTCCATGCATGTGTGCTCCGCTCAGCCATTCACGGCCCAAGCTCACGCTCACCATTAAAAAAGCGTTCGCTCAAATCCCACTCCGACATTAAATTTCTCTGTAGTATACTTGGTTCCAAGCACGTACACAGGGGGTAGCTACAGCGGCCCAAGCAACTGCCCCTTTGCCCACATGGGCTGAGGTGCCCCTCTGGGTGAAATATAGACTATATGCTGACAATTATTAAATAATCAAATGATTAGTAATGTATACATCTGAAATTATGTGATTGTACTGTTGTGTTTTTGTATATAAAATCTTGTTGTTTATTTTGGACTGGTTTACAACTGCTGTAAGATAACTGGGTCTACCAGACCTTCATTATCATTTGTAATCAGTCAAATATTTCTCGTTAACACATATGTCATCAACATCTTCAAATAATACCTTAAAAAATTTCAGTTCTAAATTACCATTATTTACTTTGAACAAGTCATCAAACATGATTCTACAAGTGATAAAACATATGTGCATTGGCGTGGAAACTCGCATACGTGCAAATTTGCGCTTTTCAGTTTAAACTGGACCCGAGTGATACAACTGACCCAGAAAACCACAATCTTTTCAACTTTAAAGTTTGTTCGAGTCATTTATGGCAATAATGAAAACATGGACTGGTACCAGGAAAAATATTGCAGGTAAAAGTGAAATTCATAATTGTTCTTCAGTTGTCTCCACGGAATGATTATAGATTTGATACATTAATATGTTTCTGATTTAATGCTATCAGGCTTTGGGTCTGTAAATTAAAATGAGCAATTTCTCATCCTAATTTTGTGTTCAGTTTTAAAGGGTGTATTAACTTATCCAGAAAAGAGCAGTGAATGTTTTTCTCTTTTTCAGTGTTGTTGCTTTATTAATATTCCCTACAATTTTATATGTACGAATCATATGCAATCTAAAGGACTGTGGTTATTTATATAATAATTATTATATTAGTAGATAGCATGTGCCTCTTTGTTTTTTCTTGATATTTTTAAAGCATTATAAAGTGAATCTGGACTTTATATGCGTCAAAAGATCATGCGTTGTGCATGCGCTCTTTATATGTACAGCAGGTTTTAACCATGGACTTAACAAATAAAAAATATTTGTCCTGCATAAAGTGAGATTTTGTCCAATATATATATTCTTCGTTTAAAAAACGTTTTTTTTTTCTAATGTACAATCATTTATAGGTTTTTTCCTCTGCGCATGAATGCAGCAAGCGATGTATTAAGGTGTGGATTTGGCTTTGGGAAACTGACCAGCAGTTATGTGCCACTTTTCCCCAAGCAGAAATCGAAAGCAACAGGCGGTCGATTAGGCTAAGTGAGATAATTCCGCTATAAAATTCTCTATGCGAGAGCGGAAATCTTTACCAATCAAATGCTCAACTGTACAATTAGAGGCAAGAAAAGCAGAATGCTCTGCCTGCAAATTAGGACACTGATCTGCAAGATCATACATGTTTATTGGTTTTGATGCAGGGATTTTTTGTGTGTGTTCGCCAGGATTCAAGGAAAAATGCTTTGCCAGTATACAGTATTATTAATCTTACATATTCAATTGAGGGGGCTCTAACGTTCGCAACCCTGCAGAACCGGGCCTGTATCTAGCTGACAGCTGCACTGACATGATGGCAAAACAACAAGATACCTTACTTATCTATTAATTTATTATCGAATAGTAGTGTAGTCTGCTAGCTCACCTTTTGCTGTGCTACCATGTTCATGTAGCACATCCTTGTGCTCTCTGGCAATGTGACATGTACGACTCCAAAAGGAATATTTGCTAATTCTCACAGTCTCTCCTCTGTCCACACTCCCTTTCGATTTCCTCATTCTTAGCTTTGATTTATACTTTGCATTTATTTAGGTTATAAGGTTTGCAACTTCACTAAAACAATGTTAGAGCTCCATAACATCAGGCATATAGCATATTTTGCAGATTCCCAAACCAGCAAATCACGTAGCGCATTCTGGATTGAGCGAGCGGCACTGAGCGGCCTGAGCGAGCAGAGCGGAATCTTCAAAAAGGCGCTCTCCGCTCAGGTGAAATTATCAATGCTCTGCTCCACTCACATGCTCTGCTCAGGACCTTTGTAGGGCGTGCATGCATGAAAAGGGAGGTTTCAGGGTTTCTGAGGTCTGATCAGTGGCGGTCATCAATAGATACATTGTCAGAGTGTTATCGACGAAATGGTAGCGTGAGGCGAGAGATTGAGCGGCCTTGATGAATGGTGTGCATATGAAATGAGTTTGCCCAAGGGGGTGGGAGATTGAATGTGAAACTGGAGCTTGGGAAGGAGGAAATATGAACTAATGATAGAGAGGTGGGGAAGCTTGCATCTGTGGGAAATAGAGCATAATGGCAAAAAAAATTGAGGATGTAGAAGTTTTTATTTTTATTTTTTATTAGTCCGTAAAACCAGCAGACCATGCATGGTCCATGACATGCAGCTCCAGTGGACTGAATTTAGGGATGTGTTTCAAGAACTCCAATCCAGCACTGTGATGTCCAGAGGAACGAATCCTACTGCCTGCTGCTAGATGAGAGCTGCCCTGAATGCAACATATTTTTTTATTATTTAAAAATATATATACACACATTGAATAGAGCGAAACGAAAACATTGATAACTTTAAAATCAATAAAGCATTTGGCAACATAGTTGAAGAAATAACATAAAAGCATTAGGAGGGAGCTATGACTTACCAGCAGGAACAGAAATTAACAGTAGCAAGATGAAAATAATGAGCACTGGTTCAGCACAGGTTTTATCCAATGATTGCCAAACCTAACTTACCTGCTACTAAATGTAACATCCTCAACCACAGCACATTAAAAGTGAACAGCATCATACTGAAATGTGTTGATACTTAAATTAAAAATGTAGTTAGGCTGACATGACTGTTAAACTCATAATGAGCTTTGAAATTTGAAACATTGATAAAGCCCCAATGCTTTGAAAATCCCCATAGATTGAAACATGGTCCAAACAAAGAGTTTTATGAAGACACATATGATTCAAATTTCTGCACTTTAATGATGCCTGAACGAGTAATAAAATGTAAATATGCCATGAAATAGGAATCAACCCTGGTATGATCTGATCATATAAGGCGCAGAATGCATTACACTGGTAATGAAATTATCTGATGAAAAAGGGAATGCAGTGTGGGGCCTACCACTAGATGTCAGAGGCACACCACAGCAGTGGTGCTTCCGATGAGAACATTGAAGTAGACTTATAGAGTAAGAAAACCCTGCATTTTCCAAAGCGGCATTAATTAGTGATGGGAAGATCGGATAATTTTACTGACTTGGATCTTTGAGTCTCGTTCAGCAAAATGAACAAATCTTTATTCAAGTCATTTCATTCATTTGAGCAGAATTAAATTAAAATTTTAAATTTTCAGTAGCCAAATCCCCCCAACACGTCTACTTATGCAAACTTTGATTATAGTCCCAATAAGGAAAAAATGATAATGCAGCCAAGGACAAATTATGAGAAGCAGAAATGATCAGTTCACCTTTGGAATCCTCCCGTCGGAATCGTTCGCTCCCCCGTCAAACAACTCTGACTGATGACTCGAGAGGTGAACTAATAATTTCTGCTTCCTGTGTGTGTGCATAGCATATACGGCTGCCATGTTACAAAAGAATGAACGACCCGGTCAAGAAGACTCGAGAGGTGAACTAATCATTTCTGTTTCCTGTACAGCGCCTAAGCAGTTTTCACATAACAAACAAACAGAGGTTGCACAATGCGCATGCGTGGCCAACACAAAATGAACGAATCACTCTCTGAGACTACTGGTTCTTCTGAGTCACATAAAATATTCGTTCAAAATGAAATGGAGTTAATTAACAGAGGTTCGGGAGGAGCATGTTAATTTTAATCCGACAAATCACAGCCCATGAGCAGGAGTATATAAGCTACTGCTTACCTGCTTCCTGTGACAACTCTCCTGACATGAGAGTCTTTCCGGCATTCGGCCCCACCCATTTCCCATGAATAGACCCAGGCAGACAGATCATCGGATACAACTTCCCTGCAAAGCATTCGGCTCCACCAGAACAGGCCTTCCATCCAAACAGTCTCGTTATTCAACAGAAGCTGCCACAGCAGCTCTTTGTTTTTTAGCAGTATTGACGGCTACCACGTTTAGTGTTTTATATATTATTACTTATTTTATTATTATTTTTTTTTTTACCCTGTCTGTCTTTCTATGCTCCATTCGACGAAGCAGTTAATAGTGCGAAGTTGCTGCCGCAAACTGGCTGCTCCTGCACTTTCAAAATGTGAAACAGCTCTCTGCGACTGCTCATGTGTTCTATTATCTAAACTTTCCACCCGGAAAGCAGTACAAACTGCCTCCGCAAACAGGCGTCCTTCCGGCTTCATGCCATTAGAATTCAATTTTATTTGAAAGCGAAAGAAACAAAGATTAACTATTCAATCCAACCACCATTTCAACCCCCCAGCATTTTTAATCAGGTTCTGCTGCACAGGTGATGCCCATCAGCCTCATTACCACGCCACAGCTTGTTTAGAGGGCGTGCTCTATCTAGCGATTGTTCGTCATCTTCTAACATGAATATCACGATTGTTTCTCCCTCCAAAGTGCCCTTCGGAGCGTGATTTATTTCATTCTGAACACAGGGGCATCATGCAACACAGAACTCCCTTCAATCGACCGATAATCTAATGACAATTCTTTTCAAACCAACGCAGACATCTTAATGCAACTTTGCTGCCGCGCAGCACTCGATCTGACCATTCCACAGCCACTGCAGTTATACACAGCCTCTATCCGAACAGACACGAGCCGAATTCGGCTCCACAAGAAGCGGATCATGTGCCGCATTCCAACTCATTCATAATCATTCTGCAACGTGTCTCGCTTCCTCTCAGCATTATTGACATATATTGACGTATATTGTACAGCAGGGGGCACTCATACTCCTAATGAGCGAATGACCACAAGTGTATCCTTCAGTAATGATTGCAAGTCCATTTCTCCTGCATATCTGCATGCAGTACAGAGCCAAAGCTCTTATTTCTCTGATTTTTTATGCTGTTTTTTTTCACATTGTTTACTAAGATGTACTGTATTTCCCAGCACATATCTCCTGCATTTCTGTATGCAGTGCAGAGCTGCAACTCAATGCATTCCTAGATAATTCACACCTATTGCTATGCGATGCATTTCCTATGCAAGAAGTATATTGTACTACAGGTGACAGTTATACTCCTGAAGAGCAAATGGCCTAAAGTGAATCCTTCAATGATGATTGCAAGTCCATGCATATCTGTATGCAGTACAGAGCCAAAGCTCTTATTTCTCAGACCATTTAATGCTATTTTTTAACATTACATCTTCATAAACACTGTATTCCCTAGCACATGTTTTCTAAAGTTTCACCTAAATATGATTATTTTGTCTTTTCTACAGCAACACCTGAAATTGCGCCCTCCGCAGGGTCTCACCAATATTACTTCCAGCAGGTCTCTGCGAGAGCCCATTTAAATTCCTGTCACTGGATTGTACACAGGTTTACCTCTTACTTCCTCTATCTGTCTTTCCAAGACTTCACCATTACTTACCGAGGAGCCAAAGATGGCAACCATTTTAGTTAAGAAAGCACAGCTGCGGTGCTTCTGCCTTCGGCTCAAAAAACACACATCCCTAAGCAGCAGAAATGTGCTGTCAACTGTGGCGTCTTTTGGGTCGTGCAACAAACCCCCACGACACCACAAAGCAGCGCAAACCTGCTCTACAGGTGCCGCAGCTGCGGTGTCCTTCGAACATGTGACAAATTCCCACCACACCGCAAAGCAGTGCAAATGTGCTGTACAGGTGCCGCAACTGTGGTGTCAGATAATGTGCTGCAGCACCCGCCCATGCTCGATACTGCCGAAGCATTGCCCACATACTCTCAATTATGCCACAGCATCACCCCTTTTGCATTTTGATACTTCCGCAGCAGTGCCCTGCCATGACAAACGTAATAAAGTTGTATTCTTAACTAAACTTTCACTTCCCTCAAAGCTGCATATAAACGTAACTGAAACGTTTTCCATAACTAACCTTCTGCTTCCCTTACAGATGTATATAAAGGTACATATTCCTAACTAATATTTGCTCCCCCTACAGGTAAGTACAAACTAACCTTTGCTTCCCTTACATACATAATTAAGTCTTTTGTGCCCTACTTAATACCGCAGCAACAGTGCCCTGCCATGACAAATGTAATAAAGTTGTATTCTTAACTAAACTTTTGCTTTCCTCAAAACTGCATATGAACATAATTGACACATTTACCATAACTAAACTTTTGCTTCTCTTACAGATGTATATAAAGGTAATAAATTTATGTATTCCTAACTAACCATTTGCTCCACTACAGGTAAGTACAAACTAACCTTTGCTTCCATTACAGGTGTTAATAAATCTAATGAAGTCTTTTGTGCCCTACTCGATACCACAGCAACAGTGCCCCACCCATACCAATTGTGTGTACACAGTTGTTAATATTTTCTCCACAGGCACCTTCAATGTCTAAGTTCCATACTTTCATAGAAGTGCATCTACAGCAATGGAAACACAGCATTTTTCCCTATCTATGGGTAGTCTATTGAGTGAGGCTACCCCTGCAAACAAGCCCTGTTCTCATTTTCCCCGTTCGATTGCTTGCTGGGCTTACCCATTCGAATGCTGTGAGCGCTCTCTCTCTATGGAACAGTCTCCCATTTGAATCGCAGTGTGAGCCCTCCCTTTCGAACGCAACACGACCACCTAGTGCTCACTTTCCCTGTTCGACTGCTTTCTGGGCTTACCCTTTCGAATGCCATGAGTGCTCTCTCTTTATAGAGCAGTCTCCCGTCCGAATCACAATGTGTGCCCTCCCTTTCGAACACAGCGCGAGCCTTCTCCCCGTTTGACTGCTTGCTGGGCTTACCTGTTTGAATGCCGTGAGCGCTCTCTCTTTAAAGAGCAGTCTCCCATTTGAATTGCAGTGTGAGCCCTCCCTTTCGAATGCAGCATGAGCCAACTCTCAATTTCACCTTCCCTTTTCACATATCGTGAGCCCACCCACTTCTACGACGAGTGGTGGTCTCTCGTTCAAATCACAGCGTAGCCCTCTCGACCAGCAATTGTACAAGAACGGACCTTCAAACAAATGCTTAAAGCACTCCCTCTGTAAAAATTGTTTTGGGGGAAAAACAATTCAGAAGCATCCGCCAAGCCAATTTGCCAAATAGAATTGTTGCTGGCTTGCTGTCCTAAATACTTCCTGCCATAGTCATGGTACAGTTCTTTCATCTTAACGCCTTTTTGGGGGTAATCAGGACTCAAGTCGAGTCTCTAGCTCCGAGCCCTCCAGCATACGGACAGCAAGCCAAATTCGTTTACTGCTTCAACACAAGATTACATTAACATACGAACTACTGAAATAATCGTTCATGAACGACCCATCACTAGCATTAATGCGCCCTTGAAGGAGCTCGGGAAGGGAACACCGCTTGAAATGTAGCACCGAACAAAAGAAGTATTTCACGAAGGACCCTTTCACAAGACTTTAGAGAAGGCTACATTTAAACTGTGATGCCATGCTCCCTTCAGATTGCCCACATCATTAGCTCTGCCTTTCGTAGTGAGTAGGGTATGGGGATGATACCTTGTATTGAAATTCGCCCGCTATGTGATTTAGAGTGAAGAGCAACCAACAAAACAGGGATATCTTACTGAATGGAGTGATGAGACCCGCTTAATGAGCACTGTACATCATGTCATGCCTGAATAATTATCTTAATTCGCCGATGGAGAACACTCGGCATGCAACACGGTGAACAACTTGTGAGTGAACCTTGACCGAGTTACCCTCATGTGATCACGCTGTGAACGCGTGACTGCCTGCCGTTACTATGAGAGCAAATGCGGTGTTGACATGAAATATTGGCTTTTGATTTTGATATTGATGCAGATGTGTTATGATGAACAGACAGCATAGGCAACAGAAGGCCTAGACCCATAACTATAATCTGAATGCATTGATGGACATGATTGAGAACTTAGCTTATTTCTGATGAAAATCAGCTGTTGCCTGAGCCAATGATTTTGACGGACTTGGCGAGTCTGGTGAAACTCCACGCCGGGTCATGCATTCCGATTGAGGTGGATGCGGTGGCTCGATTGAGGGAGATCTCCTAAGTGAATGAGACATGGATGAAGATTCAGGTTTGCTGATTGTTTACTCCCCATGAGTTTGATGCAGGCAGAAGTTGAGATGAAGTGACGGCGTCATTGGGAAGGGAAGGCGGGCTTCCACAGATGTTCTGTGCACTGGTTTGCATATGGCCTGGAGAGATAGAAACATGTCTATTATCATTCCAAGAGGGCGCGATCCCACTGAGAATCTGGAAATTTGCAGACATGTGTTGCAGCGAGGAGCTGCTGATTCTGGATTAAGGTAAGGAGCAGTGAATAAGTCTGTGTCCATAGCTGGATGTTAGCTAGTTGGGAAGCGAATTGGACTCGACGTCAGACAGTGCTAAAGAATTATGTTGCCGTGTTAGCACACTGAAACAGCAATGTGATAGATTGTGAGCTTATAAAGCAATGGCTTACATGTGATTGGCTAGGAGTTACCTAGCTAATGGTGCAATGATGTGCAGCTGCTAGTCTTCCCGCTAGAACTACGCTGTGCTTACATTTATTGTTATAGCAGAAATTCAGGGGCAAAGGTTGATTTTGGCTAATATTTATGCACCTAACGCTGATGATCAGGGTTTTTTATAGATCTTGAAGGGATGTTGCAAGCTGCTGGCACCCCTTATGATATAATATTGGGAGGAGACTTTAATCTTTTGATGGACTCAGTCCTTGATCATAGTGAGGCAAAAGTGTGAAAGCCCCCTAGAGCAACATTGACACTTAACAGGATGTGTAAAAATGTTGGTCTTACAGAGATTTGGAGACTTTTGAACCAATCTGTTAGGGACTATACAATTTTTTTCATCAGTCCATAAGATTTATTCTAGAACAGATTTTTTTATATATATATCTAAGTCCCTCATTTCTTCTGTTGTTGATTGCTCAATTGGAAACATCTTAGTTTCAGATCATGCCCTGGTGAGTTTAGAGGTGTTGCCACATATGGAGAAAAAGGAAATCATATAGTTGGCACTTTAATGCATCCCTTTTGAAAAATCCTGATCTCCAACAAATGTTAAAGGCTGAAATCAGTGTTTATATGGAGACCAACTGGTCCTCAGTATCCTCTGCGTGCGTGGCTTGGGAGGCACTTAAGGCGGTTCTTAGGGGTCGGATCATACAGTATGCCTCATTCATCAAAAAATCCAAAGCACGAGAACGTGGAGTTGGAAGAGAATATTAAAAGTACTGAGACAGAACTGAAGCGCCGAATGTCGTCTGATAGCCTCAGAGAATTGACCCGATTGAAATATAGATAGAATACTTTTTTGTCACGGAAGGTGGAGTTTTGGTAATTTAGGGCAAGACAGTCATATTTTGAGTCAGGGGACAAATCAGGGAAGCTTGTGGCTAGATATATATAGCAGAGAGAGTCTTTTTCTACCATTCCCTCTGTGAAATCGGCTGGTGGTGAAATTTTTAATTCAGACATTGATATTAATAATGCTTTTAAAGAATTCTATCTTGATCTTTATAGTTCCACATCTTCATCTACTGATGAAGATATTAGAAACTTTGTGGAACCATTAGATCTCCCTAAACTGATGACGGGGCAAAAAAATTCTCTTGATTCTGAGATAAACTTGGAGGAATGCAAGGCAAGGCTCCGGGGCCAGATGGCTTTGCCGCTGAATTGTTTAGATCTTATGCTACAGAACTGGCTCCACTTTTGTTAGAAGTTTATACGGAATCACTAAAGAATGGAAAGCTTCCACCAACCATGACACAAGCCTGGATCAGTCTGATTCTTAAAAAGGACAAAGATCCAAGCGAGTGTAAGAGTTACCGTCCAATTTCCCTGATCCAGCTAGACGTTAAAATTTTGTCAAATTTTGGATAACCGATTATGTAAAGTTATGACATCTCTTATACATGCAGATCAGGTGGGGTTCATTCGGGGCTGCAGCTCTTCTGATAACATTAGGCGTTTCATCAGTACCATGTGGTCAGTAGTGAATGACCAGACTCCGGTCGCGGCCATCTCACTTGACGCCGAAAAGGCGTTTGATATGGTAGAATGGGATTATCTTTTTAATATTTTGGAAATATACGGGTTAGGGAATACTTTTATCGGATGGATTAAGTTACTTTATAGACACCCTGTAGCGGCGGTACAAACAAATGGATTAATTTCAGATTATTTTACTCTGGATAGGGGCACCTGTCAGGGTTGCCCTCTTTCCCCATTATTGTTCTGCCTTGCCCTGGAACCATTAGCAGCCGCGATAAGAAGGGAAGATGATTTTCCAGGGGTGGTGGCAGGAGGTGTGGCGCATAAGCTTTTGCTTTACGCAGATGATATTTTATTATTAGTCTCTGACCCTACTAGATCTATGCCTTGCCTCCACAGAATTATTAATTCCTTTTCTAAGTTCTCAGGATACAAAGTTAATTGGTCTAAATCCGAAGCTTTGGCTCTGACAGTGTTGGGCCTCATGTATTCAGATAGAAGACAAAGGCAGGCCTAACACAGTCGTAAAGCCTAACTCAGGCCCACGTACCAAGTCATAAATCTTACTTATAAAATCCGCGCCAGATTCAAACAAAGGGAGTCCAAAACAGACTACAAATCCCATGAAGCCTTGCTCACAAAAGGATCGAACTCTCAACTGCTATTGGATGAGGCACACGACAGAACGCACCTCAACAATGACATCATCAGGAATAGAAATACCTCTGAAATGCTTCCGGGATTTGCTTCCAACAACTTTGCTTGCCGTGCATAGATGCAGCTCATCGCTGCTTTCAGGTGTAGCCTCGTGGCACAAGGAAGTAACGTCCGACTTGAAACTGTGGCCATACAATCTCCATCTCGCTGGACGAGTTGAGATTACTCTGTTCCACCGAACACTCTAACGGATCCGAAGGAGACCGCCGAGCAATCAGCATCTTCATCCGTTTGCCTGCAGAAGTGAAGAGAGAAAAGATTTATCTTTCATCTTCAATCAAGTTGACGTCGCTGATTTCTCCGCCAGCCCGCCGAGAATCAGCAGCCGTACCAGCCACCGACAGAGTGAGGAAACGGCCTCCCATCATCACACGAGCCTCGAAGAACCGAGTCGGAGTTTAAAGGACGGATGAATACATATTCTGCATCCTCATGCGATTCAAGTAAGAGGTTTATGTCTGGGCAGAGATAGAACATTATGGTGTGTTATTCTTGTGTATCAAGGTTTTTGCTTGTACAGTTTACAGACCACTGAGTCTGCTTATAGCGGCTAATACTTAAGGTTTTAATTATCATGAATGAGATTTGCTGTGTTGTAGTCCAACCACATTGGACTGTTGTGCATTTCCGCCATCGTGGGTGAGACCGGCAAACTGAGTTTATCCATTAAAGAATCAAAGACTGCGGGATGGTTTACGAGCTGTCCACCGCGTCTCTGAGTGATAAACTAACAGCTGCTTTCTCACCCACGATCGCGAAATCGGCTTTGGGGCTGTCACTTTATTCTCTCTCTCTCTCGTACTAACCACACACATGCGACCCCTCACAAACATTCTCGCACACATTTTTGGCTAGTAGATAGCTTCATGATAAAGTTCAGCTTTGTTCCTAAGCTATCGTACAAGCAGATACACGTGGTAAACTGGTAGACGCCATTGACTGGTTTCTCTCCGCCCACATTCGCGGCCATATCCTCTTGCCGGAAGTCTCGTGTAACATACTCTCCACGAGATTCACGTCCGCCATTTTGTGCACGTTCCTCCTTACACACACACACCCTCATGTGTTCTAGGATTATTTTGGTTTCCATATCTAATCATATAACTGTTTAGTTTGTAGTTGTAAGTCAGAAGACTGCATTGTATTAATTTATTAATTGATATTACTGCATAAATAAACTTTGTTATATTTCAAAGAGAAGTGTTTTGGTTTGTTTTGCATACACCTGTGTCACATGCTGACGGGATGTCAGTGCTCGGATTCAAGCCTTCATTCATTGTTTTGTTTTTTCGAAAATCGATATTCTTCGGATGTCGATTTTCCTAAGAAAACAATCTAATATTGAGACTGTTATACTATCTAGTTATTAGTCCCTGATTCCAGAGTGGTGCCCCATCAATATTAATCCTTATTAATATTCTATTGATTTTTGATAATTGATAATTATCTTTGATGATTGTTGAATTTGAAGGATCAATAAGCTTGTGTTCATTTTAATTAATGTTTCATCGATGTTAATGATTGGTGATTATCTTTGATAATTGTTGATTTAAAGCATTAAAAAAAGCTAACATTGATTCTCATCAATTTTCTATTGATTTTAATAATTAATAATTGTCTTTGATAATTATTAATTATTGCTAATAACCAAACCCGCTCCTAAATGTAGCGCACTACATTTACTGGAGCCCCATATGAGATTTTAATGAGTTAGATTCAATTAATTAATTTAAATATTAATTAATAACTAAATAAATAATTACCAATTATTTCTGATAGTAACACTGATCTAAACAACCAGTAAAGCCCTACAACAGCATACTGCCCAGTAACGGATTTCCAGCCAGGCGCCTTTCAGTGGCCAAAACAGGGTATTAAGTATTTGGGCATTTTATTCCTAGCAAATTTGTCTGATTTAGTTAGAGATAATTTTGATCCCCTAATAAAAAGTTTTTCGAGTGATGTGGGCAGGTGGGCTTCATTACATTTATCTATGACTGGGAAGGTTAATGTTAATAAAATGAATTGTATTCCAAAATTCAGCTACCTGCCACAGTCTCTCCCTGTAGATGTCCCCCTCTCTTATTTCAAGCAATTTGATAGCATAGCGAAGTCCTTCATTTGGAATTAAATTTCAATAAGTTACATAGGCCGATTGACAAAGGTGGGCTAGGCCTATCCAAGATTTTGTTTTATTATTATGCATTCGGTCTCAGACATTTGGCTCATTGGTCACTTCCACCTGAGAGAGCTCCCCCCTGGTTTGGTATTGAACAGGAAGTTCTTGCCCCTATTTCGCCATTGCAAAGCCTCTCTATCAAACTAATCTGAGCAGTAAAGTTATACCCCATTATTTCACATTTGCACTTGGTATGGACAAAAGTGTCCAGAGTTTTTAACTCAGACATTTATTTAAATGTTGCCTCGAGCATATGGCAGAACCCCAAATTATGTATTAATAAGTCCCCTTTCTGCTGGTTAGAGTGGATTGTGAGGGGGGTTAATACACTCGGTGACCTATATGAGAATGGGGTGTTGAGATCTTTTGAAAATTTGGTTCAACATTTTGGGATCCCTAGAGCTCAGTTTTATAGGTATTTACAACCGTGCCACCTATTCTGTACTATTTTTGGGAGAAGCATACACCCCCCTAAAGTGGCAGATACTCTGGGAGTGGTGATTACTACTTTTGGAAAAGGTCATGAGACATCAGTGTATTACTCCCTGCTAATTCAGAGTCTGGGGAAGGAGCTTTAACTTCTATCAAGAGATTATTGGAGAAAGATTTAAACTTGGTATTGGAGGAGGGAGTGTGGGCTAGGATTCTTAAAAACATCAAGTCTGCATCTAGAGATGCAAGGGTGTGTCTTATGCAATTCAAGATTTTGCATAGATTTTATTGGACCCCCTCTAGATTGTATAGGCTTGGTCTTAAAGACACACCCACCTGCTGGTGATGGCAATCGGAGGATGGAGACATGGCCCATGTTTTTTGGTGGTGTACTGAGATCCAGAAATTCTGGATGAAGGTTCAGAATTTTGTGTGTGACGTGATGGGCACTCGGGTTTGATTTTGCCCCAGACTTTGTGTTTTGGGCGATGGGGCGGTCATCGATGTGGGGAATAGTCATATAGTGCATTGGGTTCTGACCTGTGTGATGATCACCAGGCAGATTATTTTGAGGGGTTGGAGGTCAGTTGGTGTGCCCCCCATTTCCGGAGTAGTGCACGGAGATGAGGAAGGTGGCGGCTTTTGAAGAGGTGTCATTGGGAAGATGGTAACAGATTTGTTTGTCGGGAAATGGGGCAATTACTTGGAGTTTTTAAGGGCTCTCGTGGTGGGGCATGGAGAGAGTAGTGTAGTTTTGGTTAAGTATGTTTATTTTAAATTATATATATATATATATATATATTTGTGTTTGTTTGCTCTTTTTTCTGTATATCTACTCATGTGACCACGGGGATGTTTTTTGGGGGGCGGGGTTGGGGATTGGTTGGGGGAGGGATGGTTGTGGGGTTTAAATGTTGTTTGTAAATATATGTCTTTGCTTTTCTTTATTATTGTAAGATTTAATACAAAAAAATTAATTACAAAAATGCTTGGAGAGAAAATGGAATCCATTGCCAGCATGTACTCTAATGTGTAACAAAGTGTAAAGTGTCAGCATGGTCAACACATCCACATCTAACGCTGACTTTTTTTATTTTAGTAGTTATCCCTCCCTTTGTTAAAGTTGGATTTCAATCTCAGTCCCCAGTTACACTATTAGATGTGCATATTAAATGTATTTCACACTTAGTGTGTTTTTGTTTTTTTTTGTCGTTTGTTTTTTACTGTTAACATCATTCAAGATAGCCAAGTAATATTCATTCAGATTGTTGTGATTTTTTTTTTTTTTTTAATAAACACATTTATAGGGATTTTAATGTTTTAAATGTTTATGGTTTTACAGAAAAAAAAAAATGTCAGGTGTAAAGGTTTTCCTTCCTGAATGCATCCTGGACAGCAGTGAAGCACCACTCCTCACCTGTCAAACAACCCCTGCACTAAAACGAGTTTAAATTATGCCATTTTACGGGTGACTTTATAAGGAAGTAACCATTTGATCTGAAAATGTGAAAATGCAGAAACATACACAAGCATAAAAACTTCACAGATCTTCCTCAGTGTGTCTGGTATCAACATGCAGAGACAGATGACAAACACACACATCTGAAGCTCAGGTTAATTCATAAAAAGAATGGATAATTCTGCTTAAAATGTTGTGTTAATTTTCAGATGCATCCAGGAGAAACAGCTCACCATTTTATCATGCTTTCTTTGTCTTTTTTTTTTTTTTTTTAATTTGTTGCGCTTTAATATCATGAAGTAACACAGTAACATTTGATTATTTATTTAAACAATTTTTTTTCCTTTTTCTCCCAATTTGGAATGCCCAATTCCCAATGTGCTTTTAAGTCCTCGTGGCCATGTAGTGATTCACCTCAGTCCAGGTGGTGGAGGATGAATCCCAGTTGCCTCTGCGTCTGAGATTGTCAACCCTTCTCTTATCATGTGGCTTGTTGAGCACATTGCCACAGAGATAGAGTGCATGTGGAGGCTTCACGCCATCCACCGCGGCAACCACGCTCAACTCACCACGAGGAGGTTACCCCATGTGACTCTACCCTCCCTAGCAACCGGGCCAATTTGGTTGCTTAGGAGACCTGGCTGGAGTCACTCAGCACATCCTGGGATTCAAACTAGTGAACTAGCGAACTCCAGGGGTGGTAGCCAGCATCTCTACCACTGAGCTACCCAGGCCCCCTAACATTTGATTATTGATGCATGTCGTCATGAAACAAGAGATCCTCGCCTCTAAATTCAAACAGAAGTGGAGACGCAGGAACGCATTTATTGTCCAAGTATAAACAGCAATGTTTTCCGATTCATTTAGACCCGCTGTTTTATTTTGGCTCAGTATTTTTAAATTAGTGGGGCTTAACTTTTTTCTCAAAAACATCAGTAAGCTTGGAGAGAAAAAATAATCCATTGCCAGCACGTTCAAAATTACCTGCATTTATGTATAAATTTGTCTTAAAATCTTGTTTGATTTTCATCTAAGTTAAAATAATGGACAAACACAATCTGTTTTAACTAATAACACAAATTATTGTATTGTTCTTGTACATATTGAATACATAATTCAAACATTCACAGTGTAGTTTGGAAAAAGTATGTGAACCCCAAGGCTAATGACATCAACAATAGTGATGGGCATTCCGGCTCTTTTCAGTGAGCTGGCTCGTTCGGCTCAGCTCACCAAAAAGAGCCACCTCTTTTGGCTCCCAAACGGCTCTTTAAAAAAAAAAATGTATTGTATTTTTTCCAAGTCAAACAGTTTGCGATAGTTTGACTATGATTGGTGTTATAACAATTCTAATTAAATTATTAAATGAAAACATACTCTACCTTAACCACAATGTATTTAAAAATGCATTAGTTTGCATTTGCATTTAAATTATAACTTTTTAATGTATATAAACAAAGTGCATATAAATGCTGCACAACATAATAAGTTGGCTCCGTCCTCCCTCACGCATCTTTGGTTCATTGGTTGACATTGCGTGTCTGATTGACAGGAACAACAGGTGAGGCCGTTAGTCTGAGCAGACAGTCAGAACAAATGTGTGCGCGCTTGAGCATTTAGGCCTATATTATTTTATTTATTTATTCGTTCTTTGAATTCGTTAATTCTATTCATTTAAATATTTTGATTATTCATATCTTAATTTTTTTTTATTTTTTATATATAAATAGATTCGGCTCTTCTGATATGTGAGCCGGCTCTCCCATCACTAATCAACAAAAGCTAATTAGAGTCAGGAGTTGGCAAACCTGGCATCCAATTGATGAAACAAGATGTGTAGGTTAAAGCTACTTTGACTTATAAAAAGCACTCAAACATTTTGAATTTGATATTCACAAGAAGCATCTGCTGATGTGGACCATGCCTTGCAAAAAAGAGATCTCAGAAGACCTACAATCAAGGATTGTTGCTTTGTAACACTTTCCAGCTCCATGCAAAGTTATCTTGAAGAACTTAGATATTCATCTGTCCACAGTTAAATAAATTGTCTATAAATGGAGATGATTTAGTACAGTTGCTACTCTGCCTAGAAGTGGTTGCCCAGCCAAGATGACTTATAAAACATTTATAAAAGGTATAAAACATTTTTTTTTTACTTGACTGACAGCTAAAGACTTGAAGGAATCATAGGAACTGCTTAACATCTTTGTTCATGAGTCTACTATATGGAAAACATTAAACAGGCATGTTGTCCATATCAGGATACCACAAAGGAAGCCGCTGCTTTCCATCAAAAACATTGCTGCATGCCTGAAGTTTGCCAAAGACCAGCTTGATACTCCACATCACTACTTGGGAATATGTTTTGTGGACTGATGAAACTAAGGTTGAATTATTTAGGAAGAACATGCAGCACTACGCATGGCATAAAAAGGACACCACATACCAATAAAGACATGAAAGATTATAATTGTTTGTGTGTTGCTAACTGAAGCACATTTTGTTTTTATTGCAGAAAACCAGCTAATTCCAAAGGGTTCACATACATTTTCTTGCCACTGTAAGTGGCGCTTATCTTACTTTTCTTAACATCAGTAAGCATGGAGGGAAAATGGAATCCATTGAAGCACGTACTTCTGCATGTTGTTGTAAATGAGTCTACATTAAATGCTGATGCTATAAAGTGCTTAATCTCTGTATCTTTGCTCATCGTCCACTGATGTGTCATTGTCCGGATCTAGTTGAAACCACGTTCAGAAGCCAAAGATATCTTTCTAATCACGTTTGAATATACACTGATGAGACAAAACATTATGACCACTCACAGGTGAAGTGAATAACATTGATCATCTCCTAACAAGGCCACATGTCAAGGTCTTGGTAGTGAACAATCAGTTCTTGTAGTCAGTGTGTTGAATGCAGGAGAAATGGGCAGGAGTAAAGACCTGAGCGACATAAATAGTTATGGCCAGATGACTGGATAAGAGCATCTCTCAAATGGAAAGGCTTGTGGGGTGTTCCCAGTCAGCAGTGGTGTGTACCTAGCGACAGTGGTCCGAGGAAGGACACACCACAAACCGGCGATAGCACTGATGAGGTAAAGACTAAGGAGTAACCTAACAACAGTAATAGGGGTGGGCGATATACCGGTAGACATGATAAAACTGTAGAAATTTGTCAACCATTATACATTTTGGAGTATCCTCTCTATCGTAGTAATGCAAAATAGCCACACGAGAACTGAGTACAGCACATAACACATACGCATTACACACTCTGTCAGATAAATGGAGGAAGGCGGAGGGACTGCTCTTAATAATAATAACAAAAACAATAATAATAATAATAAAAAGCAAAAGAAGAAAATTGGTGTACTTCATCAGACTGAAATGTGGCATTTATTCTTTTTTTTTTTTTTACTTTGACTATGTTTGTCAAGTTCAAAATAAAGAGAAAATTATATAAGATGAAGAAGTTTTCATTTAGAAAGTATTTAATTCACTGACTGGATTACTCAAAATTACACATTGCGACATGGCTTAATATATAATAAAATGTTATAGATTTTTCAGAAAAATTTAACTATATTGTGATATATATATATCATTATCATGATATAAAATTACAGTGATATAAGATTTTGGTCATATCACCCACCCCTACACAGTAATAAGGTCTTACCTATGCTTATTATGGTATTGCACAGGGAAAGTAAAAGGGCTTTAAAGTCTAAACCTCTAAAGATCTATGGAACAATTATGGACAAAGTTGTCCATTATTGATTGAGTACATAAACAATCAGTGTTCAAAATAATGTCCTTACTTTACCCAATTTACTATGGTAAGCCAATATAAATTATTTGTATTTTGAGCTGTCGGGTCTGATTTGGCAAGAAATCGCTGGCTTATGACGTACATCCTTGCATCATTACATCATGCCCGTAAACATAGGAAAGAAGAACCGGCTGTCTCACGTTTTGGCTGGAGAAACTACTTTCCCATGTTAACAGTAGATGGTGGTAAAAAAAGAAGATGAAAGAAACTACGTTCAGTTCAGTTAGTCACACTCACAGGTCAGGACAGCATCGCAGCAATCTGGATGGATGTTTATTTGTTATCCGTTTGGTGAAGTTGTTTATCTGCTATAATGCTTATATGTTTTCTGGTAGGGTTGTTGAAGCTTATATTGCTTGACATGCTTGTATTAATCTAACATTACTCGTGTGTTAAACGATCGCGATGTATCTACATTTTCAGGGGAAGTTACTGTGACATGTTTAGTAATATGCATGACTTCTGAAATTGACTTATTTTAACTGTTATTTTGCATATTTAAGCATATTATTTTCATGTTTAATTAAGTATATACTGTATTTATCTCCATCATTATTGAATCCTTGTTTTATGTTTTAGTTTACGGTTGTGTGCACTGCATAGACAGACATACTATTGTAGTATTATGGTTCACTTGTATTATCAACTGAGGCTGTAAATCAAATCAAATCAAATCACTTTTATTGACACACAACCATATACACAAGTGCAACAGTGGGTGAAAGTCTTGGGTGCAGTTCCGAGCAACATAGCAGTCATGACAGTGATGAGACATACCAATTTACAATAAACATCAGATGTACAATATAATATCAAAATAATAATGTATTCCATTGAACTTGTATCAGCCATATCACAAGTATCACCTCTTAAATTGATAAGTGTAGTACAATACAAACATTATAGTAGATAAAACACTTGAAAAATCATATTAAAATACACTGGTAGTGATTGAGTCCCCTGTTCTCTTTCTAAAAGTACTTTAAAGATCCCATATTATTCTCATTTACAGGTTCATAATTTTATTTTGGGGGTCTACTAGAATAGGTTTACAAGCTTTAATGTTCAAAAGACACTGCTACATTGTACATTGCTGCAGCAACTCTTTCACCCTCTGTTGTAGCTCCTGTCTCTTTAAAGTCCCCTTTCCGAAAAGCTCAGTCTGCTCTGATTGGTCAGCTGGCCTAGTCTGTTGTGATTGGTCAATCGCTTGGAGCGTGTGTTGGAAATGTAACGCCCCTTACCATAACCAAGTTTCAGCTCCTGAGGCTTCCTGAGCAGCTGTAAACAGCACTGTAACTATGGTAACAATGGCGTCGGTTTTGCCGTACCAGGTCGAGCCCAATTCCAATAATGAAAGTTTGGAAGAACAAGCTGATGACCCGAACCACCTTCGCAAGCACGACTTGAGCAGGACGTTTCACAGTGGTACATTTTTATTTTGTAACTCTTTTACATTTCAGATATGATGTTATAAATGTGTAATTTCTCTACATCACGGGAACAACTGTATGTCTGTCAACACACTGAAGTGTATATTTTTCATTTATTTAGGTGCACATGTGGCAACTGTGCCAGAATGCCCAGTGAAGTTGAAAATGTCTGCTGCAACGAAATATGAAAGGTAGTATAATAAATTACTACATTATGTAGCGAACTACGTGGAAACACCAACGGTAGCACGCACCTAATGTTATATGTAATGGTGTAAAGCATAACTGCTTTTTAGGTAATTATGTTAAGATTTTGACTAAAGTTGCATGTGTTGGGGAATATTACCAAAGTTATCCTTATTACAATTGAGGTACTCAGACATGTTCCCTGTTAAAAACCAAATGTGTTTTGATTTGTGACTTAAGCAATTTTACTGAGCACACAGCTGAATAGTAAACCCTTACCAAAACAATAACGTTACATCGCAAGCTAGCCGAGCTTCAAAACTATTCATGATAGTAAGAACGACAAACAATCTGCATAATTCTACACAATTGTAGGTAAAAGTGGGCCCGTAGCTGATTAGCAAAACTATTTCAACACAATAACATTAGCTAGCAGGTTTGCTGAGGCCTACAGCTGTGCACTGGATGTACACCGTAGCTACAACACAATTCCGCATTTGAACTCTCATTAGCAGATAAATCCACAAATAATCAAGCATACTTACAGGTTGTGATCCTGAAGCACCAGATTTTCCCAACAAAGTGAGAACTGCCCCATATTTCAGGATAAATCATCTTAAAAATCCGGCATTGAACTCTGCATGGTTCAGGAAGCAGTCCTCGGTAAAATGAAGGGAACACAACAAAAGGTTGTGGTTGTACTGCGGAGGAATAGTGGTAAAAATTAATTTTTAAAAATGAATAATCTTTAATTTGTCTGCCTTTGGAAGTCCATACTAAGGGTTTTGCTTTCGCAGTGAAGAAAACAGCGTCTTCCCGACATGGCGACAACACTAACCCAACTCATCCTGGCCTCGGCTATTACTACTTTTGTTTGAGGGTCGGCCAAAGTAGCCCTTAGGCAGGCATTATGCAAATGTGTTACATAGTCACATAGCTATGTCTTGGAAGTAATGGCTGGACTGCAAACCAGGCTTTTCAGGCAGTTCAGGAGCAGGTTTTTCAGTGGGAGAGAGTAAATCCCTTTGGTGTGGACTTTGTGCTTTGTAACTTTGCAGACCTTTTACATGCACAAACAGCTATATTACACACTAAAGGAAAGGTAAAATCCCAAAAAGCATAACAGGGCCTCTTTAAAGGAGCAATATGTAACATTGATATCAAGCATTTAAAATGGGTACTGCAGTCCAAATTAAAAATATTGGAGAGAGTTGTCTCCCCCGCCCCCTCCTCCCCAGACTCGAAGCTCACACGGGTTGCCAGGTTGAGGACACGCAACAGGAATGAGCAAACTGACAATGGCAAGCGTTACACTGTAAGTTGATCAGCTAATGTATACGTTTGCAATGTTTTTATTGTTTGCAAATTATCCCCCGGCACGGGTGCCCAAAGCCCCCATCCAAGGCCTGTAGGTTTACGTTGTCTCTGACGGCCAAGGCCTATGGTGCCGCTGGACAAGCCGCCTCCACCCTGAACACCATGGCTCTCCTGCAAATCCACCAAGGTGCTAAAGAAACTGCACGAGGGTAGTTCCGCTCCAGGGATTGATGCAGGAACTGCGCTCGGTGACCGACCTTGCTCTCTGAGCGACGGAGGTCACGGCACAGTCTCTCGGGTGGATGATGGCCACACTAGTGGTCCAGGTGCACCACCTTTGGCTCAACCTGGTCGAGATGGGTGAGGCCAACAAGACACAATTCCTTGTTGCCCCCATTTCCCAGGCGGGCCTATTCGGCGACACCGTCGAGGACTTTGCCCAGCAGTTCTCGATGGTAGAGCAGTAGATGGATGCTAGCCGGCGTATCCTGCCCTGGCGTGGCTCAAGATCCCGCACCCCGTCTACTCATCGCCAAGGGCGTCCCCCTGCGGTGACTGCACCGGCTCCGCCGCAGCCCACCCCTTCGGCCCGACCCCGGCGTGGAGCCCACCACAGGAAGCAGACGCCACCCGTCTCGCGGCCGCCCAGAACCCATGAAAGGCTTCAAAGCGCCCTTGAGATGGGCAACCCAGGGACAACGAAACCCACTGCTCTGGAGCTGGTAAGCAGATCTCCATCTTTTTGTTACCTTTTGCATTTAATTGCGCTGCATGCCCAAGTGGCTGCAGTACTCAAGAGCTCAGCAAGAGCGGTTTCCTTGTTCCCTGGGTCATGTATCTGGTGTGCACTGCCGTCATCACGACCACCGTCCACCACTCTATTTGGCAGGTTTGGCGCTCCAGCGGCGGTCTCCCGCCCCTGAGCGCCCAGCTGTGGCACAAATCCGCCCCGATGTGACAGTCTCCACGGGTCACGAGGACAGACCTCTTCCTCCCCCGTCCCAGGCTGTTCCGGGGGTGGTCACAAGGAGCCAGGTAAGTGCTTCGATGTCCTTAGACTCAGCACGGCCACGATATGGTGTGGCACCTCGAGCTCCGCCCCGCCGCGAGGCCCCACCTGCCGGTACGTCCGATGACGTTGTCCCTTTGGTCCCCCTTGCGCGGAATTTGGACGCATGGCTTGCGCTTTCCAATCCGTTGCGAGGGCTGGTCCAGACGGTGACCACTTCATCTTGGTGAAAGACGAAAACGCTGCTACCTTGCGCGGAGATCGCTACCCTCATACGGAAGGGCGCGATAGAACCTGTCCCTCCAGCCGAGATGAAGGAGTTTTTCAGCCCCTACTTCATCGTACCAAAAACAGGCGGTGGGTTGAAGCCAATCTTGGACCTGTGAGTTCTGAACTAGGCTTTACACAGACTCCCGTTCAAGATGCTGACGCAAAAATGCATTCTGGCGAGCGTCCGGCATCAAGATTGGTTCGCGGCGGTAGACCTGAAGGATCTCGATCCTTCCTCGACACAGACCCTTCCTGCGGTTTGCGTCCGAGAGTCAGGCGTATCAGTACAAAGTCCTCCCTTTCGGCCTGTCCCTGTCTCCTCGTGTCTTTACGAAGGTCACAGAGGCTGCCTTTGCCCCATTAAGGGAGGTGGGCATTCGCGTTCTCAACTATCTCGACGACTGGCTAATCCTAGCTCATTCTCGAGACATGTTGTGCGCACACAGGGACCCGGTGCTCTCACACCTCAGCCGACTAGGGCTTCGGGTCAACTAGGAAAAGAGCAAGCTCCTCCCGGTTCAGAGCATCTCTTTTCTCGGTTTGGAGTTGGACTCAGTCTCCTTGACGGCGCACCTTACGAACAAGCATGCCCAGTCTGTGCTGGCCTGTTTGAAGGCGTTCAAACAGAAAACAGCGGTTCCACTGAAACTTTTTCAGAGGCTGCTGGGGCATATGGCATCCTCGGCGGTGGCCACCCCGCTCGGGTTGATGCATATGAGGCCGCTTCAGCACTGGCTTCAGACTCGAGTCCCGAGACGGGCATGGCACCACGGGACACGTCGTGTGGTCATCACGCCAGTCTGTCACCGTCTTTTCAGCCCTTGGACCGACCACTCGTTTCTACGGGCAGGTGTTCCTCTAGAACTGGTCCCCAGGCGCATCGTGGTCATGACAGGCGCCTCCAAAATGGGCTGGGGTGCTGTTTGCAATGGGCACGCAGCTGCCGGCCTTTGGACGGGTCCGCGACTGCATTGGCACATCAACTGCCTCGAGTTGTTGGCAATTCTGCTCGCCCTGCGGAGGTTTTGGCCATTGATCCAGGGCAAGCACGTGTTAGTTCAGACAGACAACATGACAACGGTAGCATATGTCAACCGCCAAGGTGGTTTGCGCTCTTGTTGTATGTCACAACTCGCCCGCCGTCTCCTCCTGGAGTCAGCAGCACTTCAAGTCGCTGCAAGCCACTCACATCCCGGGCAACCTCAACACTACAGCTGACACGCTGCCACGACAGGTTACCCTCAGGGGAGAGTGGAGACTCCACCCTCAGGTGGTCCAGCTGATTTGGAGTCGATTCGACAGGCACAGGTGCACCTGTTCGCCTCCCATGAATCCTCCCCACTGCCCACTCTGGTACGCCCTGACTGAGGCCCCCCTCGGCATAGACACGCTAGCACACAGCTGGCCCCCTGGCATGTGCAAATATGCGTTTCCCCCAGTGAGCCTGCTTGCACAGACCCTGTGGAAGGTCAGGGAGGATGAGGAGCAGGTTGTCCTGGTAGCACCCTACTGGCCCGCCCAGACGTGGTGCTCGGACCTCACGCTCCTCGCGACAGCTCCCCCCTGGTGAATTCCCCTGAGGAAGGACCTTCTTTCTCAGGGACGGGGCACCATTTGGCACCCACGCCCAGACCTCTGGAATCTCCATGTCTGGCCCCTGGACGGGATGCAGAAGATCTAAATGGTCTACCATCTGCGGTGGTGGACATGATCACTCAGGCTAGGGCCCCCTCTATGAGGCGCCTGTAGGCCTTTAAGTGGTGTCTGTTCGCTAATTGGTGTTCTTCCTGTCGGGAAGACCCCCAGAGATGCGCAGTCAGATCAGTGCTTTCCTTCCTGCAGGAGAGGTTGGAAGGGAGGCTGTCCCCTTCCACCTTGAAGGTGTACATTGCCCCCATAGCAGCACACCATGACGCAGTCGACGGTAAGTCCTTAGGGAAGCACGACCTGATCATCAGGTTCCTAAGAGGTGCCAGGAGGCTGAATCCCTCCAGACCGCACCTCGTTCCCTCATCGGACCTCTGTAGTTCTTCAGGGTCTAGTTCTTCAGAGCCTTTGCAGTCAGCCGAGCTTAAGGCACTCTCCCTGAAGCCTGCCCTCCTGACTGCACTCACTTACATCAAGAGGGTAGGTGACCTGCAAGCATTCTCTGTCAGCGGAACGTGCCTGGAGTTCGGTCCAGGTTACTCTCACATGATCCTGAGACCCTGACCGGGCTATGTGCCCAAGGTTCCCACCACCCCTTTAGGGACCAGGTGGTGAAACTGCAAGCTCTGCCCCAGGAGGAGGCAGACCCAGCCCTGTCATCACTGTGTCCGGTGCACACTTTACACATCTATTTGGATCGCACGCAGAGCTTTAGAATCTCTGAGCAGCTCTTTGTCTGCTTTGGTGCACAGTGGAAAGGAAGCACTGTCTCCAAGCAGAGGATCGCCCACTGGCTTATTGATGCCATAACTATGGCATATGTTACCTAGGACATGCCGCCCCCGGTAGGGCTACCAGCCCATTCTACCAGGGGTGTAGCGGCTCACTGGGCCCTGGCCAGGGGTGCCTCTCTAACAGACATTTGCAGAGCAGCAGGCTGAGCAACACCCAACACCTGTGCAAAGTTCTACAACCTCCAGGTGGAACCGGTTTCATCCCAGGTAGTGGCACGCAACACAAGCGGATAAGCCCGGGATAGCTGGCCGAGTGTATCACTTGCACATAGCGCCTTCCACCTCCCTTGGAGCTGAAGACGTGCGCCATTAATTCCCAGTAGTGTTCACAAACTTTGTTCCCTGGTTGACTTCCTCCGAGCCCTGTGGCAGCCGAGTTTTCGGAGAGACTCGCTGCTGGCTCAGTACATGCGCTAACTAAGAGCCATGTTCTGGGGTAGGTGCTCCGCATGTGGCGGTTCCCTGTAAGGCTAACCCCATGCGATATATATCTTCTGCTAGTTCGTTTCCCTGCTGGCAAACTGCATCTTCCTTGGGCAGAACCCCTCTGCCCCAGTCTCCATGTTTGTAGTAACTCCTCCCCCTTTGGGCAGGATCTACCTTGAAGGCTCTCCACATGGTTGGAAAGACCATGTGATGTATTCTTCCACTTAAATACCCCCCTCCCTCTTTGGGCGAGTTGTGATCTCCATGGTGTCTTCCCCTTGGGAGGGACACCCCCCGACTACACCTGGCGGCCCAGTTGGATAATCCCTCTTCTTTTTTAGGGAGTGGAAAAAGAAAAGGGGAACAGAGGCCACGACAGGGTTAAGCCTGTCTCTATCTTTGGGTAGTCGACTTGTCCCCCAAAAGGGCCGTTCGACACTCATAACTATGTTGTGGAGGTTAAGTGTTGACCTGGTGCGCTGGCTATGAGGCACACAGCAGTCTTCCCACCACACACCGCCAGTTCACATAACACAGTTCAGCCTTGTGGCATTTCGTATAGGGACCCCTAGTGTCACTACATCAACACCAACGTCGAGTGAGTGACAGATAGGGAACGTCGTGGTTACTGGTGTAATCTCCTTTCCCTGATGGAGGGAACGAGACGTTGTGTCCCTCCTGCCACAATGCTGAACTACCCGCTGAAATGGCCGGACCTTATATCGGCTCCTCAGCATAAAACCTGAATGAGTGGTTGCATACCAGCTCCTTTTATACCCGTATGTCCGGGGGAGTGGCATGCAAATACCACTTGCCAATTTTCATTGGCCTTTTATCAAAGACCAGAGGTGTCTCGGGCTCCCAAGAGTGACCCCTAGTGTCACTACATCGACACCAACGTCTCGTTCCCTCCATCAGGGAATGGAGGTTACACCAGTAACCACGATGTTTTAAATGTTTAACCATATAATATCAAAATTAAAATAGCACATTATGACTCCAGCTCTGAATATCTCCCAGTCATGATCACACACATGCGATGTCCAGGTAAACTTAAATCATGAGATTCATCTGCCAGAAGAGCAGTGCCAAAGCACAGCCCTTGTAATGTGTTTAACCGCAAATTGCTTTCAATTTTAAGTTTCAACCACTAATGTTGCTAGAGCACAAAGATATGTAGTGCAGCTTTAAGAGCCTAATGAAAGGAAAACAATATCTGCTATGGAGTAGGAAAAAACATTTTCACAAGCACAGTCCCAACTCAGTAAAGTGGTCTACTTATGGGTACAGTAAGAAAATGTAACACAATGTCTAATAGATATAATGTGTTATTTAAATTTAGATTGACAGAGATTTATTTTTTACTTTAAGGTGATATATTTACCTTACATTTTAAGATACATCATGATGGCGCCGCGGATGGCCACCTCGGTGTGGAGCGCTTCTATTGTTTTGTTATTTTTATTTGTTTGTCCTGTGTTTAGTAATCTTTTTTCAGTCAGTTTTACCAGAGACGAACTGCTGAACATTCGACAGCATACACCAGTCAATCTTTTCCTGGATTTTGAATATTCTGACATTTTGTTTGACATTTTAGTCAGAGGCGCGGCTGTGTTGTCTAAACGTGCTATGAGACGCAGGTGAGGGAGACAAGCAGGCGCGCTGTTCAAACTCCGTCGGCGGGGCATTCGAACAACGCTGCCGAGCATTCATCTAGCGAATCTCCACTCTCTCCCTACAAAAACGGATGAACTACATCTCCTCATCCGCACAAACAAGGACTTTTCAAACTCTGCTGCCTTGTGCTTCACAGAAACCTGGCTGAGTGAAGCCATTCCGGACAGCGCATTACATCTGCCGGGCTTTCAGCTGTTCAGAGCGAATCGCATTGCGGAGTTAACGGGGAAGACGTGAGTTGATGGAACATGCTTTTATATCAATGAAAGTTGGTGTACAGATGTAACAACGTTAAAGAAAATATGCTGTCCTAATTTGGAAGCACTCTTTATTAACTGTAAGCCTTTCTACTCCCCACGGGAGTTTTCCTCGTTTATTCTGGTGAGTGTGTATATCGCGCCAAACGCGTGTTTGAATGCCGCGCTGCCACAGCTGGCTGATCAAATCACAGACACGGAACAACAATACCCGGACTCAGTTATTATTATTCTTGGGGATTTTAACAAAGCAAACCTCACATGTGAACTGCCCAAATACAAACACCACATTACATGCCCAACCAGAGACAGGAATATACTGGATCATTGCTACACAACAATAAAGGATGCATATCGCTCTCTTCCTAGAGCAGCTTTGGAACTATCTGATCACTGTCTGGTTCATCTTCTTCCAACCTACAGACAGAAATTAAAATCTGCTAAGCCTGTATTAAGGACTGTAAAGAGATGGACCAACAAAGCAGAGCTGGAACTACAAGCCTGCTTTGACTGCACTGATTGAGTGTTTTTGAGGCTGCAGACACCAATCTGGATGAGCTCACAGATATTGTTACATCATATATCAGTTTTTGTGAGGATATGTGCATTCCTACTAGGACTTATTTAACATTTAACAATGACAAACCATGGTTTACAGCAGAACTCAGGCAGCTTCGTCAGGCCAAAGAGGATGCTTACAGAGTTGGGATAAAGTCTTTTACAATCAGGCCAGGAACACACTGAATAAGGGAATCAGAGTGGCTAAAAGAAGATACTCTGGGAAGCTGAAAAACAAGTTTTCAGCTAACGACCCTGCATCAGTGTGGAGTGGCATGAAACAACTTACGAATTACAGGACTCCTGCCCCCAACCCTGTGGTGGATCAACAACTGGCTGATGACCTGAATGTGTTCTACTGTAGATTTGAAAGGCCCAATCTCTCACCCCACACCCACTCTGACCTTCACTTCACACAAACACCAACACCTCCTGCAACCCCCCTCCTTCCCCCTCCTGCTACTCAACCTGCACTTAAGATCTGTGAAGATGATGTGAGCCGCGTCTTTCGACAACAAAGGATAAGGAAAGCACAGGGCCTAGATGGCGTGTCACCTGCATGTCTTAGATCCTGTGCTAACCAGCTGGCCCCCATCTTCACACAGATCTTCAATAGATAATTGGAGCAGTGTGAAGTCCCATGCTGCTTCAAACATTACACTATCATCCCCATCCCAAAGAAACCAAAAATCACAGGACTTAATGACTACAGACCTGTCGCCCTGACGTCTGTGGTCATGAAATCATTTGAGAGACTGGTGTTGGCCCACCTGAAGAACATCACTGGACCCTTTCTAGATCCCCTTCTATTTGCTTATCGAGCAAACAGTTCTGTGGATGATGCAGTCAACGTGGGATTGCATCATATCCTGCAACATCTGGACAGCCCAGGGACATATGTCCCAGGTTATTCACTGCTAGATTTAGCATTGGTTGTCCAGTGTTTGTAAAACTATTGTGGTTTTTAGTGTCTATAAACAGTGCTTCACTTGTTTTAGAGTATTATTTATTGCTAAAGTGCAGCATAATTTATTTGCGGTGTACCCTTAGTTTCGGTTGACCACATAACTAACTTCGTTGTGCTAAGTAGCATTAAGGCATGTCCTACTTTTTTCATTGAACGGCTCATTATCATCGTGTATATATTTGACTTGAATGCTGACGCAGAAGCGGTAGCCTTCATGTAAAGCCCTCCTCGTGTGAAGACCTACTTGGGTAAAGACCAGCGAGTCTACCTGCGCGAATCCACCGAGCAAGGACACCGACAAGGTGCCACTCACCATAGCACTTAAGTATCTTGTTATTGTGTCTCTTTTCTTATTTTCCTTCTATATACTAACAGGTCTACTTCACGAATAACACATGCCTTCAAGCACATCCCTGTTATCTGTTACAGACCGTTTACACAATATCGATGCAAGACCAAACGCAACCCACACAACCTACGGCCACTTTGCACTTCAGCACCTGCTCCGCTCTCTTTCTCAGTGGGACTCTGGAACTGCCAGTCAGCTGTGAACAAAGCTGACTTCATTCCAGCCTTTGCCACGCAGTCCACCCTCAGCATCCTGGCACTGACAGAAACATGGATACGTCCAGAGGATACAGCAACACCTGCTGCTCTCTCCAACAACTTCTCCTTCTCTCACATCCCTCGACACACCGGTAGGGGTGGGGGAACAGGTTTGCCCATTCATAACAACTGGACTTTTTCACCACACTCTTCACTATGTAACAATACTAGTTTTGAATTCCATGCTATTACTACAATGCAACCCACAAAAATACATGTTGTTGTCATCTATCTCTCTCCAGGTCAGCTGACAAACTTTCTTGAGGAGTTGGATGTCCTGCTGTCCTCCTTGCCGGAGGATGGTAGGCCACTTGTGGTTCTTGGTGATTTCAACATACACCAAGACAAGCCCCAGGCCACTGAACTGAATACTCTCCTGGCCTCATTTGACTTGGAAAAACTACACACCACAGCAACTCACAGATCGGGCAACCAGCTGGACCTCATTTTTACACATAACTTTTACACGTAACTCAAATATTCTTGTTACTCCTTTACATGTCTCTGATCACTGCTTTGTTCAATTCTACATGACCCTCCCATTTACATTAAAACAGTCTCCACCTTTGGCTTCCTTTCACCGTAACCTCCATTCTCTTTCACCCTCACACCTTTCCACTGCTGTCTCTACCTCTCTTCCCACACTAAATGTATTTACCACGCTTAATGTAAACACTGCCACAAACACACTAAGCTCTACTTTAACAACCTGTCTAGACAACATCTGTCCTATCTCCTCTAGGCCAGCACGTGCTACACCACCCAGCCCCTGGCTGTCTGACATCCTTCGTGAACATCGGACTGACCTCAGGGCAGCTGAGAGGAGATGGTGGAAATCTAAAGATCCAGCAGATCTAGGTAAATATCAGTCTCTGCATGCAACTTTTTCAGATAATGTTAAATCTGCAAAAACCTCCTATTACCAGAACAAGATCAACAGCACCACAGACACTCGCAGCTTGTTTAGAACATTCAACACACTTCTCTGCCCTCCCCCTCCACCACCAGACATATCACTGACAGCAGATGTCTTCACCACATTTTTTACTAATAAGGTTATAACCATCAGCAATACATTCTCAGCACCAAACCCTCAGGCACATGGCTTCTCTTACCACTGCAACGCTGATGACACGCAACTCTACTTGTCTTTCCAGCCCAACGACACCACAGTGACAGCTCGACTTTCTGCCTGCCTGGCAGACATCTCGGCCTGGATGAAGGAGCACCACCTGCAACTCAACCCAGCCAAGACTTGTCTTGTCCTTGTCTTTCCAGCCAACCCTGCTGTTGAACACAAAATCACCGTGCAGCTGGGTGCAACTACAGTAATGCCTTCCATATCAGTCAGAAATTTAGGGGTAACCATCGACAACAGATTAAATTTGCAGAAGCACGTCTGGTCTTTAATGAACCAAAGAGAGCACATGTTACACCACTCTTTGTCTCTCTCCACTGGCTGCCGGTTGATGCAAGTATCAGAGTCAAGGCTCTGATGCTGGCACACAGATCAGTCACTGGATCTGCTCCAGAATACCTAAAATCATTTATGCAGAGCTACGCGCCCACTAGAAGCCTGCGGTTAGCTAAGGAATGTCGCCTTGTTGTACCAACATAAAGAGGCACCAAAACACTTTCCCGGACTTTCAGCTTCATCATACCACGTTGGTGGAATGAACTTCCCAACTCCATCCGTGAAGCTGACTCACTCTCTGTCTTCAAAAAACGACTAAAAACACATCTTTTCCATGAGCACTTAACCAGTCATTAAAAAAAAAATTCCTGTTGCACTTTATTCTGTTTTGAATACTACTATTCTGATGCTAGTGAAACTTTGTGATACAGCACTTTTCATACCAATGTCTCCTTAAGATAATTCGCTTATGTTTTCCTCTTTTGTAAGTCGCTTTGGATAAAAGCGTCTGCCAAATGAATAAATGTAAATGTAAATATGCAAGGCGGCTTTCAACACCATCATCCCAGCTATACTCCAGAATAAATTACACCAACTCTCTGTTCCCATGTCTATCTGTCAGTGGATTACCAGCTTTCTGACGGACAGGCAGCAGCTTGTGAGACAGGGGAAACTCACTTCCAGCATCTGTACAATCAGCACTAGTGCCCCCAGGGATGTGTGCTCTCCCCACTACTCTTCTCCCTCTACAACAATGACTGCATCGCCAAGGACCCCTCTGTCAAGCTCCTGAAGTTTGCAGATGACACCACTGTCATCGGCCTCATCCGAAATGAAGATGAGTCTGCATACAGAAGGGAGGTTAAACAGCTGGCTGTCCTTGAGCTGAACACACTCAAAACGGTGGAGATGATTGTGAACTTTAGGAGGAACACCCCAACAATGACCCCCCTCACCATTCTATACAGCACTGTGGCAGCAGTGGAGTCATTCAGGTTCCTGGGCACTACCATCTCACAGGACCTGAAGTGGGAGACCCACATTGACTCCATTGTGAAAAAGGGCCAGCAGAGGTTGTACTTCCTTCACCAGCTGAGGAAATTCAACCTGCCACAGGCACTGCTGACACAGTTCTATTCAGCAGTCATTTAGTCTGTCCTCTGCACTTCAATAACTCTCTGGTTTGGTTCAGCTACAAAATCAGACATCAGAAGACTACAAAGGACAGTTCGGACTGCTGAGAGGATTATTGGTTGCCCCCTGCCCCCCTTCAAGAACTATACACTTCCAGAGTGAGGAAAAAGGCTGGAAAAATCACTCTGGACTCCACTCACCCTGCCCATTACCTTTTTGAACTGTTGCCTTCTGGCCGACGCTTCAGAGCTCTGAGCACCAGAACCGTCAGGCACAGGAACAGTTTTTTCCCTCAGGCTATCCATCTCATGAACAGTTAAATTGCCCCATTGAGCAATAACTATGTGCAATAAACAGTTTAGTCTTTCTTATATTTATCCAACACATCTAACCTCTTCTGCCATTTCATTCCTCTGAAAAAAAAAACATTTGCACTGTACATAACAGATTTGTATTTACACTGTACATAACAGATTGTATTAGATTTGCACTACCCATGTGTATGTATGTATGTGTATAATTATTTTTTATTTTTTATTATTATCTATGTCTTGCTGCTGTTTTTGTATTGTTTTTGTATTGTTGTACACTGGAAGCTCCTGTCACCAAGACAAATTCCTTGTATGTGTAAGCATACTTGGCAATAAAGCTCATTCTTATTCTGATTCTGATATATGAAATCAAAGTAAATGGAAAATTTACAGTACAGTGAAGAAGTTACGCTTGTTCTTAGACATCAGTAGTTACTACAGATAGTTCATTGGGTGTTTTTCTAGAATTGCCGGCCCCCTTCATGATTTAGTGAACTTGTGTATCATGCACTTTGGCACCACAAAGAGGGAGTTTATTGCTTTGTGGTCATCAGGATGCCAATCAGCATTTGAGCTGCTGAATGAGAAACTTACCTGCTCCTGTGTTATGGTATGCAGATTTCACTCTTCCTTTCAGAATCAGAATCATTGGACTCAAGATGGCGCCGAGTATGGCTGCTGCGTTGTGAGCTCCAACACAACATTGTAGTTTTTTGTTTACAATTCTTATGTTTTTTGTCTTGGATGTTGTCTACCTTATTGCCTACGACAGACAAACACTTTTGGACATTGGTTCTGCAATTACACACCATAAACCAGACTTCAAATTCCTCAATGCCGACCCGCTGTTTACAAACAGGCCAGCGGAGCCCTATGTCTGGGCAGCCCGGCCGCAGAAACGCAAAAGGAAAAGGGGAAACAGAGCCGGCATTCTCAGAGTAAGACATCGCGCAAATCGACCCCCGCTACCCAGTATTCTACTGGCAAATGTTCAGTCTCTGGACAACAATCTCTGCGAGCTGAGAGTGCGGATCTCTTTCCAATGAGAGACGAGGGACTGCTGCATTATCTGCCTTATGGAAACTTGGATGTCTGCGGAGATTCCAGACTCAGCCATTGAACCCGCGGGGTTCTCCGTGCACCGAGCGGACAGAGCGAAAGACCACTCAGGTAAAAGCAGAGGTGGTGGTGTATGTTTTATGATCAACAAATCCTGGTGTGATCAGAGGAACGTACATTCTATCAAGTCTTTCTGCTCTCCTGATCTGGAATCTCTCCTGATTCTGTGTCGACCATTCTGGCTACCGAGGGAATTCACAGCGGTCATTATCACTGCTGTGTACATCCCGCCACAAGCCGACACAGACCGGGCACTCAAGGAACTGTACAGGATTATAAGCAAGCAGGAAACCGTGCACCCTGAGGCCGCGTTCATTGTGACCGGGGACTTTAACAAAGCCAATCTCAAATCAGTCGCACCAAAATACCACCAACACATTAGTTTTAACACACGAGGGGACCGGGTTTTGGACCACTGCTACTCTCCCTTCCAGAATGGCTACAAATCCCTCCCCCACCCACCATTTGGCAAATCGGACCACTCCTCCGTTCTGCTTCTGCCCGCTTACAGGCAGAAACTGAAAGCACCCACCCTCAGAACGATCTAGTGCTGGTCGGACCAATCAGACTCTATGCTACAAGACTGTTTTGATCACGCGGACTGGGAGATGTACCGGTCCGCCTCTGATGACAACATCGAGCTTTACGCTGATAGCATAACGTGTTTCATCAGAAAGTGCATAGAGGATGTTGTTCCGACCAAAACAATACGGATCTACCCGAACCAGAAACCTTGGATTAATAGCGATGTTAGTGTGGCACTTGATGCACAGACCTCCGCTTTTAATTCCGGGAACGCAGAGGTGCATAAACAAGCTTAAACAAGCATAAACAAGATTGAAGGACAGTTCAACACCACCAACTCTAGAAGCATGTGGCAGGGAATTAATATCATCACGGACTTTAAAGGGAATAAAAACTCCGCCGTGAACACCGCTGCCTCTCTCCCGGATGAGCTAAATACTTTTTATGCTTGTTTCAAGGGAAATAACACCGCCCTCATGGAGAGAGCTCTCGTGGCCGAAGCTACAGAGATTAGTTCACTCTCCGTCTCTGTAGTGGATGTAACCCGATCTTTCCGAAGGGTGAATATCCGTGAAGCCGCGGGTCCAGACGGCATTCCGGGCCACGTCATCAGAGCGTGTGCGAACCAACTGGCTGGTGTTTTTACGGACATTTTCAACCTTTCCCTCTCTTTGTCTGTAGTCCCCACATGCTTTAAAACGTCCACCATTGTGCCTGTTCCAAAGCAATCCAAAATCACTTGCTTAAATGACTAGCGTCCTGTTGCTCTGACCCCCATCATCAGCAAATGCTTTGAGAGACTGATCAGAGATTACATCTGCTCTGTGCTGCCTTCATCACTAGACCCATTGCAGTTTGCTTACCGCAACAACCACTCAAATGATGATGCCATTGCATCTGTAATACACACTGCTCTCTCCCACCTGGAAAAAAAGAACACTTATGTGAGAATGCTGTTTGTAAGCTACAGCTCAGCATTCAACACAATAGTGCCCTCCAAGCTTGATGTGAAACTCCGGACTCTGGGCTTAAACAGCTCACTGTGCAGCTGGATCCTGGATTTCCTGTCAAGCAGACACACTGAGGCCGTTGTGAAGAAGGCTCATTAGCGCCTCTTCTGAGACGGCTGAGGAAGTTTGGAATGAACCGCCACATCCTCACACGGTTCTACACCAGCACTGTAGAGAGCATCCTGACTGGCTGCATCTCCGCCTGGTACGGCAATAGCACCACCCACAACCGCAAAGCCCTGCAAAGGGTGGTGCGAACTGCCAGACACATCGTCGTAGGTGAGCTTCCCTCCCTCCAGGACATATATACCAGGCGGTGTGTGAAAAAAGCTCGGAGGATCATCAGAGACTCCAGCCACCCAAGCCATGGGCTGTTCCCACTGCTACCATCAGGCAGGTGGTATCGCAGCATCAGGACTCGCACCAGTCAACTTCATGACAGCTTTATCCCCCAAGCAATCAGACTTTTGAACTCTTGATCTTTCACGATCAAAATACATCAGCACTGCACTTTATTAATCTTATTATCTCACACCGGACTGTCATAAATTATATTCTTTCTTAACAACACACTGGCAACTTACTATCAACCGACAGCCTGAATGTCAATACAGTACAATACAACCTACTGTACATTTTATATATACTATATATACTATTTTTTTATTGTATAATGTGTATTCTATATTGTGTGTATTGTATACTGTACAGTGTATGTTATTATTTGTATACTGTGTTGTGTGTAATTATGTGTATATTAGATTTTAAATTGTGTTGTGTTAATCTGATGTTTATTGTAAATTGGTATATGTCTCATCACTGTCACGACTACTATGTTGCTCGGAACTGCACCCAATAATTTCACACACTATTGCACTTATGTATATGTTTGTGTGACAATAAAAGTGATTTGATTTGATTTGAGAATTAGCTTTATTGCCAAGTATGCTTTCACATACAAGGAATTTTTCTTGGTGACAGGAGCTTCAGTGCACAACAATACAAAACAGTAACAAGACATAGATAATAATAAAAAATTGAATAAAAAAATAAATAAAAAAATTGAATAGAAAATAAAGTATATATAGAATATCATCTGGTCAGAAGACCTAAGAGACCTTGAAGGCTTATGTATGTGCAGGAGTTCTGACAAATAAGAGGGTGCTAACCCATTCAGAGATTTAAAAACAAATATAAGAATCTTAAAATCGATTCTGTATCGGACTGGCAGCCAACACAAAGGAGCTAAAATAGGGGAAATATGCTCTTGCTTATGAGTGCCCATCAGAAGCCTAGCAGTGGCATTCTAGACTGGTGTTAGCCAATCATCATTATCTCGGCTGCAATTAATGTATAAAGAGTTAAGGTAATCTAGCCTTACTGAGACAAAGGCATGAATCACCTTCTCAAAATCACTAAAAGAAAGAAAAGGCTTCACCTTTGCCAATAATCGTAAATGAAAAAACTCAATTTGAAAACTGAGTTAATCTGTTTGTAAGATTTCAGAGAGTTGTCAAACAGAACACCTAGATTTTTCACCACCGGTTTACAAAAAGGGGCCAGTTTACCTAGTTTCAAAAAGTCAGGGACATCAGATCCCCCAAACCAAACAATCTCTGTTTTACTTTCATTTAGATTTAAAAAATTTACAGACATCCAGGCTTTAATGTCATTTAAACAATTCAAAAGTGAATCTAGAACACTCTTATCAGCTTTTCTCAGGGGCATATAGATTTGCGTGTCATTTGCAAAGCAGTGAAAGGAAATACCATGCTTATTAAAAATAGACCCTAAGTGCAGCATCTATAGTGAAAACAAGATAGGGCCAAGGATGGACCCTTGCGGAACCCCGCTAGTAAGAGTGGCTGAAGAAGAAAAAACCTGACCAATATTGACCGAAAAACTTCTATTTGCCAAAAAAACTTGAACCATTTAAGAGCAGTACCCTGAATACCCACCACCTCCTCAAGGCAGGAGATAAGGATCCCATGATCTATATAGTATCAAATGCTGCACTAAGGTCTAAAAGCATAAGGATCACAGAGTGTCCTAAATCAATTAATGAAAAGATGTCATTAAGTACTTTTAACAAAGCTGATTCTGTACTATGGTGAGCTTTAAATCCCGACTGGAAAGCCTGAAATGGCAGTTTCTTGGACCAAAATGCTGTTTTTAAGGTCCTAGAGAAAGTCTCTCTTAACCACTATTAATTATAGCCAGGATACTAGGCCCAATAATGTCAAAAACCTCATTGAAAAGCCTAGATGGTATCACATCATAAGGACAATTAGTAAGCTTTATTGGGCCAGAAAAAGGATAGAAACCTGTTCAAATTGATTAAAAACAGCAGGACATATAAAAGGCCCCGATGGGTCATAAGTAAAATGCACAATATGTGATCTAATATCAACACTCTTATTTACAAAAAAATTAAGAAAATTTTCACAGGTATCAAAAGACACATCAGTGCATGAAATATTAGTCGGATTGATCACAGAGTTAATAGTAATAAATAAAACTCGAGGCTTGTGACAGTTTTTGTTAATCAAATCAGAAAAATATTGTTTCCTAGCCTCTTTCACTGAATCCTGATAAATAGACAATGACTCTCTTCAAATGTCATATGACACCAGGGCAGGGTTGCACCAGTTGTGCGTAAGTTCTCACGGAAGTTTGGGACATAAAGTTCACACAAAGTTACAAACTTAACTAGTAGCCCTAAGTCAGTGCTTAATTTGGTTGCACCACCTGTTCTTAAGGCAAGACTTAACTAGTAGGTCATAAGCTCTCCGTAAAGTAATGCGTAGTCGCATAATATGACGTTTACCCATATTTATCCAATAAGCAGCCTTCAGATTTGTACACAGAAGTGTTAAAAAGCCATCAGCTTCAATTTTATCTTGCTATGGTTGATGTTCAAACCTTGTTTGCTCACGTAACTGTCAGCAGTAATAAATTATATCCCCATTAAAATACGATACATAATAAAAGAAGATTTAATAAATAGTATCTTTGCCCTGTGTAAATAACAATATTTATTTTAGATACAGTTCCTATATAAGGGGTGATAAATAAATACTAATACAACAGGCTGGAAAAATAGTCATTTATTCATTTTAATATCTTATATATTTCGTATATGTTGAAACTTGACACCGGGCAACGCATCCTGAAAACGGCACCGTTTGATCGGTTTCACGATGAAGAGCCACATAAAAGTAAGTTTTTTTCTCTCTCGTAAATGTAAATGAGTGTAAATGCCAACATCATCATATATGTCGAAAGATTGATGCCTGTCGGCCAAAACATGAGCTCATTGATGTCATTAAATGAGTCTGCTTTTTTATTCCATCCATTACTTTTGGTCGGAGTCTGCTGTAAATATTTAGTTTATACATAGGGTTACGTCCTACCTAAGTTTAATGGTGCAACGCTCAAATATTTAGTAGTGCGTAGATTGTGACTTAATGCCCATTTACGCCACAACTAGGCTAAGTTGTAACGTACGTATGGCTGCCGTGGCAGAAAAAAGGTTGGGAAACACTTATCTAAATGACTGCTGCCTACATTAACGAATGTTACAGAATAACTTCCAGCGGAAGTTCATCCCATATCCACCTTATTCCTGGAGGTCTTAATGGGGAAATGGATAAGTAAATGTCTTATTCACTATGCACTGTATGTACAATTGGTTTGATTCAGTATTTTTGGAGTAAATGCGATTACACACAGTAGTCCAGCAACCATGGAACCCTTCTTCCTAATATATTAACAAGTTCTTCATGTGCAAATAAATTACTAAAATTTGATGACAAAACAGAAATCAGAAGAAACTGCTATCTACCATTTAAAATATATTGTTTTGTTTTTTTTAGATTCTTTTTTAAAAGTTGTGTGTGAAACACATAATAAGAATTTATAAAATAAATTTTTAGCAATTTTATTTTTATGTTATTTACTATATTAAATTGTGCGATATATCGGCATTGTATCGGCCACCCTGCTCTCTGGATATCGGCATCGACCATTAAAAAACCCATATCGGTCAACCACTAGTAAATACACTTTGAATGAGCTTGAATTGGTTTTCCCCTCTTTATTTATGTGGCCTTGCCAATGGATTTTTGATAAGTGTCACAACCACAAAATCAACAAGGTTACTGTCACAGTTACAATATATAGTGAAATCATGGTTTCTATATGGAAAATACAGTATTACTGTTGTAAAACCATGGTTTATTGTATCAAAACCATAATTTATGTTAAGAAAACAATGGTGACAGCAGTCATGGTTATTACATGTTTCTACAGTAACTTGTATAAAAAAAAAAAAAAAAAAAAAAAAAAAAGGATATTACTTTTTCTCTAATTAATAATTAAAAGTAATTAAAAGTAACCAGGAAATTCTGTGATGTTTTGTATTTGACTATGTTTGCCATGAATTGAGAATGGCCAATCAATAATATGAAGAAACTTTGAAGAGATCAGGCATACTATAACACACATACAGTGCATAGACTGTAGCCTATTAAAAGCACTTAAATAGTAAACACACATGTTGCTAAAAGTGTGTCATCCGGAAAACATCACATTCTATTTTCAAAATCATATTTGTTTACAAACAGCTGATAAACATCTCTAAAAGATCAGATTCACAAACATTTACAAACTCAAAAACATCTGATGAATTTCATTCTAACATTCAACAGTGACTGTTTTTGAGATATATTACACATGAGCATATACTCTGCAAAGCTTTTGGAGTGACAATTGCATTTTTAGTGTGTATGTGGGCAGCTTTCATCTGGACAATCACATGTAAATGCATATGGATGGTTTTGAAAAATATACTGACTAAATATAAAGATCGTTAAAAAAAAAAAAAGAAAAAAAATTATGTAATTTTTCATTAGTATAAGTCCTATTTGGACAGGACTAGTTGTCCCTGAGGATGTCAGGAAAAACGTGTTTCACAGACGAACTTTGTGATTTCAATCATCAGAATTGAACATATCTGTGTTTTTCTCACATAGCCAAAAGACAGTATGTTATTTGCGGTTATGAGGTTAACTCAGGGTACCTCTAAGAAATCTAATCCCGTATGCATAGGAATGTCTGTGATTGCAGCATATTATTTTTAAAAAAAATGCAAAAATACATTTTCTCTTTTTTAAGTCTAACGTTATAAGCATTATTCGACATGATGTGTATTTTTCATCTTGTATTTTCCACGGACTAAATCTAAACCTAAAATATCTTCAATTTTTTTTTAAATGCATTTGGTTCATGATATTAACACTGTCATCTGAATTTTTCAGGAATTGGGTAGTAGAATGGAGTTGTCACTCGAACTTAGTGTATACAGAACAGAATAAATACTCAGAAAAAGATTGACACTGTATTTGCTTCAGTCTAATAGGTGTCTCGGCAACTAAGGTGTGATGTCAAGGTAGTAATTTTACCTGTATGGCAAAATAACATGAACAAGATGTTGTTAGCGCATCAACATTCTTCAGCAGGTTAATGTTTTGTAAATGTGTCAGAGTCTCACATTTGTTGTCTGTGTAGTGTGACTGCATGCTCCAAACACATTCTGGTGCCTCAACAACAAAAATTACTATGCTATCTTTCACAAATAATGAAGAAAATAAATGTGCATAAAAGTGTTAGTGTGGTACGACCCTCTGATGAATGAAGAATGACAGTCTGTCAGAAACACTTAGAAAAGTGTCTTAAATGTGTCTATGAAGTGTTCACTTTGGCCTCTGGTTAGATATTATTGCCAGACAAGTGAGTGAAGATCCCTGTTTATTACACTGTTGATATGTGTGCTGAAGAAACACATTGCTACCTACTGTACAACAATACAACAACCCATCAACACTGCCTGTGTGTTTACAAAGCTGAAACTTTGAACATAGAGAGAGAGAGAAAGAGAGAGAGGCAGAAGATAGATAGATAGATACATAGACAGATAGACAGATTCAAAGCTTCAGTCTGAAGTGCATCTATCTATCTGTGTTGTCATTCAGAGCATTAATCATAACAGTCTTGATTTATTCTAGAGGTTTCCATTTGAAGAACTGTGCATCCTCTTATATGAGTTCATCAAAGTCCTCTTGTCAGTAGTTTATTTCTCTGCACTGAACAGCAGTGATAAATGTCTCGTCAGATCCCTGAATGAATGATGATCACGAACTGCACAAGCCCAGTTTACTTCCAACACGTCCACCCAACACCCAGTAATGGCTAGCCAGATCTCCTGGATTGACTCATGGGAATTATTTTATTGGTTTGTAGTAGAATTTGCTCAGCTAACTGTTGTTATCCACTGTCATGTATTTGAGTGCGGCGAAACCGTAGCGGCGAGACATGTTCTGCTGAAACTCTTCCTTCAGAGTCTTCAGACAAGCACGATACTGTTTGTTTGAGCGAAACTTGGTGATGTCAAAGCTGGGCGCATGAGGCATATGGATCATATAGGCATTGGGCAAAACCACAAACTCATATTCCTGTAAACACACAACAACAAACAAAACATTACACATGCTGAAACATCCTTAATTAACTCTCTGTGTATTTTCTGATTACAAAGTTGTTAGTTACTGTAATCTAATTACTTTAGTCAAAAGTAGTAATGCATTGCATTTTAAATTCTTCCAATCAGATTACAGTTATTGTATTTCAATTAAGTGAATTTCTTTAAAGTACATTATTTAGAAATGTGTACCCCAAATAATGTTATTTATGTAGAATGTATGTAAACATACATTTTGTTCGTATGTATGTCAGTTTGCATCACTGCATAAGCTGAAAGGCATAATATAGATATTATTTTGAATTAGCTAAAAATGTGTTTTAGAAAGTAATAAAAGTAATTACTAATTTGATTTAAGTAATCAGTAAAGTATTCTGATTACATTTCAGAGAAGTAAATAGTTATCTGTAATGGATTACTTTTTGAGTAACTTACTCAACACTGCTCTTAAAACAAGGCCATCATTAAAATGTACTAAAAAAAATCATATATATTAGGGCTGTCAGTTGATAATTTTTAAAATCATGATTAATTGCTATTTTTTGTAGTTAATAGCAATTAATCACAGATTTTGAAAATGCAGACATTTGACACCATATATACTTATTTTCCAGTAAAAATGCATTTATTTCCATCTTAAAAAGAAAAGAAAACAATATGTAACAATACAGTGCTTTATATTGTGGAAGGCTTTGTTTGGGAAATGTTTAATGTTACTTGAATAGGTGATATTTCTGTCTTTATTAAAATTTTCTAATTGGGAGGTTGACTTATTGAAAGAATTAGTCCCCATTAGTTGAGTATTCATTTATATTTTAATTCATTTCATATTTCTATATTCATAATTTTACATTTAAAATATTTATCTCATAAAATGATGTATGCATTTGAAATACAAATAATTGCCACTTCAGATGCCGCTTCTGTGCCACCTTTGCTGTCTAAAGATAGCTTTAGTCCCCATAGGTTTAGTATTCATTGCAATGGGCATTAAATCTCTTAAACTCTCATCTTCCACAATATTAATCTGCCGGTAGACTATGACTATCCACTTTGTTACAGCAGTCATGAAGCCGCATTCATGGTTCACGTCAGAGTGTCAACACCAGAATAGAACGCCGCATTTAACTCTGAGTGATAGTTAAGACTTGGCGTGCTTCAATGTTAATTAAAATGCGCTGAAAATACTTGATTTCTATCACAAGTCCTATCTGGGCTTGTTTTGTACATCAAATAATAGCACTAAGAGGTCGCATTATTTTATCACTGACAGGGAAGCGCTGTTGGAGTGTGTGTCAGAGTTATGACTCCATGCGGACACAATTCAAAGGTTCCGCCCTCCCAACAAGTGTTTATGCTGGTTTATAATGTATTAATGGTAAATGTGTTAATAAAGCGTTAAACTTTTTATTAACGTGTTAATTCCGACAGCTCTAATATAAGCAATATCACAAAAGCAAGAGTGCGAAATGGTCCTACATCAGCATAGCATGATTGCGAGTGTGATATTGCTTATATACAACAGTTCAATGAAGAAGTACATTTTTAAAAAAAATAGGAAAAACGTAAAAACGTGAGTACGTACTGTGAGTACGGTCACAAAAAGCGCATTTGTGCATGGAACTACTTTCTTACGCAACGGATCAGAATCTGTCGTTGCTGGTTCAAACCAAATGATGCGTCCAAGCCTCTCAAAAACATCACTTTAGAACTACTGGTATCACAGCTTGAGCTGTTTCTAACATATTATTGTGGAAACAAGGATGTGTGTGTGTGTGTGTGTGTGTGTGTGTGTGTGTGTGTGTGTGATCAGCATTCGGACACTTCACTGTGTGTATCACTACGCTTGTGTTCATGCCGTTCTAAACTAAAGTGAAAGAGCAGTGCAGATGTGTTAAGAGATACTGTTTGCCTTTTTTTAGATGTATTTTTTTGACATTATATATGTTATCCAGCAGGTGGTGGCAAAAGATCATTTTTATGTGTAATATGAGCCAGTTAGGTGACGTGAAGTGAATCCGGGTCAGCCAGGTTTACATACAGCACTCCGTGATCGCTTGTATTACTACACTACTAAAGCTAGGAAATAGCTTTAAACAGCTTTAAACAAACAACTTCAGCATTACGGCTCATCACAGCTGAGAGACACAACAGACTGGTTAATTACACAAGCTGAAGGTGCTTACCTCATATCAGACTTTCCACATTGGAGTGGACACACTGTTTAAAATGGCGGAGGACACTGCGGTTTCTATAGTGAAAGACTCTTGCGCACCAGCAACCGTGAAATAGGGAGAAATACCCCCACTTGGTCGGCTACTTTTCCACTGAGAAAGCTGATCTTCAGAAAGCTGACAGCATCACACATGCTCCGTCTCTCTCTCTCTCTCTCACACACACACACATCCATCCATCCATCCTTGTTTATCCAATAACTTTTTAGAAACAGCACAAGCCATGATACTATTTCTGAATTGAAATTTTTGAATTACTAACGGAGGCTGGGACGCATCATTTGGTTTTTTAAACAGCAACGGCAGATTCTGATCCGCCACGTAATAAAGTAGTTCCATGCACAAATGCGTCTTTATAACTGTACTCAGATTTTACTGATTTTTTAAAAATTTATATAAGGAATATCACACTCGCAATCGTGCGATATGTCCCTAAATCAGCACTGCTGTGATTACCTACAGCACTCGGCCTGCGGCCTCGTGTCTGTGGCCGAATCACAGCAGTGCTGATGTGCCTCAACAACAAACTCTTGCTCGTGTGATATTGCTTAAATATACATACAGTATACAGTGTGTGTGTATATATATATATATATATATATATATATATATATATATATACACTATATTGCCAAAAGTATTTGCTCATCTGCCTTTAGACGCATATGAACTTAAGTGACATCCCATTCTTAATCCATAGGGTTTAATATGACGTCGGCCCACCCTTTGCAGCTATAACAGCTTCAACTCTTCTGGGAAGGCTTTCCACAAGGTTTAGGAGTGTGTTTATGGGAATTTTTGACCATTCTTCCAGAAGCGCATTTGTGAGGTCAGACACTGATGTTGGACGAGAAGGCCTGGCTCGCAGTCTTCGCTCTAATTCATCCCAAAGGTGCTCTATCAGGTTGAGGTCAGGACTCTGTGCAGGCCAGTCAAGTTCTTCCACACCAAACTCGCTCATCCATGTCTTTATGGACCTTGCTTTGTGCACTGGTGCACAGTCATGTTGGAACAGGAAGGGGCCATCCCCAAACTGTTCCCACAAAGTTGGGAGCATGGAATTGTCCAAAATCTCTTGGTATGCTGAAGCATTCAGAGTTCCTTTCACTGGAACTAAGGGGCCAAGCCCAGCTCCTGAAAAACAACCCCACACCATAATCCCCCTCCACCAAACTTCACAGTTGGCACAATGCAGTCAGACAAGTACCGTTCTCCTGGCAACCACCAAACCCAGACTCGTCCATCAGATTGCCAGATGGAGAAGCGTGATTCGTCACTCCAGAGAACACGTCTCCACTGCTCTAGAGTCCAGTGGCGGCATGCTTTACACCACTGCATCCGACGCTTTGCATTGCACTTGGTGATGTATGGCTTGGATGCAGCTGCTCGGCCATGGAAACCCATTCCATGAAGCTCTCTACGCACTGTTCTTGAGCTAATCTGAAGGCCACATGAACTTTGGAGGTCTGTAGCGATTGACTCTGCAGAAAGTAGGCGACCTCTGCGCACTATGCGCCTCAGCATCCGCTGACCCCACTCTGTCATTTTACGTGGCCTACCACTTCGTGGCTGAGTTGCTGTCATTCCCAATCACTGACAGTTGACTGTGGAATATTTAGTAGCGAGGAAATTTCACGACTGGACTTGTTGAACAGGTGGCATCCTATCACAGTACCACGCTGGAATTCACTGAGCTCCTGAGAGCGGCCCATTCTTTCACAAATGTTTGTAGAAGCAGTCTGCATGCCTAGGTGCTTCATTTTATACACCTGTGGCCATGGAAGTGATTGGAACACCTGAATTCAATTATTTGGATGGGTGAGCGGATACTTTTGGCAATATAGTGTATATATATATATACATACACACACACACACACACACACACACACACCGATCAGCCACAACATTAAAACCACCTGCCTAATATTGTGTAGGTCCCCCTCGTTGCCGCCAAAACAGCACCAACCCGCATCTCAGAATAGCATTAGCATTCTGAGATGCTATTCTTCTCACCACAATTGTACAGAGTGGTTATCTGAGTTACCGTCGACTTTGTCAGTTCGAACCAGTCTGGAAATTCTCTGTTGACCTCTCTCATCAACAAGGCGTTTCCATCTACAGAACTGCCGCTCAATGGATGTTATTTGTTTTTGGCACCATTCTGAGTAAATTCTAGAGACTGTTGTGTGTGAAAATCCCAGGAGATCAGCAGTTACAGAAATACTCAAACCAGCCCATCTAGCACCAACAAACATGCCACGGTCCAAATCACTGAGATCACATTTTTTCCCCCATTCTGATGGTTGATGTGAACATTAACTAAAGCTCCTGACCCGTATCTACATGATTTTATGCACTGCTGCCACACGATTGGCTGATTAGATAATCGCATGAATAAGTAGATGTACCTATGACAAATAATAAGATTGGCTAAAGCGTTACGGTGATATACCCTCATGTCCATTTTGGCGTGCTCTTCGTCGAATTCATTGAAGCGGCATTCGAAAATGGTATGGTTTATCAAAATTTTGTGAATAACTTTTTGTCGTGATTGCCTCTAGATGATGCAGGCTCATTTTCGTGCAAATTGGACAAACGGCCTAGGACGAGTCGTCTTGAGCCAAGGAATCAAAGGAAAAAATAATTTTGTTTCTAGGACTCACGGTTAAAAAGTTATTAATGTAAACGTGACTGCAAATTTGGGCAGTTAGAGGCTTTTAGGTAGAGACGCCAAATTTGCTGTGGTACCACATCAGACTGTCCTCTATCTGTGTGCCAAATTTCATAACTTTCCCGCAAGCGGTTCTATGGGCTGCCATAGACTAAAGAGCGGAATAATAATAATAATAATAACAATAATAATATATAGCTGCAAGCAGCGATACCGGGGTCAAGACAGTTATCGGCACCATGAGCAGTGAAAGAAGCTTTGTGACATGTTTTTGGTTAGAGTCCGATGAACAATGAGTTAGAAAACGTAAACTTTCAATCATAAAAAACCCATTTATTTTAAAAATAACTAAAAATAGCTACTTCTTAGAATTTTTGTCCAGCATGTGGCGCTGTTCTGAAACTGCTCAGGTAGTATCTGGGCATGATGGTTATCATGCAGGAAAGCGTTCAAGAGTTATAAGCCAAAATACCCATTTTTCTATCTCCTGACCAGTAGGGGGCAGTGAGCCAAAACGCTACAGGTAACCTCAGGGCCTAATGGTGATGACACGTACCAAGTTTCGTCCCAATCCCTCAAAGCGTTGCAGAGATACAGCCTCAAGTCCTAACTTTGAGTCCCTTCAGAGCATGGTGCCAAAGACACATACCAAGTTTCGTAACGATACGCCAAGTCGTTCGTACAATACGGCATTTTATGTCTAAATTCAAAATGGCAGACCCCTATTGTTTTTGTTAGTTTTCTTCTTCTTCTTCCGCTCAAGTCTATGGCAGCCCATAGAACCGCTTACGGGAAAGTTATGAAATTTGGCACACACACAGAGGACAGTCTGATGTGTTACCACAGCAAATTTGCCATCTCTACCTCAAACCCTCTAGCGCCACCAACTGCCCAAATTTGCACTCACATTTATGTTAATAACTTTTAAACCGTGAGTCCTAGAAATGAAATTATTTTTTCCTCTGATTCCTTGGCTCAAGACAATTTGATTGCACCCTATTCATGATAGCAATTCGTCATTTTCCGTCATGAAAATGTTTCCGCCATTTTGAAATTTCTGAAAAACCTACATTTTCGAACTCGTCCTAGGCCGTTTGTCCGATTTGCACGCAAATTGGCCTGCATCATCTAGAGGCACTCACGATAAAACCATACCGTTTTCGAATGGCGCTTCAACGAATTCAATGAAAAACATGCAAAATTGAACTTGAGGCTGTATCTCCGCAATACTTTGAGGGATTGGGATGAAACTTGGTACGTGTCATCACCATTAGGCCCTGAGATTACCTGCAGCGTTTTGGCGAAAAGCTCCCTACTGGTCAGGAGATAGATATTTTTTTTATTTTGGCTTATAACTCTTGAATGCTTTCCTGCATGATAACCATCGTGCCCAGATACTACCTGAGCAGTTTCAGAACAGCGCCACATACTGGACAAAAATTCCAAGAACTAGCTATTTTTTGTTAATTTTAAAATAAATCTGTTTTTTTATGATTGAAAGTTTACTTTTTCTAACTCCTCATATACTGTTCATCGGACTCAAAACATGTCACAAAGCTTCTTTTGCTGCTCATGGTGCCGATAATTGGCTTGACCCTGGTATCGCTACTTGCAGCTATATTGTAAACTTGGACCCTAAACATACAATGTGTAATAGATATATGCCACCATTCCAGTTTGACTACAACTTCATGTAATTTAATCCATTGCCATGACAGCACTATTAAAGCTATCAAGCATCCCTTCAAAATTTCCCATCAGCAGTGTCTAAACAATTTAAGCAATTTGGGTAAATGTAAGATAACTTTTTCAAAGTCTGTTGTAAGTGCCACACTTCCTGCTGCCAGTTGGTGGCACTATGACCGTGAACCACAATAGCCATGTCCATGTGATTAGCCCCCCCCCCCCCCAAAAAAAAAACTCAATTTTGATCTAAATCACACAATACATGCAGAACATATGAGACATTTCCTGTTTGCCTATTTTTGCCATTAATTTAGTGAATCGCCATGGCAACACCATTTGATATTTAAAAATATGTTCGCAATTTAGCATCTTCGATATCTTGGCATAATGTTGTCTAAATGTGGTGACAGTCTCATGAATCACCATTCAGGGAATCAATCAATCTATCTATCTATCTATCTATCTATCTATCTCAATTTTTAATTGT